>NC_092255.1:26236780-26564780 GCF_036320965.1 Panulirus ornatus | reverse complement strand
AATTGGAGTTGGAAAGATGGAGTGAAAAAGATTTTGAGTGATCGGGACCTAAACATGCAGGAGGGTGAAAGGTGTGCAAGGACTAGAGTGAATTGGAACAATGTGGTATACCGGGGTCACCGTGCTGTCAGTGGATTGAACCAGGGCATGTGAAGCGTCTAGGGTAAACCATGGAAAGTTCTGTGGGGCCTGGATGTGGAAAGGGAGCTGTGGTTTCAGTGCATTATACATGACAGCTAGAGACTGAGTGTGAACGAATGTGGCCTTTGTTGTCTTCCTAGCGCTACATCACGTGCATGTGGGGGAGGGGGTTGTCATTTCATGTGTGGCGGGTTGGTGATGGGAATGAATAAAGGCAAGAATGAATTATGTACAGGTGTATATATGTATATGTCTGGGTATGTATATATATGTATATGTTGAAATGTATAGGTATGTATATGTGTGTGTGTGGACGTGTATGTGGGTGGGTTGGGCCATTCTTTTGTCTGTTTCCTTGTGCTACCTCACTAACATGGGAGACAACGACAGAGTATAATAATAATCTTCATCACTTGTAGTGAAATTCATCAAGATCATGGGCCTTGTATGAGTCAAGACTTTTTATTTTGTTAGTTTTTTTGTAGTTATCTCAATGTGTGTATAATTACTTATTTGCACTGTACAGGGAAGGAATTTTACACTCCTGGGGCACCATCTTAAACTGTCTGTACTATCATACAAATAATTTGATTTATGTATGCTGTCTGCAGTAACCATATCCTTACACATTTTATCTCATTCATCCATCACTCATATAGAAGTACTACCCAACATCTTTTTTTTAAGAAGTTTCTCGCTGAATTTCATGTTATATCCTGTGGTTGCTCTATCACTGCATATCTCAAAGAACTGTTTGCTGTCATTATCATCACTCTGTTATGAAAACTTAAAGGTTGTAATCAGGTCACCCTTCACTCCTATCCTCCTAGGTGTGCATATTTAAAGCCTATAGTCTTTCCCTATATATCAAATGTCTTAATTCTGATACCATTTTTGTTGCTTTCCTCAAGACCTTGTCTGTTAGCCCTTTGTGCTTCTTCAGGTGTAGTGACCTAACTGGTTTGGCCATATGTTGGATATGAAATGTTTGGTGAATATTTTTTGATCCACTTGTTTGAAAACTATTCTAATAATGTCAGCAGATAGTTTGCAGTTTGCATCCTTAACTATTCTTCTAATGTGGGACTTTGGCATCAGTTGGGGGCAGTGTTGACTCCAAAGGCCATCTCGTACACAGAATCCTGAAACTTTTTTCTTGCTAGATAATAATCAAATTGAGGCTTTCTTCCACTTTAGCCTATCCTCATTACTGTACATTACCTTGGGTTGAATTTTATCAACCATGTATCAGGTTATTAGGTACAGTAGGGTTGAGGGACAAGTCAATTGGGAGGTAAGTTTGAATGGAGAAAAATTGGAGGAAGTAAAGTGTTTTAGTTCTCTGGGAGTGGATTTGGCAGTGGATGGAACCATGGAAGCTGAAGTGAGTCTTAGGGTGAGGGAGGGGGTGAAAGTTCTGGGAGCATTGAAAAATGTGTGGAAGGGGAGAACATTATCTTGAAAAGCAAAAATGGGTATATTTGAAGGAATAGAGGCTCTGAAAATGTTATATGGTTGCGAGGCATAGGCTATAGATAGAGTTGTGTGGAGGAGGATGGATGTGCTGGAAATGAGATGTTTGAGGACATTATGTGGTGTGAGGTGGTTTGACCGAGTAAGTAATGAAAGGGTAAGAGAGATGTGTGGTAATAAAAAGAGTGTGGTTGAGAGAGCAGAAGAGGGTGTTTTGAAATGGTTTGGTCACACGGAGAGAATGAGTGAGGAAAGATTGACAAAGAGGATATGTGTCAGAGGTGGAGGGAATGAGAAGTGGGAGACCAAATTGCAGATGGAAGGATGGAGTGAAAAAGATTTTGAGTGATTGGGGCCTGAACATGCAGGAGGGTGAAAGGCGTGCAAGGAATAGGGTGAATTGGAACGATGTGGTATACCGGGGTCAACATGCTGTCAATGGATTGAACCAGGGTGTCTGGGGTAAACCATGGAAAGTTTTGTGGGGCCTGGATGTGGAAAGGGAGCTATTGTTTCAGTGCATTATACGTGACAGCTAGAGACTGAGTGTGAACAAATGTGGCCTTTGTTGTCTTTTCCTAGTGCTTCCTCACGCACATCCGGGGGGAGGGGGTTGTCATTTCATGTGTGGCAGGGTGGCGATGGGAATGAATAAGGGAAGACTGTATGAATTATGTACATGTGTATATATGTATATGTATGTGTGTGTTTATATATGTATACGTTGAGATGTATAGGTATGTATATGTGCATGTGTGGACATGTATGTATATACATGTGTATGTGGGTAGGTTGGGCCATTCTTTCATCTGTTTCCTTGCACTACCTTGCTAATGCAGGAGACAGTGACAAAGTATAATAGATAAATAAATCAGACTAATTTTGTGATCTGCTTTGGTTTCCTTGAAAGCTTATGCAATCTTCCTGATTTTTCACTTCCCTCATAACCTTTCCATCATTTGCAAACTTGTTTATTTAGGAATCCATACCTTCAGGCAAGTCATTTTTATAGATGAAGAGTTATGGTCTCAGAACAAAATCTTGTATCACTTTGCAGGTCAATTTGACCCATTTGAGAACATTCTTCTGATGTGCATCCTTTGTTTCCTTTCCTTAAGATAGTCTTCTGTCTATTGAAGGAGTTACCCCCTTATTCCTGCCTGGAAGTTTGGCTTTTTCATCAGGCTACTTTGTGGTATAGTGTGTGTATATAATAACTACAGTATTTGCATTATACAGGAGGGAGTTTTATACTCATGGGACCCTTTCTCTTGCACATTCTTTTCTTTCATACATCATCCTAAATTTATCTATGCTCTTTGCTATCACTATGCCCTTAATCGTGTGTGTCTGTGTTCATACCTATTTGCACTGCACGGTCTAGGGGTGGGGGTTTACACTTGTGCGTGTCTGTGTGTTCATACCTATTTGCACTGTACGGTCCAGGGGTGGGGGGTTTACACTTGTGGGGTCCCATCTCTTGAATGTTCACTTTTACAATACAACCCCTTGAATGTATGAATGCTGTCTACTTTGACCATGTCCTCAGTCTGTTCCATTCATTCACCACTCTTGTACTATTAAAGTATTTCTTGACTTCCCTATTTACAAGTATTTATTATTTTTTTTATTATACTTTGTCGCTGTCTCCCGCGTTTGCGAGGTAGCGCAAGGAAACAGACGAAAGAAATGCCCCCCCCATACACATGTATATACATATGTCCACACACGCAAATATAAAGTATCTTACTTACAAGTATCTTACTTAATTTTATGTTAAGCCTTCAGATTGTTCTATCCCTATATCTCTTAAAGACTTGTCCATTGTGTTTGTGTTTGTGGTGTGTGTTAATTTTCTTTATTTGTATAGATAGATTATTTCAATGTTCCATAAGATCAATTACAAATAGATACATAGGCTTTCTACTGTGGTTTTGTAAGGGTTGAAATATTAATGGTAAGTTTTATTTTGGTATTGTGATAAAGAGTTTAGAATGCCTCTGTAATTAACAGATATTCTTCCACATAGCTTAGAATAAAACTGTATAGTTTTTTTTTTTTCTCGGTCTCCCGCGTTTGCAAGGTAGCGCAAGGAAACAGACGAAAGAAATGGCCCAACCCACCCCCATACACATGTATATACATACGTCCACACACGCAAATATACATACCTACACAGCTTTCCATGGTTTACCCCAGACGTTTCACATGCCTTGATTCAATCCACTGACAGCACGTCAACCCCGGTATACCACATCGCTCCAATTCACTCTATTCCTTGCCCTCCTTTCACCCTCCTGCATGTTCAGGCCCCAATCATACAAAATCTTTTTCACTCCATCTTTCCACCTCCAATTTGGTCTCCCTCTTCTCCTCATTCCCTCCACCTCCGACACATATATCCTCTTGGTCAATCTTTCCTCACTCATTCTCTCCATGTGCCCAAACTATTTCAAAACACCCTCTTCTGCTCTCTCAACCACGCTCTTTTTATTTCCATACATCTCTCTTACCCTTACGTTACTTACTCGATCAAACCACCTCACACCACACATTGTCCTCAAACATCTCATTTCCAGCACATCCATCCTCCTGCGCACAACTCTATCCATAGCCCACGCCTCGCAACCATACAACATTGTATGTGATGTGAGAAGGAGATGGAGTGAGTATTTTGAAGGTTTGTTGAATGTGTTTGATGATAGAGTGGCAGATATAGGGTGTTTTGGTCGAGGTGGTGTGCAAAGTGAGAGGGTTAGGGAAAATGATTTGGTAAACAGAGAAGAGGTAGTAAAAGCTTTGCGGAAGATGAAAGCCGGCAAGGCAGCAGGTTTGGATGGTATTGCAGTGGAATTTATTAAAAAAGGGGGTGACTGTATTGTTGACTGGTTGGTAAGGTTATTTAATGTATGTATGACTCATGGTGAGGTGCCTGAGGATTGGCGGAATGCGTGCATAGTGCCATTGTACAAAGGCAAAGGGGATAAGAGTGAGTGCTCAAATTACAGAGGTATAAGTTTGTTGAGTATTCCTGGTAAATTATATGGGAGGGTATTGATTGAGAGGGTGAAGGCATGTACAGAGCATCAGATTGGGGAAGAGCAGTGTGGTTTCAGAAGTGGTAGAGGATGTGTGGATCAGGTGTTTGCTTTGAAGAATGTATGTGAGAAATACTTAGAAAAGCAAATGGATTTGTATGTAGCATTTATGGATCTGGAGAGGGCATATGATAGAGTTGATAGAGATGCTCTGTGGAAGGTATTAAGAATATATGGTGTGGGAGGCAAGTTGTTAGAAGCAGTGAAAAGTTTTTATCGAGGATGTAAGGCATGTGTACGTGTAGGAAGAGAGGAAAGTGATTGGTTCTCAGTGAATGTAGGTTTGCGGCAGGGGTGTGTGATGTCTCCATGGTTGTTTAATTTGTTTATGGATGGGGTTGTTAGGGAGGTGAATGCAAGAGTTTTGGAAAGAGGGGCAAGTATGAAGTCTGTTGGGGATGAGAGAGCTTGGGAAGTGAGTCAGTTGTTGTTCGCTGATGATACAGCGCTGGTGGCTGATTCATGTGAGAAACTGCAGAAGCTGGTGACTGAGTTTGGTAAATTGTGTGAAAGAAGAAAGTTAAGAGTAAATGTGAATAAGAGCAAGGTTATTAGGTACAGTAGGGTTGAGGGTCAAGTCAATTGGGAGGTGAGTTTGAATGGAGAAAAACTGGAGGAAGTGAAGTGTTTTAGATATGTGGGAGTGGATCTGGCAGCGGATGGAACCATGGAAGCGGAAGTGGATCATAGGGTGGGGGAGGGGGCGAAAATTCTGGGAGCCTTGAAGAATGTGTGGAAGTCGAGAACATTATCTTGGAAAGCAAAAATGGGTATGTTTGAAGGAATAGTGGTTCCAACAATGTTGTATAGTTTCATATGACAGTCAAATATAAAAGTCATGCCCTCCAAATAGGGTTGACCAGGCATGTTGAGCTGAGATGAGGGTAATTATTAGAATAGGACAGTGGACTTTTAACGATGTGTGTGACTTCATTTTCATATAAACTAAACTACAAGAGTTTTGAGCATCAGTTTTATCACCAATTGATTTTTTAAACTGTATTTCCCTTTTAATCCCGTTTTGAGCATCATTATTACTATATGTGCCAACAAAATATAGCATTCATAATCATGATATTGTTCAACGTAGGTAAGCTAGAAACAAAAAACAGCATATTGGAATTTATCGGATCATATTACATTAACTTTAGCAATATCTTTTTGTTGTAATTACAAATTGATGTTTGTTATTGATTGAAACAATTCTAAAGATATATTGGCAGTGTCACTTTATCAGACTCATTGACTATTTCATACATTTTGAATAAGAGTGGTACTGGGTTTCTAGATTTTTATAAATTCAGTTTCATGTACCATTGTTTATTTTGTTTTGCACATAGGATTAAAGTATCCTGTCCCTTAGTAACAAATCTCTTGTTTGTTGGTATTTGAAGATTGTTCTAATGTTTCTTTTGTATATTAATCTTTCATTCTGTTTTCTTGTACAGACTGTGTTGATTATTTGAATTATTTATTATTATTTCTCTCTCTCTCACACACACACACACACACACACACACACACACACACACACACACACACACACACACACACACACTGACCATGATTCATGCACAGGCCTGCCTAGGTTCAGGTTCAAATCTTGGGTATGGCATGTGGCCTACAGCGAATACCAGCCAATTATCCTTCCTTTGGAGCTGGCCAATAAATGAGTACCTCGTCTATGCTGGAGGGGGGGAGGGGGTACACACATAAGACAGGGAACACAAATATAGAGTTAAGAGACAGGGTAACATGAGTGTAAAAGTCCCATACACTTTTCCAACTTGGTCACCATTTCTCAATTTAATGTGGTAGTGCTTGGAACAGAGGGAACTAAGGCTATGTTTGCTCACTTCCACTCTGTAGCTGTCATGCTCAAAAACCAGAGCCCACTATCAGAAGCCCTACCAACTAATCCATGGTTTCCCCTGACCTATCAATATTCCCTAGTTTAGCCCATTTACAGCACATTACTCTGTATACCACATCACTCCAATTTGTTTTATTCCATTTATGTCTTTCACCCTCATGAATGTTCAGGCCCTATGACTTCTAAGACCCCTTTAACTACATCCTCCCATCTCTTCCTTGGTCTTCCTTTCCCTCTTACTCCCACCCAACATCTCTACCATGCACATCCTCTCTCTCAGTCTCTCTTCACCCATCCTTTACAAGTGTCCATATCATTTCAGCACAACCTGGTCAGCTCTCTGTAGAATGCATTTTCTACCAAATCTCTCTCTTTCATTGTCATTCTTTACAGAAACAGCTCCTTAAACTACATATTGTTCTCAGGTATTACTTTTTCAATACATCCTTTCCCACTCTTGAATTCAGGATTCAAGATTCATATCCATACAACATCACTTGGACTACTATACTTTCAAATATATCTATTCTTGCCCTAAGAAACAATGTATACATAAGCATACATGGAGGAGGGGGGCTAATGGTGAGCAGCCATTATTTGATTATGTATTGATTGATAAGCATGCTAAAGAGCAACCTTTGGATGTGTGTTAAGAGGAGCTACTGGTGGGATGTCTGTTCACTTCCTAGGGGAGACAAGGTTGAAAATTGGTATAGGTTTTTGGAAAAGAGGAGATAATATGGGTGGAAAGAGGGTGTTAAAAGTGATTGAGTTTAGAAAAGGGGCTTGTGTGAAGAGTTGATAGAAAATACTGATTGTTGAATGGCAAATATTGAGCACAGATAAAGTTTGCAAAATGATGAGCAATGAGAGGTATTTAAGGAAGTAGTATTTACATGTACATGAGAAATGTGTGGCATGCAGGTAGGCTGTAGGAATGTAAGGGTAGTGAGTGGTGGTATGTGGAAGTTGAGCTGATAGTTCAAAAAGAAAAGATTATTTTATGGGAAGGAGTGTAATAGACAGGTAAATGTTAAAAAAAATTGTATGGGCTGAAGGAGAGAAAATATGATAGGTAGGATGAGAGACTATCAGTAAACTTAACAGAGAACAAGAAAATTTTTAAAAAAGAGTGAATAGTGTGAGGAGAAAGAAACAAAAAATAGGAGCATTAGTAAAAGGAGCACAGGGAAATGGTAACAGGCAAAGAAGTGAGGAGGAGCCAGAGTATTATGAAGGGCTACTAAATGTTCGATGGTAGGGTGACATATGTAGGGTGTTTTGGAAGTGGAAGTATGAATTGTGAGAGACTCCTAGCAATTGTTGAAAAGGGAGAAGGTGGTGAATGCCTTGTGAAGGATGAGATGTGGCATAAAATGGCATGTTTGAAGATATATTAGTCCAGCATGGATGGGAGACATGGGTTATAGATGAGGATGTGCAGACAAGGGTGAATATGTTGGATATTAAATATTTGAGGACAATATGTGATGTGAGGTGGTTTGATTAAGAGAGAAGTGTGGTAATTAGATGAGTGTGTTTAAGAGAGCAGAGGAGGATGTACAGAAATTGTTAACAAAGAGGAAATATGTGTCAGAAGTGAAGAAGGAATAGACCAGATTTGAGATGGAAGGGTGGAGCAAAAAAGATTTTGGGTGATTAGGGCATGAATACGCAAAACATTGAAAGGAGTTCACGACATAGAGTAAATTGGAACAATGTGGTATACAGGGGTCATTGTTCTGACATTAGACTAAACCAGGGCATGTAAAATGGCCAGGGTAAACCATCTAAGATTTGTGGGGCCTGATTTTGGATAGGCAGCTGCAGGTTCATTGCATTACTCATGACAACTAGAGAATGGATGTGAGCAAATGCAGCCTTTCTTCATCTATTCCTGGTTCTACCTTACTAACTGGGGAAATGACTGTCATGTGTAATGCACTGAAACCACAGCTCCCTATCCACATCCAGGCCTCACAAACCCTTCCATGGTTTACCCCAGACACTTCACATGCCCTGGTTCAGTCCATTGACAGCACATCGACCCTGGTATACCACATCGTTCTGATTCACTCTGTTCCTTGCATGCCTTTGACCCTCTTGTATGTTCAGGCCCTGATTGCTCAAAATCTTTTTCACACCATCCTTCCACCTCCAATTTGGTCTCTTGCTTCTCCTTGTTCCCTCCACCTCAGACACATATATCCACTTTGTCAATCTTTCCTTGCTCATTCTCTCCATATGTCCAAACCATTTCAATACATCCTCTTCTGCTCTCTCTTGCACCCTCTTTTTATTTCCACACATATCTCTTACCCTTTCTTTACTTACTTGATCAAACCACACCACACCACAGGTTGGTGACTGAGTTTGGTAAAGTGTGTGAAAGAAGAAAGCTGAGAGTAAGTGTGATTAAGAGCAATGTTATTAGGTCCAGCAGGGTTAAGGGACAAGTTAAATGGGAGGTAAGTTTGAATGGAGAAAAACTGGAGGAAGTGAAGTTTTTTTAGATATCTGGGAGTGGACTTTGCAGCAGATGGAACCATGGAAGTGAAGTGAGTCACAGGGTGGGGGACGGGGTAAAGGTTCTGGGAAACATTGAAGAATCTGTGGAAGGCGAGAACGTTATCTTGGAGAGCAGAAATGCTTATGTTTGAAGGAATTGTGGTTCCAAAAATGTTGGAAATGAAATGTTTGAGGACAGTATGTGGCGTGAGGTGGTTTGATTAAGTAAGTAATGAAAGGGTAAGAGAGATGTATGGTAATAAAAAGAATATGGTTGAGAGAGCAGAAGAGGGTGTGTTGAAATGGTTTGATCACATGGAGAGAATGAGTGAGGAGAGATTGACAAACAGGATATATGTGTCAGAGGTAGAGGGAAGAAGGAGAAGCGGGAGACCAAATTGGAGGTGGAAGAATGGAGTGAAAAAGATTTTGAGCAATTGGGGCCTGAACATACAGGAGGATGAAAGGCATGCAAGGAATAGAGTGAACTGAAACGATGTGGTATACCGGGGTCGACATGCTGTCAGTGGATTGAACCAGGGCATGTGAAGCATCTAGGGTAAACCATGGAAAGGTCTATGGGGCCTGGATGTGGAAAGGGAGCTGTTGTTTTGGTGCATTACAAATGACAGCTAGAGACTGAGTGTGAATGAATGTGGCCTTTTTTGTCTTTTCCTGGTGCTACCTTGCTGGGGGGATGCTATTTCATGTGCATTGGGGTGGCAACAGGAATGGATGAAGGCAGCAAGTATGAATATACATATTTTGTATATATGTGTATGTATATGTATGTATACGATGAAATGTATGTGTATGTATATGTGCACATGTGGACGTTTATGTATATACATGTGTATGTGGGTGGGTTGGGCCATTCCTCGTCTGTTTCCTTGCACTACCTCGCTGATGCAGGAGACAGTGATTAAGTGTAATAAAATAAGAATAAATAATGATTATTATTGTTATTATATGTATTTGATCGCTGTTTCCTGCATCAGCGAGGTAGCACCAGGAAACAGATGAAGAAAGACCCATCCACTCATATACATGCATATACATCACATACATAGACATATACATATATACACATATATTCAGACTTGCTTGGTTTCATCCAGTGCGAGCACCATCCTGCCCCGCAGGAAACAGCATATACATTTACAAATACACATATTTATTATTATACTTGAATTGCTGTTTCCCGCATTAGCAAAATAGTACCAGGAAACAGACAAAGGAAGACACATACACATGTATATACATATACACATATACACGTACATATATATACATACATACATATATGTGTATACACGTAGATATACATATATACACATGAACATATTCATACTTGCTCGCCATCATCCATTCCTGACGCCACTCTTCCTGACAGGAAACAGCAGTACCATCCCCTGTGTCAGTGAGGTAGCACCAGGAAGTAGATGAAAAAAGGCCATATGTGCTCACATTCATACATGATCTGTCGTGTGTAATGCACTGAAACCGCAGTTCCCTGTCCACTTCCAGGCCCCACAGAACTTTCCATGGATTATCCTGGACGTTTCACATTCCTTGGTTCAGTCTACTGATGGGATGTTGATCCCAGTATACCACATTGTTCCAATTCATCCTTTTCTGTGCATGTCTTTCTCCCTCCTGCATGTTAAGGCCCCAGTTGCTCAACATCTTTTCCACTCCATCCATCCATCTCCAGTTTGGTCTCCCAGATGTCCTAGTTCCCTCCACTTCTGACACATATATCTTCTTTGTCAAGCTCTCCTCCTTACTTGATCAGACCACCTCACACCACATATTGTACTCAAACATCTCATTTCCAACACATCCACCCTCCTCCGCACAGCCCTATCTGTAGCCTACACCTCGTAACTGTATTACATTGTTGGAACCACTGTTCCTTCAAACATACCCATTTTAGCTTTCTGAGATAATGTTCTCACCTTTCTCAATGCCCCCGGAACTTTCACCCCCTCCCCGACCCTGTGACTCACTTCTGCTTCCATGGTTCCATTTGTCGCCAAATCCACTCCCAGATATCTAAGACATTTCACTTCCTCCAGTTTTTCTCCATTCAAACTTACGTCCCAATTGACTTGTCCCTCAACCCTACTGTACCTAATAACCTTGCTCTTATTCACATTAACTCTCAATTTTCTTCTTTCACACACTTTACCAAACTCAGTCACCTGCTTCTGCAGTTTCTCATCTGAATCAGCTACCAGCGCTGTATCATCAGCAAACAACAACTGACTCACTTCCGAAGCCCTTTCATCCACAACAGACAGCATACTTGTCCCTCTTTCCAAAACTCTTGCATTCACCTCCCTAACAACCCCATCCATAAACAAATTAAACAACCATGGAGACATCACACACCCCTGCCACAAACCAACATTCCCTGAGAACCAATCACTTTCCTCTCTTCCTACTCGTACACATGCCTTACATCCTCGATAGAAACTTTTCACTGCTTCTAGGAACTTGCCTTCCACACCATATATTCTTAATATCTTCCACAGAGCATCTCTATCATATGCGTTCTCCAGATCCATAAATGCTACATGCAAACCCATTTGTTTTTCAAGTATTTCTCACATACATTCTTCAAAGCAAACACCTGATCCACACATCCTCTACCACTTCTGAAACCACACTGCTCTTCCCCAATCTGATGTTCTGTACATGCCTTCACCCTCTTAATCAGTACCCTCCTCTACCACTTATGAAACCACACTGCCCTTCCCCAATCTGATATTCTGTACATGCCTTCACCCTCTTAATCAGTACCCTCCCATAAAATTTCCCAGGAATACTCAACAAACTTACACCCCTGTAATTTGAGCACTCACCTTTATCTCCTTTGCCTTTGTACAATGGCACTATGCATGCATTCCACCGATCCTCAGGCACTTCAACATGAGCCATACATATCCTTACAAACCAGACAACAACACAGTCACCCCCATTTTTAATAAAAACCACTGCAATACCATCCAAACCTGCCGCCTTGCCAGCTTTCATCTTCTGCAAAGCTTTCACTACCTCTTCTTTGTTTACCAAATCATTCTCCCTAACCCTCCCACTTTGCACACCACCTCGACCAAAACACCCTATATCTGCCACTCTATCATCTAACACATTCAACAACCCTTCAAAATACTCACTCTATCTCCTTCTCACATCACCACTACTTGTTATTACCTCCCCATTAGCCCCCTTCACCGATGTTTCCATTTGTTCTCTTGTCTTATGCACTATATTTACCTCCTTTCAAAACTTCTTTTTATTCTCCCTAAAAATTTAATGATACTCTCTCACCCCAACTCTCATTTGCCCTCTTTTTCACCTCTTGCACCTATCTCTTGACCTCCTTCCTCTTTCTTTTATACATCTCCCAGTCATTTGCACTATTTCCCTGCAAAATTCGTCCAAATGCCTCATTCTTCTCTTACACTAATAATCTTACTTCTTCATCCCACCACTCACTGCCCTTTCTAATCTGCATGCTTCTCATGCCACAGGCATATAAAAAAAATTTTTTCATACTATTCGCCATCTCCCGCGTTAGCGAGGTAGCGTTAAGAACAGAGGTCTGAGCCTTTGAGGGAAATGCCCACTTGGCCCCCTTCTCTGTTCCTCCTTTTGGAAAATTAAAAAAGAGAGGGGAGGATTTCCTGCCCCCCCACTCGCTCCCCTTTTAGTCACCTTCTACGACATGCAGGGAATACATGGGAAGTATTCTTTTTCCCATATCCCCAGGATATGGGAGGTAGCGTTAAGAACAGAGGACTGGGCCTCTGAGGAAACATCCTCACTCGGCCCCCTTCTCTGTTCTTTCCTTTGGAAAAAAAAAATGAGAGGGGAAGATTTCCAGCCCCCCTCTCCCTTCCCTTTTAGTCGCCTTCTACGACATGCAGGGAATACGTGGGGAGTATTCTTTTTCCCCTGTCCCCAGGAATATATATATATATATATATATATATATATATATATATATATATATATATATATATATATATATATATAAGGCAAAAGGTGTTTTTGGACTTTGCCTGCTGTTGCAATGTGACCAGGAGGTCACCAAGGAGCTTCTCTCTCTAAAGAAGTCCATCATTTCCCTACTAATGGAAATGACACAGCCTTGGAGTTGTATGAGCTCTTTGAAATGGGTTCCTTGAGTAACACAGGACCCTTTTAGGAAAGGGGTATTAGGAGATATATTGATAAATGAATATATAAGAAAATTTATGGGAATAGTTGTGTAACTTATCATGCTATTATTGCACATATTTTTTCTTTTACTGAAACCCCTTGGAAGTTACCTATACATTCCTTAGATTGATTCTAGTCAGTAATGTGATTATAAAGAATAGATGTAAGGTTAAAATTAAACATTATCAAGATCTGTAATGATTACATAGAAAAAGGGTTGATAATGTGAAGTAAGAAATATGATCTGTACATATTGCCTTTGTTTTTTAAGTTTTTGTGATATAGTATTCCACTTTTGTTTCTGCTTGTAATTGGTCAACTAATGAATAACAGAGATCATGATCTTTTCATAAATTGAGATTAGAAAGTGGTTGAAGATTTTTTTTTTTTTTTTTTTTTTTTTTTTGCAAAATCATGTTGTAATTGACATGTAAGAATGTTATTGTAATGGCAACATTAATGCATGTTTTAATTTTTCAAATGGATTGATGAAGATAAATGCTGGCTTGAGTGCCAGTAGGGGGATGTTGTACCTCTTGTATGACCAGGGAAATATTTTGATACAAAAAATTGAACAATTTCTCCCATATACAGTTTGGTATGTAATGACTGTAGTAGCATTAGTCTAGTTTGCTTAGTATTGTTAAGAAGATATTTGAGAGGGCAGTAGGTTATAGTTTAAGTAAAGGACCATGTAAGAACTTGAAGTAGTGGTTATTTGTGTACCTGAGTATTACTTTCATACTATTGTTAACTGTTGTTTCTCTTAAAATCATGGGAGGCAAATTCCAGTATTTACAGAGTGACATAATTAAAGTGTAGGAATAGAACATCATTATTTTTCTATCTTTCTGTCATAGCTTAATTTTCCTAGTTTTTTTTTTTTTAATTATATATTCTATTTTACTTTTCTCGTGGAATTAAAAGATGACAATATTATTCCTGAAGGGTTATGATATATGGTCAGGTAAGATATATAGTTATCCCTGGGGATAGGGGATTAAGAATACTTCCCACGTATTCCCTGCGTGTCGTAGAAGGCGACTAAAAGGGGAGGGAGCAAGAGGCTGGAAATCCTCCCCTCTCGTTTTTTTTTTTTAATTTTCCAAAAGAAGGAACAGAGGGGGGCCAGGTGAGGATATTCCATAAAGGCCCAGTCCTCTGTTCTAAACGCTACCTCGCTAATGCGGGAAATGGCGAATAGTTTAAAAGAAAAAAGAAGATATATAGTCATGTGCTAAAAGTGAATATGATGGTGATGTTACTTATGATAAAAAGACTCATTTTCAGAAAATTCAGCATGTGCTAAAGTAAACTAGGTATAAGCATTAGCTTATCGGATATATAATGATACAGAATGTCCTTTCCCCTGAGCTTCTTTCTACGTTTTAAGAAAATTATTTTAAGTTCACTCCAGATTCTTCATCTTATGAATTAATTTTTCATACCTGTTCACTGTGTCTGCATTAGCAAGGTAGCACCAGGATTGGATGAAGAAATAGTCTTATTCACTTACAGCCAGTATCTAGCCCCCTATCCACAACCAGGCTCCATAGGCAAAAGGTTTTGTATATGGCATTTATGGATCTGAAGAAAGCATATGATAGGGATGCCTTGAGAATATATGGTGTGGGAGAAAAACTGCTGAAAGCAGTGAAAAGTTTTTATCAGGTATGTAAGGCATGTTTACAAGTAGGAAGAGAAGAGAGTGAATGGTCCCAAGTAAAGGTTGGTCAGCAGCAGGGTTATGTGATGTCACCATGGTAGTTGATATTTGATATGGTGGTGAGGGAGGTGAATGCAAGGAGTCTTGGAGAGAGGGATGGATATGCAATCTGTAAAGGTGGGGGAACATGTGAAAGAGTCAGTTGTTGTTTGCTGATAACACAGCAACTGATGGCAGATTCAAGTGAGAAACTGCTGAAGTTGGTGACTGACTTTGAGAGGGTGCATGACAAGAGGAAGATGAGAGTAAATGTGTGAATAAAAAGCAAGGTTAGTAGGTTTAACAGAGATGAGGCACATATAAATGGAAGGATGGAATGAAAGGTCTGGGGTAAACCATGGAAAGGTCTGTGGGGCATGGATGTGGCTAGGGGGCTGTGGTTTCAGTGCATTACACATGAAAACTAGAGACTGAGTGTGAACAGATGTGGCCTTTTTTGTCTGTTTTCCTAGTGCTACCTCACTGAAGGAGGGGTAGTGATGCTGTTTCCTGTGGGGTGGGGTGGAGTAGTCCCAGGAATGGATAAAAGGCAAGCAATTATGAATATGTACATGTATATATATTTTTTTTTTTTAATATTCCAAAAGAAGGAACAGAGAAGGGGGCCAGGTGAGGATATTCCCTAAAAGGCCCAGTCCTCTGTTCTTAACGCTACCTCGCTAATGCAGGAAATGGCGAATAGTATGAAAGAAAAGAAAGAAAGATATATATATCCCTGGGGTTAGGGGAGGAAGAATACTTCCCATGCATTCCCCGCATGTTGTAGAAGGCGACTAAAGGGGATGGGAGTGGGAGGGCTAGAAACCCTTCCCTCCTTGTATTTAAATGATTTGGTAAACAGAGAAGAGGTAGTAAAAGCTTTTCGGAAGATGAAAGCCGGCAAGGCAGCAGGTTTGGATGGTATTGCAGTGGAATTTATTAAAAAAGGGGGTGACTGTATTGTTGACTGGTTGGTAAGGTTATTTAATGTATGTATGACTCACGGTGAGGTGCCTGAGGATTGGCGGAATGCGTGCATAGTGCCATTGTACAAAGGCAAAGGGGATAAGAGTGAGTGCTCAAATTACAGAGGTATAAGTTTGTTGAGTATTCCTGGTAAATTATATGGGAGGGTATTGATTGAGAGGGTGAAGGCATGTACAGAGCATCAGATTGGGGAAGAGCAGTGTGGTTTCAGAAGTGGTAGAGGATGTGTGGATCAGGTGTTTGCTTTGAAGAATGTATGTGAGAAATACTTAGAAAAGCAAATGGATTTGTATGTAGCATTTATGGATCTGGAGAAGGCATATGATAGAGTTGATAGAGATGCTCTGTGGAAGGTATTAAGAATATATGGTGTGGGAGGCAAGTTGTTAGAAGCAGTGAAAAGTTTTTATCGAGGATGTAAGGCATGTGTACGTGTAGGAAGAGAGGAAAGTGATTGGTTCTCAGTGAATGTAGATTTGCGGCAGGGGTGTGTGATGTCTCCATGGTTGTTTAATTTGTTTATGGATGGGGTTGTTAGGGAGGTGAATGCAAGAGTTTTGGAAAGAGGGGCAAGTATGAAGTCTGTTGGGGATGAGAGAGCTTGGGAAGTGAGTCAGTTGTTGTTCGCTGATGATACAGCGCTGGTGGCTGATTCATGTGAGAAACTGCAGAAGCTGGTGACTGAGTTTGGTAAAGTGTGTGAAAGAAGAAAGTTAAGAGTAAATGTGAATAAGAGCAAGGTTATTAGGTACAGTAGGGTTGAGGGTCAAGTCAATTGGGAGGTGAGTTTGAATGGAGAAAAACTGGAGGAAGTGAAGTGTTTTAGATATCTGGGAGTGGATCTGGCAGCGGATGGAACCATGGAAGCGGAAGTGGATCATAGGGTGGGGGAGGGGGTGAAAATTCTGGGAGCCTTGAAGAATGTGTGGAAGTCGAGAACATTATCTCGGAAAGCAAAAATGGGTATGTTTGAAGGAATAGTGGTTGTATGGTTGCGAGGCGTGGGCTATGGATAGAGTTGTGCGCAGGAGGATGGATGTGCTGGAAATGAGATGTTTGAGGACAATGTGTGGTGTGAGGTGGTTTGATCGAGTAAGTAACGTAAGGGTAAGAGAGATGTGTGGAAATAAAAAGAGTGTGGTTGAGAGAGCAGAAGAGGTTGTTTTGAAATGGTTTGGGCACATGGAGAGAATGAGTGAGGAAAGATTGACCAAGAGGATATATGTGTTGGAGGTGGAGGGAACGAGGAGAAGAGGGAGACCAAATTGGAGGTGGAAAGATGGAGTGAAAAAGATTTTGTGTGATCGGGGCCTGAACATGCAGGAGGGTGAAAGGAGGGCAAGGAATAGAGTGAATTGGAGCGATGTGGTATACCGGGGTTGACGTGCTGTCAGTGGATTGAATCGGGGCATGTGAAGCATCTGGGGTAAACCATGGAAAGCTGTGTAGGTATGTATATTTTGCGTGTGTGGACGTATGTATATACATGTGTATGGGGGTGGGTTGGGCCATTTCTTTCGTCTGTTTCCTTGCGCTACCTCGCAAACGCAGGAGACAGCGACAAAGCAAAAAAAAAAAAAAAAAAAAAAAAGGAAACAGAAGAAGGAGCCACATGGGAGTGCTCATCCTCCTCGAAGGCTCAGATTGAGGTGTCTAAATGTGTGTGGCTATAA
Source organism: Panulirus ornatus (assembly GCF_036320965.1). Classification (NCBI taxonomy): domain Eukaryota; kingdom Metazoa; phylum Arthropoda; class Malacostraca; order Decapoda; family Palinuridae; genus Panulirus; species Panulirus ornatus. The sequence continues at coordinate 26,547,092 of NC_092255.1, read as the reverse complement.
CCAGGATGAGAAAAAAGGAGAGATAGGTAGTATGTTTGAGGAAAGGAACCTGGATGTTTTGGCTATGAGTGAAACGAAGCTCAAGGGTAAAGGGGAAATGGTTTGGGAATGTTTTGGGAGTAAAGTCAGGGGTTGGTGAGAGGACAAGAGCAAAGGAAGGAGTAGCACTTCTCATGAAACAGGAGTAGTGGGTGCATGTGATAGAGTGTAAGAAAGTAAACTCTACATTGATGTGTGTAAAACTGAAAATGGATGGAGAGAGAGATAGGTGATTATTGGTGCTATGCACCTGGGCATGAGAAGAAAGATCATGAGAGGCAAGTGTTTTGGGAGCAGCTGAGTGTGCGTGTTAGCAGTTTTGATGCACAAGACCGGGTTATAGTGATGGGTGTTTTGAATGCAAAGGTGAGTAATATTGCACCTTCCCTTTCACCTCCATCTGCTTCCTCTTGTACATATACCAATCACTTGTACTTATTACCTGCAGGTAATGCCCTTGCACCTCTTTCATTAGCAACTTAATTTCTTCACCTCACTACTCACTACCCATTCTCACATGCCCACATCCTATCCTTTGCATACCACACACTTCTGTTCCACATGTAAGTATTACTTCTCATACTATGTTCCACTTCATACAGACTCGCCTTGTTTTGTTTACTTTCATCTTTTGTCATTTTCCTCCGAGTCTCTCCTCTCACCTTTTGTCATTCTCCTCTGAGTCTCTCCTTGTATCTCCTCATACAACCTCCTTTCCAAGCTTACTGTCTGTCGCCACATTCTCCACACTCATATAATTTCCTCTTCTCTTAAAGCCTCAACCAACTTTCACTATCACCTCTACTAGTAAGTGATTAAACATCCCATCGGCTGCCCTTATCCGCACATTTACATCCAAGAGTATTTCTTTGGCATGCTTATCAATTAGTTCATGATCCAATAATGTCCACTCACCATGTACCTCACTAACCCACATATACTGATATACATTCCTTTTTTAAATTTGGTATTGTATTTTCAGTGACTGGTTCTTTTTATCACCCAAATCTACAAGCTGTTTACAGTTTTTGCCCACTCTAGGTACTCCTTGCCATCCGTTTACAATGTCTCATCACCCACTCTTATATCTAAATCACCTATGTCTAATACTTGATTCCTTGCATCAATACTGGTAATACACTTACTCAACTTCTCCCAAAACACCCCTCTATTCCTCACTCCAGTTGCAGTTAGGTGCATAGTACTAGCAATTACAATACACACCTCTCATAATCCACTTTCATTTTCATCCACATCAGTTTGGGGCTTGCTCACTACCTTACACTCCTTCACACAATCCCACAACTCCTCCTTCATCTGATGTGCCACCTTCTCCTGTACTCTCACTCTCAAACTAACCCCAGACCTCACCCTTATATTATTCCCAAACCATTCTCTTCCCTCCCTGTTGAGATTAGTTTCACTTACAGCCAGAACATCCAGGTTTGTCTCCTCAAAGGAGCTACCCATCTCTCCCTTCTTCTCATCCTGTATATATCCATCTACATTCAGTCATCCCAGCCTTAATCCCATTACAAATCCAGGGTAACTAAATTGGAATAAATATTCACTTCAAGAAAAACAAAAAGAATATATGAGTCTATATTAAAAATATATTCTCTGGGGATAGGGGAGAAAGAATACTTCCCACGTATTCCCTGCGTGTCGTAGAAGGCGACTAAAAGGGAAGGGAGCAGGGGGCTGGAAATCCTCCCCTCTCTTTTTTTTTTTTTTTTTTTAATTTTCCAAAAGAAGTAACAGAGAAGAGGTCCAGGTGAGGATATTCCCTCAAAGGCCCAGTCCTCTGTTCTTAACGCTACCTCGCTATCGCGGGAAATAGCGAATAGTATGAAAGAAAAAAAATATTAAAAATCAATAAGATAAAAGGACTTAACAATTGAGAAACATGTTAAATAACATCAAAGAACTGATTAACTTTTTATGAAGGGATGGCTAGAACACATTGATCGTAATAACAAATCTCAATGCAAAAATCTTGACAAACATTTTGCCTACAACAGATACCTAACATTTACCTTTGGCAGTTTCTCTCCCCAAGAAACCCCAAAACAGCCAGAAACCTTCGGTAAGATAATAGAGAAACTTACCATACCTACCATACAGTCCATCTCCCATCTGTTGCCTCTTTTAATATCTCAACACTTTAAGAAGCAGCTTATGCCAAGGAAATGAACCTTTTGCTGTTGTGTTATTATGGATGCAATGATTAATTCATCAGTTTTATACTGGTAATTATTCATACCTTTGGCCTGGTTATCTAGCTATAGGTGATCATTTCTGGAGGCCACCTCTTATTTTACTGTATCTATATTTGTTCCATTTCCTCTCGTGAAGTATAATGTACAAGAGCAAATTCAGAAATGAGATAAAATTATTTCATACATGTAAGATGATGTATGGAAGGAAGTGCTAAACAAGTGATAATAAATCAATACACAAATGTAAGGTGGGGTAGGGATGTAAGTGGCAAAAAGAAGGGAAAAGTAGTAATGATACAACCATACGTAGAGAATCTTAATACATTTTTTGATAAGAGATAATTGATTGAACTTTGCCACCTCAGTGACAGTGTCATGACTAAAAGGATGTCATTGATGAGGATGTTTTTAAGGACATTCTTTTAGGTACTAGCAGACAAAGATGATATGTGGTTGTATGCCAAACCACATGATTAAAGGATATGCATTTTGCTATGATGAAGCTTCAAATTTATTGATGTACTTTACACTGTTAATCCTCTGAGCAAGTTCATAACCATTGTGCTTCATACATGTTCATGCCTCAGGTAGGGGTTACAACTGGAAACAGTTTGTCAGTTATTGTTATCACACTAACAACCAAGCAGCTAGAGTGGAAACTACTCCAGCATTATCTAATATAACAACCATTTTTTTTTTACTTTCAAAAGTCATGCAGGACAATCTTTATAAATGTACCATCACTATACTTGTTTGCATCCTTTATGTCATTTCTCTTCCATCAGCATCTTACATTTTTAATTATAATGCTGTTTGATAAATGTGATAAAGAATAGTATCACTTCTTCCCCCCTGCCCCCATAACTTAGATTCTGGATGCACTTTAACAACTCAAAAATATTTTGTTCATTATTTTTATTTAAACCATAGCTTATATTCTGTGCAGTGAAACAAAAATAATCATTCTAAATGAGTTATTTTGTATCTTTAATAATGAACTTATCCGTTCATGAAAGAAACTATATATTTATGATAATGGATCAGAACAAATAATGTGTAACAGTTTATAACAGTCATAAATTGCTGTGTATTATTTTTTTTTATAATTGGGATTAAGCTGCTTAATCCTGTAAATATAGTCAGAATGAAACGAAATTCAAATGATATGTTTTTTACTACTTTCATTGGGTTATTTTTTATTTATAACTACCCCAGGACCAGTTTCTATGAAAGAGACTGATGTTGCTCTGGACCTTACTGAAGGCTTCAGCAGCCCAGCCCAAGGTTAGGCAGCTACCACTAGCAAGAAAATGTAGACAGATTTGGACTCTGAAGTTCTCAGACGAGACCATAATCTCAGAGATACAGTCTCACCATAGGTGACTTTTCTCCTGCAGTGTAACTTTGAGCAGGTGTAGTCAGGCATTACCTTACTTGGATAATGGTCAAACATTTCATAAGGAATTACTGTAGTTCTATGGAAAGTAAGTAATTAGTTAGTTTAGTTATAAAATTCCCAACAGTTCCATTTTTTACTAAAGTAATTTATTAGTTTTACTGGAAAACACCGATTGTAAAATCAATATCACAAATTTATAGACAAAGTAGCTGGCGTAAGATGAATTGAGATTAACACAAAACAATTGACAGATTTGGCTGCTTTGAATATTGATTATTACTTTTGATGTACTTTAAACAAAATGACTAATTGCCAAACGAGAAGGGTTAATCAATCGCAAATAAAACTTTCATTTCTTTATGGAATCGGTCATAATTTCGTTTATGTGTTCGCTAACAGTTTCTTGCGCTGCTCCCTACGCGTCATGGCATAGTCGAGTTGTTCGCTGGCATAATAATATTGGTGACGGCAGACGTGGTGAGGAACATCGCTGAAAAAAAGCCGCAAGGTTTCTGTACACAACTGCACGCAATCTACATTTAGAAGATTTTGAGATAACAACACCTCGGATGCAATAACTAGTAGTTAAACACTCCATACAAGCTGCTTACAGAAAGAAGAATATTTTTCAAAAAGATGAATATACGGTGTGCAAAGGTTGGTGTATTTCTGACAGTATTTGTTAAGTGGTGAAAATGCAACCGGCGCCACGGAAGACGGTCATTAATCAGGACAGTTGACGCCAACCATTACCGTGGTGCATGATTGTTCAGGCATGACTTTTCCCACATGAGGTCTCCCAACCTGCATGTTAGGGGCCAAAGTGCTTATGCTCGCCACTCAGGACATAGTCTTCAGTTAGTGCAATTGTTATGGTCGCCACACAGGCCAGTCCATAAAAGGAGCAGTGTAGGTCAACGTTCACCCTTAATATAACCTTACCTGTTGGTAGATGAATTTTGTCGAAAATTTTAGTTATATACTTCCTTCAACATATCGAATTGACATAAAGTTATTGTTAGCTTGTAGATCTTGCTTACTCCCTCAGATTGAAGTCCCTACTAAGAATAGGGGTTCAAAGGCTTACTGCTTTCTGCAAGCAGATTCACATCTAGTGCCTCCATGCCCAGTTCACTCGGCTAGATTGCTCAGCGGCTACTTTTTTTTTACTATGATTAGTTGTTCTTTGTTTTTGCCATGTGCCAATGTTGCATATGTTTAAAGGTTTAAAGGAATAGTCATTGTTCCTGCTATTTTGGTATTCAAGAATACTATTACTTTATTGATTTCCAGTGTTTGATTTTTGGATTATTTTTGAAGCCAATCTATCTTAATTGATACTTACTAAATAGTTATATCTATTTTTATCCCTAATGTCTGTTCCAATTAGAGCTCCTTCAGAGGGGTGGCCTCGGCAAGTCTCCATAACAAAGAACTCCGTGCCACTTCTGAGCCTTTAGTGACTCACCCTTAACAGGCCACTGGCAGAGGGCAGGTCTAGCACAGTGTTTGGAGAGGCTCCTATCTAATTTTCGTGATGACTACTTCTATCTACTGCTCCTGCCTACTATTTCTACATAATGTTTCTTCTGAATAATCCTGCTTAAATTTTTGCACCAACTACTTTTATCTACTAGTTTGAGAAAAAAGGTAACTGTAGAGCACTCTTAGTGAATATGATGTACTTGCATTGCACATGGATTTTTTATGATAAGATTTAAGAATAGAGCATATAATGCAGATGTACAAAATGTTTTTATATTAAGCAGGTAGCACTTAAAGAGGAAGCTCAAAAAGTGAAGTTTAACCAGTTAAAGTGATTATAGAGCTTTTTTCAAATGAACTAGTTAAATGATTTGTGAATGAAGTAATCTTAGAACAATTGTGGTCAACAAAAAGTAGTCACAGCATTCGTGAAGGAAATGCTGTCAGTATAACTGATGTATTTATAACTGGACCTGCATAGGATTATTTATACAGGATTTTAGGGGTCACTGTGGGTCATCAGTGATAGGGCATAAAGGGTTGATACACTTCTTTTTACTGAGAATGTAGATCTTATTAGATTTATTTAATGTAGATTATCCCATACGAGTGACTTCTCATCAGTTTTGAAGAGTAATAACTCTTTTTCATAGCTTTTTTTTATGTTGATTCATATGCTGGTAGCACTGCTTTATCATTATTTTTCTTTTGTCATATTTGTTTTTCGGACACAAATTGTCATGCTAGGAGTTGTCACTGGTATTTCTTGTATAGGAGAGTTGGCTGCTATGGCATGTGCGGTAAAAAACAGTTTCTTATAAGAAGAATCTCGTGCATTTTAACAAAATTGTTTTTAAGATTTATCTGTTCCACAGCATGATGACCTCATGCACATGCAGCATTCCATCCTACTTTTCTTTTCAGAGAATTATATCTAGTATGAATATAACAACTAATAAAACTACTTTCATGTTTATACAACAGCCAGAAGACCTAATGCACATGCAGCATTGCAATCTACTGTGCCTGCCAGAGAACTACCAGATGAAGTACTACCTTTACCATGGCCTTTCGTGGCCACAGTTGTCTTATGTAGCTGAGGATGATGAAGGACAGGTTGTTGGGTGAGTATTGACATCAAAAGTTCACCTACTATACTGAAATAGTGTAGTTATTTTGTACACTCAGAGTAATGAGTTGGATAGTGGAGAACCCTCCTCAGCTACCCTGGAAAAACTGGATTATCAGAAACTTCATTCCCATCTACACATGGTGGAACAAATGCATATAGACAGAAATATTTTAAATGAATTAATCTTGCAAAAATGAAATCTCCATCCAATTGTTTGGGCTGGCAAAAGGCAAAAATATTGTCACCTTGGGCAGTTTGGCTAATCTGTTACATGCTGTTTCATGTGTGGCAGGAATGGATGAATGCAGCAAGTATGAATATGTACATTTGTATATATGTATATGTCTGTGTGTAGGCATTTATGTATATATATCTGTATGTGGTGGGTTGGGCCATTCTTCATCTGTTTCCCTGCACTACCTCGCTAACGTGGGAGACGGCGATTAAATATAATAATGACCTACCTTCACCTTGAACCACTCACCTTCCTTTCTTCCTACTCACATGCGTTCCTTACACTTCATAAAAACTCCTCGCTGCTTTTGATAGCTTTCTCCCAAACCATATGTTCGTACCACCTTTCACATAGCATCTCTATTAAACTTGTCATGTTTTCTTTAGATTCATAAATACCACATTTGGATCCCTCTGTTTCTGTAAGTGTTTCACATTCACATTCTATATAGCAAACACTTGACCTTCACATCCTCTACCATTCCTGACACCACAGTGTTCTCTCCTAATCTGATTCTCTGTGCATGCCACCACCCACTCAATCACCACTTTTCCACACGACTTACCAGGTACACTCAATAAACTTATACCTTTGTAATTTGAACACTCACCCTTATCCTCCTTGCCTTAGTTACCACTTCCATACAGCCTACCATGTACACTCAACGAACTTATACCTCTGTACTTTGAACTTTCAGCTTTGATACTATACAGGCATTTGTCCATAGATCCACACACTGATAGCCATAACTATCCAGTCAACAGCACAACCACTGATTATGTTTTATCCTGAAGTTTTCATTATAGGACATCAAGTATGCATCTCAAAAGGCATTCCCATATCCCATAGGTCCTGTTCCTTGCCAAACATGATTTTATGAACCACAGGGTCTTTTGGGAATGTAACTCCTGTGGTTGATGAGGAACTTTCATATGCATGAATGACAGATTTTTATTTGTGCTTCAGGTATGTACTTGCTAAGATGGAAGAGGAGAGTGAGGAAGATCCCCATGGACACATCACTTCACTAGCTGTTCGAAGGAGTCACAGGTATGTACTGAAAATGGATATAAAAAGTGTTTGTAAGCTTTCCCCTACAAATCTAGAAGGCAATCAGTCATGTAGGTATTATTGAAGGCTTTCCAATTAGGGGCCTGTGGGCCTCATCCAGTTCTTGATCAGTTAAACTGTGGTCCTTGAATGAGTTTCTGTTTTGTTAGAAATTGATAATTATAAAGAAAAAAGTATTTTGAATATTATGTGAATTTTGTTGCACCAGAATAAGCTGTACTGGCATGTGATGAAGTCATTTATGATACATTATTTAAACAATCTTTTGCTGTCAGAATTAATAAATGCAGTGGAATTTCAGTGTTAGTGACTATTGCATAGTGAGCCAGCTTTTCAGTGGTTATGCTAGACCCATCTGACCAGGATAGAGGTGTTTTCTTTCTGCTTCATCCACAAATGGACTACTGGCATTCTGTCCACAAATGTAGTCTCTCCTTGTCTCACATAAGACTGGACAACATTTGACTTACACACCTCATTCTTTATAGTTCTAGGTTTTTGTATGGTGAGCACTATGCATTAGCCCAGCCTTTTGGCAAAATGATAGGATCAATAGGTACATTAGGTGAGAGCATTGGGTAAATGTAGTTGGTAGGAACATTATAGGGAGCATTAGGTAGAATTAGTAGGCTGGTACATTAGGTAGACATTAGGTAGAAGCCTCTTAAAACACTGTGCTAGACTTGTCCTCTGCCAGTAGCTAAGAGGTGGAACTGGAGTTCGCCAGTTATGGAGACTCTTTTGCCACAGCCACCCCTTGAGAGATTTCCCGAAGGGAAAAGGTGTCAGAGATATGGATAGATAGATTCTACTTATTCTCCAAATAATCAGAAACTGGCAACCTGAGGAAGACAGTACATTTGTCAGACCCTAAATCCTGTTTGCAAGTTGATTCTAGTGATTCTCTTTTTTACTTGAAAGTAGAGTCCAACTTGTTTTCATTTTTCCATCTTCATTACAGTAAATTTTTGTAGGCTACACTTCATGCTCTTTATATCTCATCACTGTTGTTTCATGTACAGCTCTTACTGTAGATCTTTGCACTTTTTATTCCCAAAACTTTATTCATAAGTTTTGCTTCATTCACAAATATTTATAGGTTGTGTCCCTTTGGTAAAGCTTTTACATAACCAAGAATAACAGTTTTCCCAGTACTGAGATCGTAAGTTTATACAGCTTCCCAACATCAGTTTGGAATTCTAATGTTATCAGTCTCATGTAGATGACAGTACTAAAGTCCTTCAAGTAGTGCAAAAATACACACTCCACCCACCTGCCTTTTCAGCTTCATTTGAAGTGTAGTATATTTTAGATGCATGGCCATCTCCTGAATGCATGTTGAAAAATTACTTAAGTATTCCATGGTAATCAATAATCCATGCGTTATTACTTTTTCCACTACTGTGCAGACCTTTCTTGTTAGACACCACTCTTTTTTTAGTGCACTTTCTGTATCAACTTTCTTCGGGATAACTATAATATTTACTTGCTCTTTCATTGTCAAAAAAAGTTCAAGTAAAAATTATCTGCAGTAGCTCTTTTGATCTTTTGGGAGCTCTTGCACACCTTTTAAATTCACAGGGCAGGATGTCATCTGGGCCATGAGGTACTTTGGAAATGTGGTTCTTTCATTATCCTGTCTTGTGATTTCACTGCATTCCAGGGTCATATTTATAATCCACTCCATTAGAGTTAAGGGGTGTAAATCAGTTCAGTTCTTTTATTGACAGAGGCTTACAGGAAGACAAAGTTTGAAGCCCACAACAAAAGGTCTGTATTGAAGAGACGAACAATATGCTCCCCAGACTATGGTTCTGTCACACAGCAAAACTGTACACTGATATGCTATACATGATGGTATGACTAGGGGTTAGTTGAAGATTTGTGAGATATTCTGATTACAACATGTCTGACGGGAAGAATAGAAATCGCTAATCCTACCTATCAGTGACTCTCAAGTATCCTAACTGACAAGTAACATGCAATTGACAACACTGGGTGAGGAAACATCCTCTAACTTGGAAACTGCAAGGTATAAGTATGAATAACATTGCGTGAGGAGACATCATCTAGCTGGGAAACACTGGTGTGCAATTAATACACTTGGGCGAGGAGACATCCTCTAATTGGAAAAGATTGAGAAACTATCATGCACTGGAAGGTATAAGTATGGTAGTTTTGCACATTCTGCAAGGGGATACGGGAGAAAGAATACTTCCCATGTATTCCCAGCGTGTTGCAGAAGGCAACTAAAAGGGAAGGGAGCGGGGGGCTGGAAATCCTCTCCTACATTTTTTTTTTTTTTTCTCCAAAAGAAAGAACAGAGAAGGGGGCCAGGAGAGGTTATTCCCTCAAAGGCCCAGTTCTCTGTTCTTAACGCTACCTCGCAAATGCGGGAAATGGCGAATAGTATAAAAAAGAAAAAACACTCAATCAATCAGTCAATCAGTTGTGTTTTATCACTTCACTGACGCTTTGTGGGTTACTATTGTGGTGAGAGAAACAGAGGGAACTCTGTCTTAATCCAAATAAAAACTTCAGGCTTTTCAAAATGTGTGATAAGAGATTCAAAATCCTTAGGGATTCAACCAGTGTGCTTTTCAATATATGGGCACTGCAATACATAATGAACAAGAGTGTGGTCATTTGCACTTTTGCAGAATCTGCAACTGGTATTGATCAATTTACCACTCTTTGATTTTATCACTTCACTGGCACTTTGCAGATCATCACCGTTATCATTGCTCGGTCTGTGAATCACCTCCCAGGGGTATCTGTACCCAAGTTGAAGTCTGGAGATTGAGGTTTGCACTGATCTCTCATGCATTCCGTACTTTGTGAAGTCTGGAGGAATGCTGCCAGTGAGATTCAGATACCTCTTAATGGTGGTATATATCATTTTCTAGGCTTCCTAAGACATCAAGTAGTTGCAGATCTCCCTATCCCTTATCAGAGTCTTGAGGTGCGAGATGTCACGAGGGAACCCATAGAGGATCTCATCTTTCGCTGCTCTTCATGTTACGAGCCTGTCAGCATCCTCATTCCTGCCAGTACCACAGTGGGAAGGGGGCCAGATAGAATGCACCTTCTTCCCCTGCAACACAACGCTCCTGGGTTTCCAGTAGATGGCTCGCATGAGCAGCTCATTCTTGGGGGTATCTCCTCATATTCACTGCAGAGCACTCTGACTGTTGCGATGTCACCTAAGTACCTTTTCCACCTTAACAAGGTAGTGGAACAAACAAGCAATGGCCTCAGTTGCATACCAATCAAAGCTTCAGAGACAATTACTCACTTGGTTCCTTATCTTCCTCATTTTGGAAAGTCAAGATACATGAGAGGGAGGTTTCTGCTCCCCTGCTCCTGCTTAATAGTCATGGGAAATGAGTCAGTTATTGTTTGCTGATGTTACAGCTCTGCTGGCAGATTCAAGTGTGAAGTTGTGGAATTTGGTGACTGAGTTTGGAAGTATGTGTAAAAGGAGGAAGGTTAAAGTAAATGTGAATAAAAGCAAGGTTATTAGGTTTAGCACAGTTAAGGGACAAGTTAGTTTACCTGTGAATTTGAACGGAGAAAAAATTAGAGGAAGTGACGTGTTTTAGATATTTGGGAGTGGCTCATTTCAGAGGACAGGTCTTTCACTTCCTCCAAAATTTTTAAATACTTTCTCATGTCTTTTCTTTTTCCATTTCACAATTCTCTCCATATTTTGATTAAGGCCAAACCTTGATATGGACTTTAGTTCATGACAGGAGCTTTCAACATAAAAAGAGAGAGAAGGGGCACTGAGAAACATAGAAAGGGAATTTAATGATATAAAGAAAAATGACTACAGATAGTTAAAGAGCAGCCCTTCTTGTGGCCAACTTTTGAAAGACTATTAGTTCTATTTAAAAGTCCAAAGTGCATACTTTACCAGCATTCTTCTGCATTTTGGTACTGCTTCCTAATTTGATGATGTCCTTGTACTGATTTTATCTGACATTGTGAGGGATTTTTTTTTTTTTTCTAAGTCCATTACCAGTGTGAGGGGCCAATGAGAAACAAAGTAAAGGAATTTAGTTGTTTGAAGGAAAGTGACAGTAGATACTTGAAAAGCAGCACCTCTAGTGGCTAACTTTTAAAAGACTGTGTGTTCTGTTTAGAAGTCCAGAGGCTTCTAATGAATAGAGTAGTAATCAGATTTGGATAGATTTTGATGGATAGAATTATCAGATACTTAAAAGTCAAAAATTCAGATTTTCGCGTTACTGTAAAAATATGCTGTGTTTTTACAAGAAAGATGGTTGTTTGTTTATAATTTCTGCTTTTATATGACCCCTTTAGTCACCAATTTTAAAGCAGTGTTATTATTTTGCAGACGTTTAGGGCTTGCACAGAAGCTAATGGATCAGACAGCTAGAGCCATGGTGGAATGCTTCAATGCAAAGTATGTCTCCCTCCATGTTCGAAAGTCTAATAGAGCAGCTCTAAATCTTTACACTAATACTTTGAAATTCACGTAAGTTGACTTTTCTTATTTACTTTAGTTTAGTTTACTTACACAGAACAGTATTCCTTCTTCACTTGAGGGTTCTTTACCTGTGCTTCATCATCATTTAGGATTTAGCACATTTCACTAGCAAAAACACTTGTGCTACACATTTAGTATTTTTTTATGCAAGTTTATAGGAAAAGAGGAAATAGTACAAAAAAAGGTGACTACAGAATAAAGGCACCTTTACCTCCATTGCAATATTTGTCTTGATTTCATGGAAAGAATAAGAGTGAACATTGCCCTTATTTGAGTGGTACTTACAGGTGTGGTGTATGGGGAAGATAGATAGGTGAATCATTGCAAGATTGTGTTGGATACCCAGAAATGGGAGCAGCTCTATACTCCTTATGGGGTGGGGACAGAAGAGAAGGTGTAGTTCATGGACTACCTGGCTGCTCTTGTTACCTCCATTTTTTGCAGTCTGGCAAACTTTAAGACAGCAAGATGCAGATTCTTGTGTTGCATGGGGTTAATGTTGTAGGAAATGCAATATCGCATGTAGAGGAGCCAGGCATTTCTGATACTGGTATATCCAAATATCTTCACATACCTCCTGAGAGGTTTCTTTTATAGGTATGTCAGCATACCTTTCTTGTCATTGCCACTCATCCTCCCATTGTAGGAAAGTATGACATCAGGATATGGGATCTCCTTTTGTGCTAACTTTCATTCAGTAGCAGTGTAGAAATGGTAGAAATCGCTTTGACATCAGCATCAGTGGAAAGGACAGTGACCACTTTGTTGTCCTTCCTCTGTAGGGTACAGGTGCCATTTGAAGAGCAAAAGTCCTTGGCTCCACTTCCGTTCTTGACATTGTTCATCTCCTTTCTTGAAAAATGGAGTCGGGGAAGCCAATATGGTTCTACCAAGCAGTCCCCACAAACCAACAACTGTACTCCTTGAGGTATTTAGCAAATCTATTACTTTTTGCAGGGAAAAAATGCAGTTGAGTGGGAGACGTATAAAAGAAAGAGACAGGAGGTCAAGAGAAAGGTGCAAGAGGTGAAAAAAAGGGCAAATGAGAGTTGGGGTGAGAGAGTATCATTAAATTTTAGGGAGAATAAAAAGATGTTCTGGAAGGAGGTAAATAAAGTGTGTAAGACAAGGGAGCAAATGGGAACTTCAGTGAAGGGCGCAAATGGGGAGGTGATAACAAGTAGTGGTGATGTGAGAAGGAGATGGAGTGAGTATTTTGAAGGTTTGTTGAATGTGTTTGATGATAGAGTGGCAGATATAGGGTGTTTTGGTCGAGGTGGTGTGCATAGTGAGAGGGGTAGGGAAAATGATTTGGTAAACAGAGAAGAGGTAGTAAAAGCTTTGCGGAAGATGAAAGCCGGCAAGGCAGCAGGTTTGGATGGTATTGCAGTGGAATTTATTAAAAAAGGGGGTGACTGTATTGTTGACTGGTTGGTAAGGTTATTTAATGTATGTATGACTCACGGTGAGGTGCCTGAGGATTGGCGGAATGCGTGCATAGTGCCATTGTACAAAGGCAAAGGGGATAAGAGTGAGTGCTCAAATTACAGAGGTATAAGTTTGTTGAGTATTCCTGGTAAATTATATGGGAGGGTATTGATTGAGAGGGTGAAGGCATGTACAGAGCATCAGATTGGGGAAGAGCAGTGTGGTTTCAGAAGTGGTAGAGGATGTGTGGATCAGGTGTTTGCTTTGAAGAATGTATGTGAGAAATACTTAGAAAAGCAAATGGATTTGTATGTAGCATTTATGGATCTGGAGAAGGCATATGATAGAGTTGATAGAGATGCTCTGTGGAAGGTATTAAGAATATATGGTGTGGGAGGCAAGTTGTTAGAAGCAGTGAAAAGTTTTTATCGAGGATGTAAGGCATGTGTACGTGTAGGAAGAGAGGAAAGTGACTGGTTCCCAGTGAATGTACGTTTGCGGCAGGGGTGTGTGATGTCTCCATGGTTGTTTAATTTGTTTATGGACGGGGTTGTTAGGGAGGTGAATGCAAGAGTTTTGGAAAGAGGGGTAAGTATGAAGTCTGTTGGGGATGAGAGAGCTTGGGAAGTGAGTCAGTTGTTGTTCGCTGATGATACAGCGCTGGTGGCTGATTCATGTGAGAAACTGCAGAAGCTGGTGACTGAGTTTGGTAAAGTGTGTGAAAGAAGAAAGTTAAGAGTAAATGTGAATAAGAGCAAGGTTATTAGGTACAGTAGGGTTGCGGGTCAAGTCAATTGGGAGGTGAGTTTGAATGGAGAAAAACTGGAGGAAGTGAAGTGTTTTAGATATCTGGGAGTGGATCTGGCAGCGGATGGAACCATGGAAGCGGAAGTGGATCATAGTGTGGGGGAGGGGGCGAAAATTCTGGGAGCCTTGAAGAATGTGTGGAAGTCGAGAACATTATCTCGGAAAGCAAAAATGGGTATGTTTGAAGGAATAGTGGTTGTATGGTTGCGAGGCGTGGGCTATGGATAGAGTTGTGTGCAGGAGGATGGATGTGCTGGAAATGAGATGTTTGAGGACAATGTGTGGTGTGAGGTGGTTTGATCGAGTAAGTAACGTAAGGGTGAGAGAGATGTGTGGAAATAAAAAGAGCGTGGTTGAGAGAGCAGAAGAGGGTGTTTTGAAATGGTTTGGGCACATAGAGAGAATGAGTGAGGAAAGATTGACCAAGAGGATATATGTGTCGGAGGTGGAGGGAACGAGGAGAAGAGGGAGACCAAATTGGAGGTGGAAAGATGGAGTGAAAAAGATTTTGTGTGATCAGGGCCTGAACATGCAGGAGGGTGAAAGGAGGGCAAGGAATAGAGTGAATTGGATCGATGTGGTATACTGGGGTTGACGTGCTGTCAGTGGATTGAATCAAGAGAGGAAAGTGATTGGTTCTCAGTGAATGTAGGTTTGCGGCAGGGGTGTGTGATGTCTCCATGGTTGTTTAATTTGTTTATGGACGGGGTTGTTAGGGAGGTGAATGCAAGAGTTTTGGAAAGAGGGGTAAGTATGAAGTCTGTTGGGGATGAGAGAGCTTGGGAAGTGAGTCAGTTGTTGTTCGCTGATGATACAGCGCTGGTGGCTGATTCATGTGAGAAACTGCAGAAGCTGGTGACTGAGTTTGGTAAAGTGTGTGAAAGAAGAAAGTTAAGAGTAAATGTGAATAAGAGCAAGGTTATTAGGTACAGTAGGGTTGCGGGTCAAGTCAATTGGGAGGTGAGTTTGAATGGAGAAAAACTGGAGGAAGTGAAGTGTTTTAGATATCTGGGAGTGGATCTGGCAGCGGATGGAACCATGGAAGCGGAAGTGGATCATAGTGTGGGGGAGGGGGCGAAAATTCTGGGAGCCTTGAAGAATGTGTGGAAGTCGAGAACATTATCTCGGAAAGCAAAAATGGGTATGTTTGAAGGAATAGTGGTTGTATGGTTGCGAGGCGTGGGCTATGGATAGAGTTGTGTGCAGGAGGATGGATGTGCTGGAAATGAGATGTTTGAGGACAATGTGTGGTGTGAGGTGGTTTGATCGAGTAAGTAACGTAAGGGTGAGAGAGATGTGTGGAAATAAAAAGAGCGTGGTTGAGAGAGCAGAAGAGGGTGTTTTGAAATGGTTTGGTTACATAGAGAGAATGAGTGAGGAAAGATTGACCAAGAGGATATATGTGTCGAAGGTGGAGGGAACGAGGAGAAGTGGGAGACCAAATTGGAGGTGGAAAGATGGAGTGAAAAAGATTTTGTGTGATCAGGGCCTGAACATGCAGGAGGGTGAAAGGAGGGCAAGGAATAGAGTGAATTGGATCGATGTGGTATACTGGGGTTGACGTGCTGTCAGTGGATTGAATCAGGGCATGTGAAGCGTCTGGGGTAAACCATGGAAAGCTGTGTAGGTATGTATATTTGTGTGTGTGGACGTGTGTGTATATACATGTGTATGGGGTGGGTTGGGCCATTTCTTTCGTCTGTTTCCTTGCGCTACCTCGCAAACGCGGGAGACAGCGACAAAGCAAAAAAAATATATATATATATATATATATATTTTTTTTTTTTTTCAATTATAACTGTTGTTTATAAAAGCTAGTGTTCTGAGTGAGATTCATGCACATTTATTACCTTTAACATAGATTTCATCACCTGGCTAAAGAAAATGATATCTTTGCAGTTTTTTCTTACCTTTTTTCTAGCAGTTGTTTGAAGTCTTGCTTTTTCCACCACTTTTCCACACGACTTACCAGGTACACTCAATAAACTTATACCTTTGTAATTTGAACACTCACCCTTATCCTCCTTGCCTTAGTTACCACTTCCATACAGCCTACCATGTACACTCAACGAACTTATACCTCTGTACTTTGAACTTTCAGCTTTGATACTATACAGGCATTTGTCCATAGATCCACACACTGATAGCCATAACTATCCAGTCAACAGCACAACCACTGATTAGTTATCCTGAAGTTTTCATTATAGGACATCAAGTATGCATCTCAAAAGGCATTCCCATATCCCATAGGTCCTGTTCCTTGCCAAACATGATTTTATGAACCACAGGGTCTTTTGGGAAGTAACTCTGTGGTTGATGAGGAACTTTCATATGCATGAATGACAGATTTTTATTGTGCTTCAGGTATTACTTGCTAAGATGGAAGAGGAGAGTGAGGAAGATCCCCATGGACACATCACTTCACTACTGTTCGAAGGAGTCACAGGTATGTACTGGGAAATTGATATAAAAAGTGTTTGTAAGCTTTCCCCTACAAATCTAGAAGGCAATCAGTCATGTAGGTATTATTGAAGGCTTTCCAATTAGGGGCCTGTCGGGCCTAATCAGTTCTTGATCAGTTAAACTGTGGTCCTTGAATGAGTTTCTGTTTTGTTAGAAATTGATAATTATAAAGAAAAAAGTATTTTGAATATTATGTGAATTTTGTTGCACCAAATAAGCTGTACTGGCATGTGATGAAGTCATTATGATACATTATTTAAACAATCTTTTGCTGTCAGAATTAATAAATGCAGTGGAATTTATTAAAAAAGGGGTGACTGTATTGTTGACTGGTTGGTAAGGTTATTTATTGTATGTTGACTCACGGTGAGGTGCCTGAGGATTGGCGGAATGCGTAGCATAGTGCCATTGTACAAAGGCAAAGGGATAAGAGTGAGTGCTCAAATTACAGAGTATAAGTTTGTTGAGTATTCCTGGTAAGTTGTATGGGAGGGTATTGATTGAGAGGGTGAAGGCATGTACAGAGCATCAGATTGGGGAAGAGCAGTGTGGTTTCAGAAGTGGTAGAGGATGTGTGGATCAGGTGTTTGCTTTGAAGAATGTATGTGAGAAATACTTAGAAAAGCAAATGGATTTGTATGTAGCATTTATGGATCTGGAGAAGGCATATGAAAGAGTTGATAGAGATGCTCTGTGGAAGGTATTAAGAATATATGGTGTGGGTGGCAAGTTGTTAGAAGCAGTGAAAAGTTTTTTATTGAGTATGTAAGGCATGTGTTCTTGTAGGAAGAGAGGAAAGTGATTGGTTCTCAGTGAATGTAGGTTTGCGGCAGGGGTGTGTGATGTCTCCATGGTTGTTTAATTTGTTTATGGACGGGGTTGTTAGGGAGGTGAATGCAAGAGTTTTGGAAAGAGGGGTAAGTATGAAGTCTGTTGGGGATGAGAGAGCTTGGAAGTGAGTCAGTTGTTGTTCGCTGATGATACAGCGCTGGTGGCTGATTCATGTGAGAAACTGCAGAAGCTGGTGACTGAGTTTGGTAAAGTGTGTGAAAGAAGAAAGTTAAGAGTAAATGTGAATAAGAGCAAGGTTATTAGGTACAGTAGGGTTGAGGGTCAAGTCAATTGGGAGGTGAGTTTGAATGGAGAAAAACTGGAGGAAGTGAAGTGTTTTAGATATCTGGGAGTGGATCTGGCAGCGGATGGAACCATGGAAGCGGAAGTGGATCATAGGGTGGGGGAGGGGGCGAAAATTCTGGGAGCCTTGAAAAATGTGTGGAAGGGGAAAACATTATCCCAGAAAGCAAAAATGGGTATGTTTGAAGGAATAGTGGTTCCAACAATGTTGTATGGTTGCGAGGTGTGAGCTATAGATAGGGTTGTGCGAAGGAGGATGGATGTGTTGGAAATGAGATGTTTGAGGACAATATGTGGTGTGAGGTGGTTTGATTGAGTAAGTAATGAAAGGGTAAGAGAGATGTTTGGTAATAAAAAGAGTGTGGTTGAGAGAGCAGAAGAGGGTGTTTTGAAATGGTTTGGCCTCATGGAGAGAATGAGTGAGGAAAGATTGACCAAGAGGATATATGTGTCGGAGGTGGAGGGAACGAGGAGAAGTGGGAGACCAAATTGGAGGTGGAAAGATGGAGTGAAAAAGATTTTGTGTGATCAGGGCCTGAACATGCAGGAGGGTGAAAGGAGGGCAAGGAATAGAGTGAATTGGATCGATGTGGTATACCGGGGTTGACGTGCTGTCAGTGGATTGAATCAGGGCATGTAAAGCGTCTGGGGTAAATCATGGAAAGTTGTGTGGGGCCTCGATGTGGAAAGGGAGCTGTGGTTTCGGGCATTATTGCATGACAGTTAGAGACTGAGTGTGAACAAATGGGGCCTTTGTTGTCTTTTCCTAGTGCTACCTCGCACACATGAGGGGGAGGGGGATGGTATTCCATGCGGGCGAGGTGGCGATGGGAATGAATAAAGGCAGACAGTGTGAATTGTGTGCATGGGTATATATGTATGTGTCTGTGTGTGTATATATATGTGTACATTGAGATGTATAGGTATGTATATCTGCATGTGTGGACGTGTATGTATATACGTTGTGTATGGGGGTGGGTTGGGCCATTTCTTTCGTCTGTTTCCTTGCGCTACCTCGCAAACGCGGGAGACAGCGACAAAGCAAAATAAAATAAATAAATATATATATATATATATATATATATATATATATATATATATATATATATATATATATATATATATATATATATATATATTTGACGCTACCTTGCTAGCGTGGGAAGTGGCAAATAGTTTGAAAGAAAAATGAAAAGAAATATATATATTTATATTTATTTTGCTTTGTCGCTGTCTCCCGCGTTTGCGAGGTATCGCAAGGAAACAGACGAAAGAAATGGCCCAACCCACCCCCATACACATGTATATACATACACATCCACACACGCAAATATACATACCTATACATCTCAATGTACACATATATATACACACACAGACACATACATATGTACCCATGCACACAATTCACGCTGTCTGCCTTTATTCATTCCCATCGCCACCTCGCCACACATGGAATACCATCCCCCTCCCCACTCATGTGTGCGAGGTAGAGCTAGGAAAAGACAACAAAGGCCCCATTCATTCACACTCAGTCTCTAGCTGTCATGCAATAATGCCCGAAACCACAGCTCCCTTTCCACATCCAGGCCCCACACAACTTTCCATGATTTACCCCAGACACTTCACATGCCCTGATTCAATCCACTGACAGCACGTCAACCCCGGTATACCACATCGATCCAATTCACTCTATTCCTTGCCCGCCTTTCACCCTCCTGCATGTTCAGGCCCCGATCACTCAAAATCTTTTTCACTCCATCTTTCCACCTCCAATTTGGTCTCCCACTTCTCCTCATTCCCTCCACCTCTGACACATATATCCTCTTTGTCAATCTTTCCTCACTCATTCTCTCCATGTGACCAAACCATTACAACACACCCTCTTCTGCTTTCTCAACCACACTCTTTTTGTTACCACACATCTCTCTCACCCTTTCATTACTTACTGAATCAAACCACCTCACACCATATATTGTCCTCAAACATCTCATTTCCAGCACATCCACCCTCCTCCGCACAACCCTTCTATAGCCCATGCTTCATAACCATTTAACATTGTTGGAATCACTATTCCTTCAAACATACTCATTTTTGCTCCGAGATAACGTCTCGCCTTCCACACATTCTTCAAACGCTCTCAGAACCTTCGCCCCCTTCCCCACCCTGTGACTCACTTCCCCTTCCATGGTTCCATCTGCTGCTAAATCCATTCCCAGATATCTAAAACAGTTCACTTCCTCCAGCCTTTCTCCATTCAATCTTTTTTTTTTTTTTTTCCCACTGTCTCCCACGTTTGCGAGGTAGCGCAAGGAAACAGACGAAAGAATGGCCCAACCCTCCCCCATACACATGTATATACATACACATCCACACACGCAAATATACATACCTATACATCTCAATGTACACATATATATACACACACAGACACATACATATGTACCCATGCACACAATTCACGCTGTCTGCCTTTATTCATTCCCATCGCCAACCTCGCACACATGAATACCATCCCCTCCCCACTCATGTGTGCGAGGTAGAGCTAGGAAAAGACAACAAAGGCCCATTCATTCACACTCAGTCTCTAGCTGTCATGCAATAATGCCCGAAACCACAGCTCCCTTTCCACATCCAGGCCCCACACAACTTTCCATGATTTACCCCAGACACTTCACATGCCCTGATTCAATCCACTGACAGCACGTCAACCCCGGTATACCACATCGATCCAATTCACTCTATTCCTTGCCCGCCTTTCACCCTCCTGCATGTTCAGGCCCCGATCACTCAAAATCTTTTTCACTCCATCTTTCCACCTCCAATTTGGTCTCCCACTTCTCCTCATTCCCTCCACCTCTGACACATATATCCTCTTTGTCAATCTTTCCTCACTCATTCTCTCCATGTGACCAAACCATTACAACACACCCTCTTCTGCTTTCTCAACCACACTCTTTTTGTTACCACACATCTCTCTCACCCTTTCATTACTTACTGAATCAAACCACCTCACACCATATATTGTCCTCAAACATCTCATTTCCAGCACATCCACCCTCCTCCGCACAACCCTATCTATAGCCCATGCTTCATAACCATTTAACATTGTTGGAATCACTATTCCTTCAAACATACTCATTTTTGCTCCGAGATAACGTCTCGCCTTCCACACATTCTTCAACGCTCTCAGAACCTTCGCCCCCTTCCCCACCCTGTGACTCACTTCCCCTTCCATGGTTCCATCTGCTGCTAAATCCATTCCCAGATATCTAAAACAGTTCACTTCCTCCAGCCTTTCTCCATTCAATCTTTTTTTTTTTTTTTTCCACTGTCTCCCACGTTTGCGAGGTAGCGCAAGGAAACAGACGAAAGAAATGGCCCAACCCTCCCCCATACACATGTGTATACATACGTCCACACACGCAAATATACATACCTACACAGCTTTCCATGGTTTACCCCAGACGCTTCACATGTCCTGATTCAATCCACTGACAGCACGTCAACCCCGGTATACCACATCGCTCCAATTCACTCTATTCCTTGCCCTCCTTTCACGTGAACCTCCTGCATGTTCAGGCCCCGATCACACAAAATCTTTTTCACTCCATCTTTCCACCCCCAATTTGGTCTCCCACTTCTCCTCGTTCCCTCCACCTCCGACACATATATCCTCTTGGTCAATCTTTCCTCACTCATTCTCTCCATGTGCCCAAACCATTTCAAAACACCCTCTTCTGCTCTCTCAACCACGCTCTTTTTATTTCCACTCATCTCTCTTACCCTTACGTTACTTACTCTTATCAAACCACCTCACACCACACATTGTCCTCAAACATCTCATTTCCATCACATCCATCCTCCTGCGCACAACTCTATCCATAGCCCATGCCTCGCAACCATACAACATTGTTGGAACCACTATTCCTTCAAACATACCCATTTTTGCTTTCCGAGATAATGTTCTCGACTTCCACACATTCTTCAAGGCTCCCAAGATTTTCGCCCCCTCCCCCACCCTATGATCCACTTCCGCTTCCATGGTTCCATCCGCTGCCAGATCCACTCCCAGATATCTAAAACACTTTACTTCCTCCAGTTTTTCTCCATTCAAACTTACCTCCCAATTGACTTGACCCTCAACCCTACTGTACCTAATTACCTTGCTCTTATTCACATTTACTCTTAACTTTCTTCTTTCACACACTTTACCAAACTCAGTCACCAGCTTCTGCAGTTTCTCACATGAATCAGCCACCAGCGCTGTATCATTGAATCAGGGCATGTGAAGCGTCTGGGGTAAACCATGGAAAGCTGTGTAGGTATGTATATTTGCGTGTGTGGACGTATGTATATACATGTGTATGGGGGGGTGGGTTGGGCCATTTCTTTCGTCTGTTTCCTTGCGCTACCTCGCAAATGCGGGAGACAGCGACAAAGCAAAAAAAATATATATATATATATATATTTTTTTTTTTTTTTATACTTTGTCGCTGTCTCCCGCGTTTGCGAGGTAGCGCAAGGAAACAGACGAAAGAAATGGCCCAACCCCCCCCCCCATACACATGTATATACATACGTCCACACACGCAAATATACATACCTACACAGCTTTCCATGGTTTACCCCAGACGCTTCACATGCCTTGATTCAATCCACTGACAGCACGTCAACCCCGGTATACCACATCGCTCCAATTCACTCTATTCCTTGCCCTCCTTTCACCCTCCTGCATGTTCAGGCCCCGATCACACAAAATCTTTTTCACTCCATCTTTCCACCTCCAATTTGGTCTCCCTCTTCTCCTCGTTCCTTCCACCTCCGACACATATATCCTCTTGGTCAATCTTTCCTCACTCATTCTCTCCATGTGCCCAAACCACTTCAAAACACCCTCTTCTGTTCTCTCAACCACGCTCTTTTTATTTCCACACATCTTTCTTACCCTTACGTTACTCACTCGATCAAACCACCTCACACCACACATTGTCCTCAAACATCTCATTTCCAGCACATCCATCCTCCTGCGCACAACTCTATCCATAGCCCACGCCTCGCAACCATACAACAACCATATATATATATATATATATATATATATATATATTTTTTTTTTAAACTATTTGCCATTTCCCGCATTAGCGAGGTAGCGTTAAGAACAGAGGACTGGGCCTTTTTTGGAATATCCTCACCTGGCCCCCTCTGTTCCTTCTTTTGGGGAAAAAAAAAAAAAAGAGGGGAGGATTTCCAGCTCCCCGCTCCCTCCCCTTTTAGTCGCCTTCTACGACACGCAGGGAATACGTGGGAAGTATTCTTAACCCCCTATCCCTGTCATAAATATATTTCATATATTTATGACAGGAGCAGGGGAGACCAATTAGATGGAAGGATGGGGTGAATAAGCTTTTGAGTGTTTGGGGCCTGAAAATGGAGAGGGTTGAAAGGTGATGCGGTACACTGGGTGTGATGTGCTGCTGGTGGACTTGAATTAGGGCATATGAAGCAGCCAGAAGAAACCACAGAAAGGCCCCTGAGGTCTAGTTGTGGATAGGGTACTGTGGTTTCACTGCATCACATATGAGCTAGAAGATGGTTGTGAGTGAATTAGGCCTTTTATGTCTGTTCCTGGCACTACCTCACTAATGTAGGAAATGGTAAACAAGTACTATGTAAAAAAAAAAAAAAAGATTTCATATTTGATGTTTTTCAAAACAAACTTAATCCCATTGTAGATAATCTTAACATATTCTTGTTCTCCACAGTATCTCTGAAATAGAGCCGAAGTATTATGCAGATGGAGAGGATGCTTTTGCAATGAAGAGAGATCTTTGTTCGTTTGCAATTCAAAATGATGTTACACCAGCTGACCCAAGCACCTTCTTTGATAATAAGAAAAATGAAGAAAAGTGAATTATCAGATGTATCATTATATTAAGATCTATTTAAGGACTAAAGAAATAACACTTAGGAATTCATAAAGATGAGAAGTTCAGAGTAATATTTATGAATATTATTAGTGAAAGCAAGTATAAGATGTGGAATAGTAACCTAAACATTATTGATAAATTTGAACTATAAGTAACACCTTTCATTGCTATATTGTCAGTGTTTGCATTGTATTATTCCTGAAAGGCAGTGTCTCTTATTGCAGAGAGTATTATTTCTTGTCGATTTCAAGGTTGTTCTATATATTCAGTTGTTCGCAGGCATAGCTGTTTTAATACATTATGAATAGACTACAATAAGTTGAAGTTACTTTTAAGGGTATAGAAATTGAATTAAAAATTCCAGGTTTGATAAGAAAAGTAGTTCTCAAAGGGATTTTTCTTCAAATTCTCTCTTTATCTATATACAAGCAGAGAGGGCATCTCTGTTCTCTGGAGAGGTAACACAGTAAATAGTTTGAAAGATAAAATGCACAGAAATTCCAGAGACTTTGTAAATATTCTCATTTATAACAGCTCATTTCTTCTTGAATGTCATGCCATTTTTTCTGAACATTTTTTTTTTCAATTATAACTGTTGTTTATAAAAGCTAGTGTTCTGAGTGAGATTCATGCACATTTATTACCTTTAACATAGATTCATCACCTGGCTAAAGAAATGATATCTTTGCAGTTTTTTCTTACCTTTTTTCTAGCAGTTGTTTGAAGTCTTGCTTTTTCCACCTCTTTTCCAAGGTTTTATATATCTTTTTAAAAGAAAATATTCCTAAATAAGTTTGTTGAGTATTCCTGGTAAGTTGTATGGGAGGGTATTGATTGAGAGGGTGAAGGCATGTACAGAGCATCAGATTGGGGAAGAGCAGTGTGGTTTCAGAAGTGGTAGAGGATGTGTGGATCAGGTGTTTGCTTTGAAGAATGTATGTGAGAAATACTTAGAAAAGCAAATGGATTTGTATGTAGCATTTATGGATCTGGAGAAGGCATATGAAAGAGTTGATAGAGATGCTCTGTGGAAGGTATTAAGAATATATGGTGTGGGTGGCAAGTTGTTAGAAGCAGTGAAAAGTTTTTATTGAGTATGTAAGGCATGTGTTCTTGTAGGAAGAGAGGAAAGTGATTGGTTCTCAGTGAATGTAGGTTTGCGGCAGGGGTGTGTGATGTCTCCATGGTTGTTTAATTTGTTTATGGATGGGGTTGTTAGGGAGGTGAATGCAAGAGTTTTGGAAAGAGGGGCAAGAATGAAGTCTGTTGTGGATGAGAGAGCTTGGGAAGTGAGTCAGTTGTTGTTCGCTGATGATACAGCGCTGGTGGCTGATTCATGTGAGAAACTGCAGAAGCTGGTGACTGAGTTTGGTAAAGTGTGTGAAAGAAGAAAGTTAAGAGTAAATGTGAATAAGAGCAAGGTTATTAGGTACACTAGGGTTGAGGGTCAAGTCAATTGGGAGGTAAGTTTGAATGGAGAAAAACTGGAGGAAGTAAAGTGTTTTAGATATGTGGGAGTGGATCTGGCAGCGGATGGAACCATGGAAGCGGAAGTGGATCATAGGGTGGGGGAGGGGGCGAAAATCCTGGGAGCGTTGAAGAATGTGTGGAAGTCGAGAACATTATCTCGGAAAGCAAAAATGGGTATGTTTGAAGGAATAGTGGTTCCAACAATGTTGTATGGTTGCGAGGCGTGGGCTATGGATAGAGTTGTGCACAGGAGGATGGATGTGCTGGAAATGAGATGTTTGAGGACAATGTGTGGTGTGAGGTGGTTTGATTGAGTAAGTAATGTAAGGGTAAGAGAGATGTGTGGAAATAAAAAGAGCGTGGTTGAGAGAGCAGAAGAGGGTGTTTTGAAATGGTTTGGGCACATGGGGAGAATGAGTGGGGAATGATTGACCAAGAGGATATATGTGTCGAAGGTGGAGGGAACGAGGAGAAGTGGGAGACCAAATTGGAGGTGGAAAGATGGAGTGAAAAAGATCTTGAGTGATCGGGTCCTAAACATGCAAGAGGGTGAAAGGTGGGCAAGGAATAGAGTGAATTGGATCGATGTGGTATACCGGGGTTGACGTGCTGTCAGTGGATTGAATCAGGGCATGTGAAGTGTCTGGGGTAAACCGTGGAAAGCTGTGTGGGGCCTGGATGTGGAAAGGGAACTGTGGTTTCGGTCATTATTGCATGACAGCTAGAGACTGAGTGTGAACAAATGAGGCCTTTGTTGTCTTTCCTAGCGCTACCCTGCACACATGAGGGGGGAGGGGGATGGTATTCCATGTGTGGCGAGGTGGCGATGGGAATGAATAAAGGCAGACAATGTGAATTGTGTGCATGGGTATATATGTATGTGTCTGTGTGTGTATATATATGTGTACATTGAGATGTATAGGTATGTATATTTGTGTGTGTGGACGTGTGTGTATATACATGTGTATGGGGGTGGGTTGGGCCATTTCTTTCGTCTGTTTCCTTGCGCTACCTCGCAAACGCGAGAGACAGCGACAAAGCAAAATAAAAAAAAAATAAATATTCCTAAATAAGTTACAAATGTTCTTATGGCTCTTTCATATTGTGTAACAAGTAAGATCAAGGTAAAGTTAAGTCTAGAAATATTGAATATGAAAATGAATATGTTCATATTTCAGGATACTTTAGTGCTCAGTAAGAATAGGATACATGTGTGCATTTTCTCAATGCTTTATACAGAGAACATCCTTTTTTCTTCACCATGATTGAATACTGTATACTGATTAAATTTTTTTTTTATATACTTGTGAAATATTGTTGGGTTATTCGTCTACAAGATTTTCCCCTTTACTTCCATTGAAAATGAAATTTGGAATAAAAATATTGAAATTACATAGCTTTTTCTCTTTTTATGTACAGCTTTACTTATATTTCTGTAATCATGCATGTCATGCTGTAAGTAGGGCATATAGTCTTGAGTAATTTGTCCATTTTCACTGGCTCTGTAGATTGATAATGGGTGTTGTCACATTTTCAAACTGTACAAGCATTGACTTTGACTTATATTGTAACATTGATCTTTTTTTGAGAATGAGGGTCACATGGTTAGTGAGAATTGTATGGAAGTACAATAACATCAATGTTGCAGGCTAGAAAGAGCAGAGATATTACCATTCTGTTGGTCTATGAAGTATACTACTCTTGGTTCAAGAAAACAGTACCATGAGAATTATTTTAGATAATTTTTCTTGCATCTGTATTTATGATTGAAGACAACTCATCCTGAATCCAGTCTCAGTGTTCAGAGGAGAAAATATTCTGCAAGGCATTGACATAAAAGTTGAAGATATACTATCAGCAATACATGGACTCAAGGGAAACAGCAAGCCCACATGAGTTTTATCCAGAACAATGTAAGAGATGAAAAATGCTCTTTTCAATAATTCACTTAGGTGAAGAATGCTCTTTTCAGTAATTCACTTACTACTGGGAAAGTTCTTGAAGGGAAGTTTGCTAATGTAACAACTTTATACAAAAAAGTTATTAAGTCTGCCAGTATTTATTGTCTGACTAGCTTAGCAACTGCAGTTGGAAAATTTATAGAAATGATCTTTAGGACAAAGTTGTAAACCATTTAGATCATCACTTGATTAAAATTCCCCACCATGGGTTTGACAAAATTGCTTATGTCTAACAGATCTGCTTGATTTCTTTTATGATAACTTAATAAGTATAATGAGAGTAACTCCACTGATATCATCTATATAGATTTTAAAAAAAGGATTTGACAAAGTTCTGCATCAAAGATTACTAGCAAGAGTTAAATCACTTGGTATAGAAGGAGTTCCTGGTTAGAATATTTCTAGACTGGCCTTAAACAAAAAGTTGGGATTGCTAGTCAAGCATCAGAATACTTAAATGTACCAAATGGTTTTCTAAAGGGATCACTCTTGGAATCAACTCTTTTTCTCATATATATATTGATGATATTGGGCTACTTGGCAAGATATTGAAATTCATAGATGGTACGAAGCTGGGAAATTAATCTACATCGAACAAGACAGCTTTTTCATCCCACCACTCACTACCCTTTCCCATTTACCCAACTCTCACCTTCTTCATATCCCACACTTCTCTTGCACATGTCAGCACTGCTTTCCTAAATACCTCCCATTCCTCACCCACTCCCCTAGCTTCTTTACTCTCACCATTTTCCATTCTCGGTATCTCTTCACACAAGTCTTTTCCAGCTCACTTACTTTCACAAACCTCTTGTCACTCACAAAAGCATCTATAGATATTCACTCTTGCCTCTATGAAATGATCAAATATCCCACCAGCTGCCCATCTCAGCTTGTTCAAATCTAAGAGTAATTCTTTATCATGCCCATCAATGAGTATTTATTTCAATAATACCTTCTTTCCATTTTTCCTACTCCAGGTATATTTAGGTACATCCCTTTATTTTTAAACCAGGTATTCCCAATCACCAGTTCTTTCTCACCACACATCTTTACAAGTTGGTCACCTTCTTTACCTTACAGAATATTTCTTAGCACTCTATACCCTAAACTGCAACACTACCCAATTTTGCATTTGTCACCCACCAGTAATACCCAATTTCTGACATCAAAACTGCTGAGACAATCAACTGCTCCCAAAACAATTGCCTTTCTACATCAGTCCTCTTGTGGCCAAGTGCATACATACTAACAATCACCCATTTCTTTCATTTATTCCCACATTTATACAAATTCTCACAACTCATTCAGCAGAAGTGCTACCCCATCCTTAGCTCTTGCTTTTTCTTGCACATTTCTCTGACTTTACCCCTGAAACATTTTCAAACCATTCTCTCTCCCTACCCTTGAGCTTTGTGTCGTTCAGAGCTAGAACATCCAGTTTCCTTTCCTCAAACATATTAATTTTGTGGTTACATCTAAACAAATTCAGATGAGAGAGGGAAGCAGCTCTATTAACCACTACAGAAATTAACTGACTGGGAGAAGCAGCTATGCATTAGAGAACAGAGAGAAGCATAAAAACCAAAGGAAGTTTATAAAGCAAAGATTTATGCCACATCCTATCAAATGCCTTAGAGATATAGAGGATCTTGACAAAATCATCACCAAAATCTCTATGAGGACCGAAGATGAGTGTCAGGGTTGATATCAGTGCACTTTGCACCATAAAAGCTTACATTCATTTCCAGTTTCCCACAATTCTGTCTCTGATACTCTAAGAGAATACTCAAATCATTATTCCCAATTTTTCATGTTACTAGACGACTCAACTTGATTTTTCAATTAAAATCAACTAAACCAGACAAGGGATGATTTCTGATTTGTTTTAATGTTTGTTGCGGAAGTGGTGTGACCGGATTCCGCCTGCAAGAGGTTAAACCTTTAGTGAGGCTGAATCACTAAGAGTACCATTTTCTTGCAAAAAAACAAATAGTAATCATCAGATAAATTCATCGTTTTCCTGCCAATGAAGGTAGCTCAGACTCGGAGCTGGTGGAGCCCTTGAAAAACATCCTGAAGTAATTACAGGTCCTTTTCCAAAAAGGGGTTCCTGGGGCAATTTTATGTAAATACATGAAAAGTGTAATATTGTTTTCATGTTCCAAAGAGGTGATACTTTATTGTCAGATTGACCTATGATTAACATTGAGCGAATATTTAACAATGATATTCATTGGAGACGGCTTAGCAAATTAGCACTTGTTCTGAGCTATAATTGGTTAATTAGTCTTTAGCATTAAATGCTACTTCTTAATTAAATATTGGTATAAATAAAAGGCTGATAAGTATACATCAGGGAACTGGGCGTCTTTAGTGGGAGAGTTCCTGTAATTTATAATTAATCACCCACGTTTGGTGTATTCTTACTTGCACCCTATGTAAATCTAGTATGGTTAATGCTGTTTGAGATAGAGAAGAGTTTGATGAAAATAATGATTTATTCTAGGGACTGGGCTGTCAAATCTTTGATCAATAGTAACAAAGAAACGTAAGGTTATTGATTAATTAATAGATATAAGTATAAACGAAATGTGTGCGGAAATTCTATTCAGAATTAGTACACACTCTTTCTTTGAAAAACTTTATAAGATTCGAATACATCATATGATGCTCTCTTGTTCAAGTTTTACCAACGCCTCCATAGCAGCTTACGCCATACTTAGTCTTATATATGTTTACCGCCATTT
The DNA here is from genome assembly GCF_036320965.1 of Panulirus ornatus. NCBI lineage: Eukaryota > Metazoa > Arthropoda > Malacostraca > Decapoda > Palinuridae > Panulirus > Panulirus ornatus. The sequence goes on along the minus strand of NC_092255.1, from coordinate 26,517,056 downwards.
TCGCAGACGTTGCCGCTTGGCTCGGTACTGACAAAATTCATTAAAGATATTTGTTCTTGCGGTAATATGTTCAGCGTATGTAGAATTATGATTGCAGAATCAGTAGAGAATCACCATGTATATCAGACAGGTGAGTAAGCCTCCGTTTGTTGGGTTAGTTGCTAAGTTGTGTAGAGGTGTGGTTATAGGCGATTGGTGGTTTGGTGACGCTGATTCGTGGCTGAAAAGTTCGGTAATTTTATGAGCTTTGTAATGTATTATTGCCAACTTATTACCACAAGGACATATATATATATATATATATATATATATATATATATATATATATATATATATATATATATATAGGATGTGATGTGAAGTCGAATGCATTTGCTAATATTTCAATGATAACGGACTCTGCCGTTCGTATTAACTAATTTCTAAATTGCTGACATATTTAAAGTCCCCAAATTGGTAATTAGGTCAGTAGATTGTGATTGTGAATTACATATTCCTTTCTGGTGGTATCTTGGACAGTTAAGTGAAGAACTCATAAAGTGTATCTATACCCTCATTTGTTGCATGTGTTAATGATTACAAGTCAGATCACTGGATAAGTGTTCAATAGCTACCCGTATTTCGGCGTGGAGCTTCACAACTAGTCCTGTAACCCCAAACTTGATAATCTCAAGACACATTTCCATGTCTGAAATTATTTTAGTAGATTGATAAGCGATTTTGGTAAGAAATAAAAGAATGTTACTTTTAAAAAGCAAACAAGAAGCTTGTGATGTATGCCTCAACTTCCCTATGAACTAACTAAACGTTACTCTCACGAGTGTAGACTATTGTGCTATGCAGTTCTTAATTTACTGTAATGCAAATCGTCCCTGATACTGGTTGGCTGTTACTTCAGCCCCACCAATATTTCCTCAGGCAACCTTTCCTCACTCATTCTCTCCATTTGTCCACACCTTATCAGCACCCTCTTCATCTCACAACTACACTCATTAACACACCTCATGTCCCCTTTCATTACTTAATCAAACCACCTAACACCACATATCCTCAAGCATTTCATTTCCAGCAGATTTACTCTCCTCTTTACAGACTTACCCATAGCCCATGCCTTGCAACCATATAAATTTGTTTGGACTCCTCTACTTTCAAGCATACCCATTTTTGCCCTCCCAGATAAACTCCTCACATTCGTAGCACTCCCAGAACCTTCACCCTGTCACCCACCCCATGACACTTCTGCTTCCATGGTACCATGTGTATGTTGACATGTATATGTATGTATATGTGCTTGTATGGGCGTTTCTGTATATATATATATATATATATATATATATATATATATATATATATATATATATATATATATATATATTTTTTGTTTTTTTGTTTTATACTATTCGCCATTTCCCGCGTTAGCGAGGTAGCGTTAAGAACAGAGGACTGGGCTTTGAGGGAACAACCTCACCTGGCCCCCTTCTCTGTTCCTTCTTTTGGAAAATTAAAAAAAAAATGAGAGGGGAGGATATATGTGGCAGTTGAGGGAATAATTGGTATACATGGGGTGTTCAGTGTTGTAAATGGAAATGGTGAAGAGCTTGTAGATTTATGTGCTGAAAAAGGACTGATGATTGGGAATACCTGGTTTAAAAAGCGAGATATACATAAGTATACTTATGTAAGTAGGAGAGATGGCCAGAGAGCGTTATTGGATTACGTGTTAATTGACAGGCGTGCGAAAGAGAGACTTTTGGATGTTAATGTGCTGAGAGGTGCAACTGGAGGGATGTCTGATCATTATCTTGTGGAGGCTAAGGTGAAGATTTGTATGGGTTTTCAGAAAAGAAGAGTGAATGTTGGGGTGAAGAGGGTGGTGAGAGTAAGTGAGCTTGAGAAGGAGACCTGTGTGAGGAAGTACCAGGAGAGACTGAGTACAGAATGGAAAAAGGTGAGAACAATGGAAGCAAGGGGAGTGGGGGAGGAATGGGATGTATTTAGGGAATCAGTGATGGAGTGCGCAAAAGATGTTTGTGGCATGAGAAGAGTGGGAGGTGGGTTGATTAGAAAGGGTAGTGAGTGGTGGGATGAAGAAGTAAGAGTATTAGTGAAAGAGAAGAGAGAGGCATTTGGACGATTCTTGCAGGGAAAAAATGCAATTGAGTGGGAGATGTATAAAAGAAAGAGACAGGAGGTCAAGAGAAAGGTGCAAGAGGTGAAAAAGAGGGCAAATGAGAGTTGGGGTGAGAGAGTATCATTAAATTTTAGGGAGACTAAAAAGATGTTCTGGAAGGAGGTAAATAAAGTGCGTAAGACAAGGGAGCAAATGGGAACTTCAGTGAAGGGCGCAAATGGGGAGGTGATAACAAGTAGTGGTGATGTGAGAAGGAGATGGAGTGAGTATTTTGAAGGTTTGTTGAATGTGTTTGATGATAGAGTGGCAGATATAGGGTGTTTTGGTCGAGGTGGTGTGCAAAGTGAGAGGGTTAGGGAAAATGATTTGGTAAACAGAGAAGAGGTAGTGAAAGCTTTGCGGAAGATGAAAGCCGGCAAGGCAGCAGGTTTGGATGGTGTTGCAGTGGAATTTATAAAAAAAAGGGGGTGACTGTATTGTTGACTGGTTGGTAAGGTTATTTAATGTATGTATGACTGATGGTGAGGTGCCTGAGGATTGGCGGAATGTGTGCATAGTGCCATTGTACAAAGGCAAAGGGGATAAGAGTGAGTGCTCAAATTACAGAGGTATAAGTTTGTTGAGTATTCCTGGTAAATTATATGGGAGGGTATTGATTGAGAGGGTGAAGGCATGTACAGAGCATCAGATTGGGGAAGAGCAGTGTGGTTTCAGAAGTGGTAGAGGATGTGTGGATCAGGTGTTTGCTTTGAAGAATGTATGTGAGAAATACTTAGAAAAGCAAATGGATTTGTATGTAGCATTTATGGATCTGGAGAAGGCATATGATAGAGTTGATAGAGATGCTTTGTGGAAGGTATTAAGAATATATGGTGTGGGAGGAAAGTTTTTAGAAGCAGTGAAAAGTTTTTATCGAGGATGTAAGGCATGTGTACGTGTAGGAAGAGAGGAAAGTGATTGGTTCTCAGTGAATGTAGGTTTGCGGCAGGGGTGTGTGATGTCTCCATGGTTGTTTAATTTGTTTATGGATGGGGTTGTTAGGGAGGTAAATGCAAGAGTTTTGGAAAGAGGGGCAAGTATGAAGTCTGTTGGGGATGAGAGAGCTTGGGAAGTGAGTCAGTTGTTGTTCGCTGATGATACAGCGCTGGTGGCTGATTCATGTGAGAAACTGCAGAAGCTGGTGACTGAGTTTGGTAAAGTGTGTGGAAGAAGAAAGTTAAGAGTAAATGTGAATAAGAGCAAGGTTATTAGGTACAGTAGGGTTGAGGGTCAAGTCAATTGGGAGGTGAGTTTGAATGGAGAAAAACTGGAGGTAGTGAAGTGTTTTAGATATCTGGGAGTGGATCTGTCAGCGGATGGAACCATGGAAGCGGAAGTGGATCATAGGGTAGGGGAGGGGGCGAAAATTCTGGGGGCCTTGAAGAATGTGTGAAAGTCGAGAACATTATCTCGGAAAGCAAAAATGGGTATGTTTGAAGGAATAGTGGTTCCAACAATGTTGTATGGTTGCGAGGCGTGGGCTATGGATAGAGTTGTGTGCAGGAGGATGGATGTGCTGGAAATGAGATGTTTGAGGACAATGTGTGGTGTGAGGTGGTTTGATCGAGTGAGTAACGTAATGGTAAGAGAGATGTGTGGAAATAAAAAGAGCGTGGTTGAGAGAGCAGAAGAGGGTGTTTTGAAGTGGTTTGGGCACATGGAGAGAATGAGTGAGGAAAGATTGACCAAGAGGATATATGTGTCGGAGGTGGAGGGAGCAAGGAGAAGAGGGAGACCAAATTGGAGGTGGAAAGATGGAGTGAAAAAGATTTTGTGTGATCGGGGCCTGAACATGCAGGAGGGTGAAAGGAGGGCAAGGAATAGAGTGAATTGGAGCGATGTGGTATACCGGGGTTGACGTGCTGTCAGTGGATTGAATCAAGGCATGTGAAGTGTCTGGGGTAAACCATGGAAAGCTGTGTAGGTATGTATATTTGCGTGTGTGGACGTATGTATATACATGTGTATGGGGGGGGTTGGGCCATTTCTTTCGTCTGTTTCCTTGCGCTACCTCGCAAACGCGGGAGACAGCGACAAAGTATAAAAAAAATATATATATATATATATATATATATTATATTATTATTTTGCTTTGTCGCTGTCTCCCGCGTTAGCGAGGTAGCGCAAGGAAACAGATGAAAGAATGGCCCAACCCACCCTCATACACATGTATATACATACACGTCCACACACGCAAATATACATACCTATACATCTCAATGTACACATATATATACACACACAGACATATACATATATACCCATGCACACAATTCACACTGCCTTTATTCATTCCCATCGCCACCTCGCCACACGTGGAATATACTTACATCAGCATATACGTAGATATACTTACAAACTTAGACATATACATACATACACAAGTAAATATTCATGCTTAATTGCCTTCATCTAGTCTTGTTGCTACCCTGCCCCACAGGAAAACAGCATTGCCATCCCCTGCTTCAGTGAGGTAGCGCCAGGAAAACAGACAAAAAAAGGCCTCATAGGTTCACACTCAGTCCCTAGCTGTTATGTGTAATGCACTGAAACCACAAATCCCTATCCACAGCCAGGTCCCACAGACCTTTCCATGGTTTACCCCAGACACTTCACATGCCATGTTCGAGTCCATTGACAGCACACACATGGGAAGATGAAGTAAAAAAAAAAAAAGATTTTGAATGATCAGGGACCAAAGTGGTTGACATCCTAAAGCCCATTTACTACTGATACCACATATTATATAAATTCCCTCGTTCCACTTATCCCTATTGCTCCAGAAGCTGTGTAAAATTTTGTTACATCTGTTGTGTGGTATTTGTTTTTTCAGTGGCATTCATTTTTTAAGAGTCCATACTGAGTGTAATAATTTTTGAACCCTTTTGGACCACTTATTGTTAAAGGTCCTGTTTAGGGGCACCAAAGAAATATCTTATGGATTTGGATGAAAAATGCTTAAGAAGAAATTTGAATGAGTTGAAGTAAAACACTAGTATAAATCAGCAAAACTTATGGAAACCTTATTTACCTTTAAACAGGGACCAAGATGTACATGAATGTTCAGTATTTTAGTCAGATTTGATAAATTTCCATTTGCCATTGCAGTTGGTTGCATTAACATCATATATATGGGAAATTTAGGTTGGTTGGGGACGTTACGAGTTTTTTGTGGGTACTGTTGATTTCTGGTGATTTGGATGAAAAATGCTTAAGAAGAAATTTGAATGAGTTGAAGTAAAACACTACTATAAATCAGCAAAACTTATGGAAACCTCATTTACCTTTAAACAGACCAAGATGTACATTAATGTTCAGTATTTTAGTCAAATTTAGAAAATTTCCATTTGCCGTTGCGGTTGGTTGCATTAACATCATATATATGGGAAATTTAGGTTGGTAGGGGACGTTATGAGTTTTTTGTTGGTGCTGTTGATTTTTAAAAGTGACCTACACTTTTACCTTATGTTTCCTAGGTCATCATAGACATCCTCTCTCTTTTTGGTACAGTTGAATTAGAAATGATATTCCAAGTCATGCTCTCCAAATCTAGTAAACTTGATATAAGGAATCCATATCTACATTTGTTCCAAGTCCATGTTACTTTTGTGGACCCCTAAACTGGAATTTTACCGAAAAACTAATACTGAGCAAATTTATTTGATTGTTTTGAGTGAAAGCTTCCATATGACAGACAATTGGAGGATGGAGGGGCTTGATAAAAAAATCTAAGTGATTTACTGCATAACAAGAATGACCACATTGTATTAGTATGTAGATTATCAGTAATTATTACCCATGTGCATCAATGGCAGCTGCTTATTTGTATTTGTAGAGAACAAGAATTTTTTATATTCATATGTGAATGGTATACTTTAGTTAAATTATTGTTTTTATCTCTTTTCAGATTATAATTCAAGGGTTTAAAAGTTATCGTGAACAGACTGTTATTGATCCTTTTGATCCTCGACATAATGTAGTTGGTATGTATGATTTATTTTAACCTTTGATAGGCAGCATAAGTAATTTTGAATACTAGATTGAATTGTTTGTAATAGATTTTGAGTTTATGTTTGAAATTTGATTTTAATGACATTATTTGAAATTACAGTTGGTCGGAATGGCTCTGGCAAGAGTAACTTCTTCTATGGTAAGCTCTCTCTTATTCATGTCACTCTTTTTATAATATATATGACTTCTGAAAGGTTTTTTAAAAGAAAAGAAATTGTATTTAACTTTTTGCTCCATAGAATTAATTGTAAATGAATTTGATAATGAGTTTGGTGGATAAACTTGATACCAGATAGTGTTTTGTCATGAGTTTCTTCAGAACTGAACCATATAGGTGAAAAGGGTGTGATACCTTAATTCAGTTATCATTTCTTATAATGATTGTTTGATGTTTCTCTTGAAAACTTTTGAAACCTGTAACATTGCCTTTAGATGCAAGTGTTAACTGCATTATATTATAAGTGGAGTTATCTTTAGATCACTGCTTCAAATAGACTACTACAAACACTGTAATTAGATAGAAGCTTATATTCTTGGTTTTGTACTTTAGCTATCCAGTTTGTACTGAGTGATGAATTCAACCACCTGCGAGCAGAACAACGGCAGGCCCTCCTCCATGAGGGCACTGGTCCACGTGTTATTTCTGCTTTTGTGGAGATTATCTTTGACAATGCAGATGGCAGGATACCAGTAAGTAATTTTTATTTTCTATTTCTCTTAGAGATCAAAGTGCTCTATGGTAATCTGTTGAAATTATTTTCACTTCAGGGGTGTTTTATTGCTACCCAGATGGGTTATGATGTTGGACAAGATGGGTATGATGATTTTTGGGCCAGATCTTGCTATATTTTGATGTGGTTGGGGACCGTATGGGGAAGAAATGTAAAAATATTATGTGAATAATGGAGATAAGGAACCATGTAATACTCAAAACATTATTTAAGCAATGAAAATAATGTACAATACATGCAGAAAATAATAAACTGGTGTACATGTAGTATCTTCTTGTGTCACTTTCACATTTCTGCAGGCCTCTTGTGTAGGCTTGGTTTTAGTTGATTATTAGTCCATACATTATAGAGGAATGTATTGAGGATTATTGTGTAGAAGAAACATAAAGCATAATTTGCCATATTCACTGAAAAAATGGTGAAATTTTTTGCACTTGACTCCAGTGACTTTCCTTGTCCATCAAAATTGCAAGCATTCTGTTGTACTCGCACTTCCATTGTATATTTGTTAACATGTATTTTGTTTGTAGTGCATGAAGTAATCATGAATCTTCTTAAGAAAATTGTGTGGAAGAATACATAGACAATACAATTTTTCACATCATTCACTGAGTGAAAGCTAAAAGTTGAGTGCGTGAGTGTAACTCAAGGTGTTTGGTTAGTATTTCCAGATTTTTTTTCAGAATATATTGATTACCATTAGTTCATGCATAAGGTATGAATATAAGACATACGTTGAAAAAGTATATAAAATGTATAATTAACGTTCGAGTGAAAATGTAAATGTGAGAAATTATGAAAGGGAGTTGCAGAATCAAAAGGAATAAGGGATCGAAATATGGAAAGAGTATTTTGAAGAACTGATGAATATGGGAGAAGGTGAGGCAGCAGTTGTTACATGCATTGGTGTGGATTATGAAAGAGGGTACAAAAGTGGAGGGATCTACAGCAAGGAGAGATGAAAAGGAAAGTAATGTGGTTCAATGTCGGAAAGACAAATGGAGTGGATGGGATTATGGCTGAAATGTTGAACTATGAAGGAGAATGTGTAATGGTTGATGCATTTGATATTTGATTTAGTATGGAAGCTGAATTTTGTGCCTGAGGATTGGGTAAAAATTATTATTGTTGCTTTATTCAAAGGAAAAGATGCCAAGGATGGATATAACGGTTATAGGGGAATGAGTCTTGGTAAGTATACCAGGGAAAGTGTGTGCAACATTTTTTATTCATAAGGTGATAGAAGACAGAATGTAGAATTAGTGAGGAGGAAGAGGGTTTGAGGAAAGTTATGGGATGTGTGGAAAATTATTTAGCAAAAAGTAAGAGGCTGTATGGGTATTTTATAGATATGAAGAAAGCATAATGGGATATGTTAAGAATATATGTGGTATGGGGACAACTGTTAAATGGTGTGAGAGCCTTCCATCTATCTATGTTGAATGCTATTGGCAAGCCTTCCATAAAGGAGCAAATGCATGTGCAAGAGTGGATGGAGAGTTGAATGAAAGTTTTGGTATGCTTGTAGGAGTGAGAGTGGGCTGTGTGATGTCACCATGGCTCTTTAACATAAAAATGGCTGGAGTGATCAAGAGAGATGAGAGCAAAATTATGGAGATGAGATGCATATCAGGTATGATAAATAAAATAGATATTATTATACTTGATCGCCGTTTCCTTTATCAGTAAAGTAGCAACAGGAAATGGCTGAAGACTGTCCCATCCACTCATGTACACATATACGTAAACACCCATATGTATTTGTATTTTATTTATTTATTATACTTGGTTGCTGTCTCCTGCGTTAGCGAGTAGCGCAAGGAAACAGACGAAAGAATGGCCCAACCTTCCCCCCCACATACACATGTATATACATAAACGCCCACACACGCACATATACATACCTGGACACTTTAACGTATACATACATATATAAACACAGACTTATACATATATACACATGTACCTATTCATACTTGCTGCCTTCGTCCATTCCCATCGTCACCCCGCCACAAATGAAATGGCACCCCCCTACTCCCGCATGCGTGAGAGGTAGTGCTAGGAAAAGACAACAAAGGCCACATTAGTTCACACTCAGTCTCTAGCTATCATGTGCAATTCACCGAAACCACAGCTCTCTTTCCACATCCAGGCCCCACAAAACGTTCCCTGGTTTACCCCAGACACTTCACATGCTTTGGTTCAATCCACTGACAGCATGTCGACCCTGGTATACCACATCGTTCCAATTCACTCGATTCCTTGCATGCCTTTCACCCTCCTGTATGTTCAGGCCCCGATTGCTCAAAATCTTTTTCACTCCATCCTTCCACCTCCATTTAGGTCTCCCACCTCTGACACATATGTCCTATTTGTCAATTCTTGCTCACTCATTCTATCCATGTGACCAAACCATTTCAATACATCTTCTACTCTCACAACCACTCTCTTTTTATTACCACACATCTCTCAAGCCCTTTCATTACTTACACAATCAAATCACTTCACACTGCATATTGTCCTCAAACATCTCATTTCCAACACATCCACCCTCCTCCGCACAACCCTATCTATAGCCCATGCCTCATAACCATATAACATTGTTGGAACCACTATTCCTTCATACATACTTCAAACATACCCAGTGTTCTGAACCAGCCATCAGCGCTGTTTCATTGAAGAACAACTGACTCACTTCCCAAGCCCTCTCATCCACAACAGACTGCATACTTATCCCCCTCTCCAAAACTCTTGCATTCACTTCCCTAACAACCCCATCCATAAACAAATTAAATTACCATGGAGACATTACGCACCCCTTCTGCAAACCAACATTCACTGGGAATCGATCACTTTCCTCTCTTCGTACTCGTACACATGCTTTACATCCTCGATGAAAACTTTTCACTGCTTCTAGCAACTTACCTCCCACACCATATACTCTTAATACCTTCCATACATGTACATATACATATCAACATGTACATAGGGGGCAGCTAAGATTGTTTATGTTATATTGTACATGTATATTACTTTCATTCTTGAAGAATGTGTGGAAAGAGAGAACATTATCTCGAAGAGCGAAAATGGATATGTTTGAGGGAATAGTAGTTCCAAAGATATTATACGGTTATGAGGCATGGGTTGTACGGAGGAGGGTGGATGTGTTTGAAATGAAATGTTTGAGGACAATATGTGGTGTGAGGTGGTTTGACCGAGTAAGTAATGAAAGAGTAAGAGGGATATGGAAATATAAAGAGTGTGGTTGAGAGAGCAGATGAGGGTGTGTTGAAATGGTTTGGCCATATTGAGAGAATGAGAGAGGAAAGGTTGACAAAGAGGATATATGTTTCAGAGGTGGAGGGAACAAGGAGAAGCAGGAGACCAAGTTGGAGGTGGAAGGATGGAGTGAAAAAGATTTTGAGTGATCGGGGCCTGAACATATAGGAAGGTGAGAGACGTGCAAGGAATAAAGTGAATTGGAATAATGATGTATACCAGGGTTGACGTGATTTCAGTGGTGGAGTGAACCTGGGCATGTGAAACGTCTTGGGTAAGCCATAAAAGGTCTGTGGGTCGTGGATGTGGATAGGGAGCTGTGGTTCAGTGCATTACACATGACAACTAGAGACTGAGTGTGAACGAATGTTTTTTTTTTCCCCCTAGCGCTGCTTCGCTGTAAAGGGGGGGGTATGGATGAATGCAAGCAAATATGAATATGTACATGTGTATATATGTATGTGTTGATTTTTTTTCATTTCATACGTATTTGCCATTTCCTGCATTAGTGAGGTACTGTTAAGAACAAAGGACTGAGCCTCAGAGGATATATCCTCACTTGGTTCCCTTCTCTGCATATGCATATGTATTTGGTCCAACAATACTATATGGTTGCAAGGCATGGGCTATAGGTAGGGTTGTACAGAGGAGGGTGGATGTGTTGGAAGTGAAATGGACAATATATGGTGTGAGGTGGTTTGATCAAGTAAGTAATGAAAGGGTAAGAGAGATGAGTGAAAATAAAAAGAGTGTGGTTGAAAGAACAAGAAGAGGGTGTGGTAAGGTGGTTTTGGGCATGTGGAGAGAGTTAGGGAAGATTGACAAAGAGGATATATGTATCAGAGGGGGAGGGAACAAGGAGAAGCAGGAGACCAAATTGGAGGTGAAAGGATGAAGTGAAAAAGATTTTGAGTGATCGAGGCCTGAACATGCAGGAGGGTGAGAGGTGCAAGGAATAGAGTGAAGTGGAATGATGTGGTATACTGGGGTCAACGTGCTGTCATTTAACTGAACCAGGGCATGTGAAGCATCTGGGGTAAACCATGGAAAGGTCTGTGGGGCCAGGATGTGGATAGGGAGCTGTGGTTTCGGTGCATTGCACATGACAGCTAGAGATGGAATGTGAACAAATGAGGCCTTTTTTGTATGTTTTTCTGGCACTGCCTCACTGAAGCTGGGCGTAGCAATGCTGTTTCCTGTGGGGTGGGGTAGTGACAAGAATTGATTGGTGTCTGAAGAATTTATTTTTGATGAGAGGAAGATGGGTCATGTGTAATGATTTATCAAAATATAACAGCTATATGAGGTCTTTTGTGCTGCATATTAGCACTACAGAACTTATACTTTCTGGTAGGTAATTTGCTTATGTAATTTACTTGACAGATTGACAAAAATGAGGTATGCTTACGTCGTGTTATTGGTGCCAAGAAGGACCAGTACTTTCTTAACAGAAAAGCAGTAACCAAGCTTGACGTCATGAATCTCTTGGAGTCAGCAGGCTTTTCTCGATCAAACCCATATTATATTGTTAAGCAGGTATGTTGGTTGAGTCAGCCTGTAGAAATGATGACTTGTGTTCACATTGATTTTAGAATCATGAGCATCTTTATTATAATTTAAGTAATATGCCTTTGTAATTTCAGGGTAAGATTAATCAGATGGCAACAGCTCCAGACTCCCAAAGATTAAAACTCTTAAGAGAGGTTGCTGGAACCCGTGTGTATGATGAAAGGAGAGAAGAGTCCAAAGTAATTCTTAAAGGTAACTAGAGCACAAAGTATGCATATATTAATATTTTTCAAGTAGAGTATCATTGTACAAAGTCTTTACAGATTCTCCCATTATTATTATTCTTATTTTTGTATCTGTTAAGAGACTGTTATTTAAAAGGAAGTTTTTCTATACTTGTTTGCCATTACCAGTCATAATGAATTAATGCCAGGAACAGACAAAGACTGGCCTCATTTCATTGCACACATCCACTCTCAGACTCATGTATAATGTAGTGAAACCAAGGCCTCTTCTCTGCAACCAAGCCCAATATACCTTTATGATTTCACATGAATTCTTTCAAGACCTTCATATTTACCTCCTCCACCACTCCAACCATCAGTAGATCAAACAACCATGCTGACCTCTCTTCCTACTTGCACTCATGCCTTACTTTTTTAGGGAAACTTTTCACTGCTTCTAGTAGCTTTCCTCCTTCACCATATATTCATAACACTTTCCAAGGAGTGTTTCTGCCACCATGATCATAAATACCACATCCAGATCTTTTTTCACATGAGTATTTTCTCCCAAATTTTTTGAATTAAAAGAACTGATCCACACATCCTGTGCCACACCTGAAACCACTTTGTATCCCCCCCCCCCCCCCCCCCCCCCCCCCCGTCTGATTCTCTTTGCCTGCTGTTACCCTCAGCATCACCACTTTATCATAGAACTTACCAGCTATACTCAATTACATTTCAGTCATTCAGGCACGCACTTTTCTTCCCTGCAGTTATATATTGGCTCTGCAGTCATTCTGCTTTATGGTATTTGCATATTTTTCATTTTTAAAGAACCCAATGCTATAAGATTTATATATAGTTTTATTGTGTATTTTGTTTCTCTAGATTTAGAGCTCAGAAGTACATGAGAAGAAAGAAAACATTTATACCCAATGTTTTAGATATTTATGTAGTTTGCTGTACATATGTAACGAGGTGATTATTTTTTGTTTCTTGGCGCTGACAATGATTTCTCTATTCAGAAACACAAAGTAAGCGGGAAAAAATTGAAGAGTTCCTTCGGACAATTGAAGATAGGCTGAAGACGCTCGAAGAGGAGAAGGAAGAATTGAAAGAGTATCAGAAGTATGATAAGATGCGTAGAGCTTTAGAATACACAATTCATGACCGTGAGCTCAAAGAGACAAGGAAAAAGTTAGACGATGTAAGTATGAACTGTCCCTTTATTTTTTTTTTTTTTTTTTTTTTTTTTATACTTTGTCGCTGTCTCCCGCGTTTGCGAGGTAGCGCAAGGAAACAGACGAAAGAAATGGCCCAACCCCCCCCCCCCCATACACATGTACATACACACGTCCACACACGCAAATATACATACCTACACAGCTTTCCATGGTTTACCCCAGACGCTTCACATGCCTTGCTTCAATCCACTGACAGCACGTCAACCCCTGTATACCACATGACTCCAATTCACTCTATTTCTTGCCCTCCTTTCACCCTCCTGCATGTTCAGGCCCCGATCACACAAAATCTTTTTCACTCCATCTTTCCACCTCCAATTTGGTCTCCCTCTTCTCCTCGTTCCCTCCACCTCCGACACATATATCCTCTTGGTCAATCTCTCCTCACTCATTCTCTCCATGTGCCCAAACCATTTCAAAACACCCTCTTCTGCTCTCTCAACCACGCTCTTTTTATTTCCACACATCTCTCTTACCCTTACGTTACTTACTCGATCAAACCACCTCACACCACACATTGTCCTCAAACATCTCATCTCCAGCACATCCATCCTCCTGCGCACATCTCTATCCATAGCCCACGCCTCGCAACCATACAGCATTGTTGGAACCACTATTCCCTCAAACATACCCATTTTTGCTTTCCGAGATAATGTTCTCGACTTCCACACATTTTTCAAGGCTCCCAAAATTTTCGCCCCCTCCCCCACCCTATGATCCACTTCCGCTTCCATGGTTCCATCCGCTGACAGATCCACTCCCAGATATCTAAAACACTTCACTTCCTCCAGTTTTTCTCCATTCAAACTCACCTCCCAATTGACTTGACCCTCACCCCTACTGTACCTAATAACCTTGCTCTTATTCACATTTACTCTCAACTTTCTTCTTCCACACACTTTACCAAACTCAGTCACCAGCTTCTGCAGTTTCTCACATGAATCAGCCACCAGCGCTGTATCATCAGCGAACAACAATTGACTCACTTCCCAAGCTCTCTCATCCCCAACAGACTTCATACTTGCCCCTCTTTCCAGGACTCTTGCATTTACCTCCCTTACAACCCCATCCATAAACAAATTAAACAACCATGGAGACATCACACACCCCTGCCGCAAACCTACATTCACTGAGAACCAATCACTTTCCTCTCTTCCTACACGTACACATGCCTTACATCCTCGATAAAAACTTTTCACTGCTTCTAACAACTTGCCTCCCACACCATATATTCTTAATACCTTCCACAGAGCATCTCTATCAACTCTATCATATGCCTTCTCCAGATCCATAAATGCTACATACAAATCCATTTGCTTTTCTAAGTATTTCTCACATACATTCTTCAAAGCAAACACCTGATCCACACATCCTCTACCACTTCTGAAACCGCACTGCTCTTCCCCAATCTGATGCTCTGTACATGCCTTCACCCTCTCAATCAATACCCTCCCATATAATTTACCAGGAATACTCAACAAACTTATACCTCTGTAATTTGAGCACTCACTCTTATCCCCTTTGCCTTTGTACAATGGCACTATGCACGCATTCCGCCAATCCTCAGGCACCTCACCATGAGTCATACATACATTAAATAACCTTACCAACCAGTCAACAATACAGTCACCCCCTTTCTTAATAAATTCCACTGCAATACCATCCAAACCTGCTGCCTTGCCGGCTTTCATCTTCCGCAAAGCTTTTACTACCTCTTCTCTGTTTACCAAATCATTTTCCCTAACCCTCTCACTTTGCACACCACCTCGACCAAAACACCCTATATCTGCCACTCTGTCATCAGACACATTCAACAAACCTTCAAAATACTCATTCCATCTCCTTCTCACATCACCGCTACTTGTTTTCACCTCCCCATTTACGCCCTTCACTGAAGTTCCCATTTGCTCCCTTGTCTTACGCACCCTATTTACCTCCTTCCAGAACATCTTTTTATTCTCCCTAAAATTTACTGATAGTCTCTCACCCCAACTCTCATTTGCCCTTTTTTTCACCTCTTGCACCTTTCTCTTGACCTCCTGTCTCTTTCTTTTATACTTCTCCCACTCAATTGCATTTTTTCCCTGCAAAAATCGTCCAAATGCCTCTCTCTTCTCTTTCACTAATACTCTTACTTCTTCATCCCACCACTCACTACCCTTTCTAAACAGCCCACCTCCCACTCTTCTCATGCCACAAGCATCTTTTGCGCAATCCATCACTGATTCCCTAAATACATCCCATTCCTCCCCGACTCCCCTTACTTCCATTGTTCTCACCTTTTTCCATTCTGTACACAGTCTCTCCTGGTACTTCCCCACACAGGTCTCCTTCCCAAGCTCACTTACTCTCACCACCTTCTTCACCCCAACATTCACTCCTCTTTTCTGAAAACCCATACTAATCTTCACCTTAGCCTCCACAAGATAATGATCAGACATCCCTCCAGTTGCACCTCTCAGCACATTAACATCCAAAAAGTCTCTCTTTCGCACGCCTGTCAATTAACACGTAATCCAATAACGCTCTCTGGCCATCTCTCCTACTTACATAAGTATACTTATGTATATCTCGCTTTTTAAACCAGGTATTCCCAATCATCAGTCCTTTTTCAGCACATAAATCTACAAGCTCTTCACCATTTCCATTTACAACACTGAACACCCCATGCATACCAATTATTCCCTCAACTGCCACATTACTCACCTTTGCATTCAAATCACCCATCACTATAACCCGGTCTCGTGCATCAAAACCGCTAACACATTCATTTAGCTGCTCCCAAAACACTTGCCTCTCATGATCTTTCTTCTCATGCCCAGGTGCATATGCACCAATAATCACCCACCTCTCTCCATCAACTTTCAATTTTACCCATATTAATCGAGAATTTACTTTCTTACATTCTATCACATACTCCCACAACTCCTGTTTCAGGAGTATTGCTACTCCTTCCCTTGCTCTTGTCCTCTCACTAACCCCTGACTTCACTCCCCAGACATTTCCAAACCACTCTTCCCCTTTACCCTTGAGCTTCGTTTCACTCAGAGCCAAAACATCCAGGTTCCTTTCCTCAAACATACTACCTATCTCTCCTTTTTTTCACATCTTTATGAAAATGTGAATTTATTTTTGTGGCATTGGCTTGTGATAATTGTATACAGTTATTACTGTTAATGATTTTTCTTTGTTAGCATCATGCCTAAGTACTTAAGCCGGATAAAATGCCTACAGGCATGCACCTGTGGAAACCAGTATTTTTGAACTGGGTTCTCCAAACCCAAGAAGAAGGACAGAAACTTAATTTCTGGTCATATATTTGTTCATTTATTTAACATTAGCCATTTTTGCCATGCACTAGCCCAGCTTTTTGGCAAAATTGTAGGAGGTATAGATAGAAGTAGTAAGTAGGAACATTATGCAGGAGCATTTCGATTGAAACATTAGGTAGAAGTAGTAGAAAGGAACATTAGGTGGGAGCATTATGTAGAAGTAGTCGGTTGGAACATTAGGTAGACACATTATGGAGAGATAGGCAGTAGGAACATTAGATTGGACCCTTGGAAACACTGCTAGAGTTGCCCTCTGCCAGTAGCAGCAAGTCCACTAGTTGTGGCGACTTCCTATGGCCACCCCCTTCAGATGTATCATCAGTTTGTAGTTGAATTCCTTATGAAAGGGAGTGACAGTGTTGTTGACTGATTATTTAGGATTTTCATTGTATGTATAGATCATAGTAAGGTGCCTGAGGATTGGCAGAATGCATGTATAGTGCCATTGTCTAAAGGCATGGGAGACAAAGGTGAATGTTTGAGCTACAGTGGTATAAGTTTATTGAATATGCTTGTTAAGTATTAATGGAGAGTGGTGATTGAGAAGGTGAAGGCATGTAAAGACCGTCGGATTGGAGGAAGAACAATGTGGTTTATGGAGTGATAGAGGATTTGTGAATCTGGTGTTTGCTTTGAAAAAGAATGTGTAAGAAATACTTTGAGAAGTTGAAAGCTTTGTATGTGGTATTTTTGGATCTGGGGAGAGCATATAAGGTTGATGACTTGTGGAAGGTCTTACAAATATGTGGTGCAGCAGGAAAGCTACTAGAATTGGTGAGATTTTAGCAGGAGTGTAAGGCTTGTAAACAAGGAGGAGACGACAGTGATCGATTCCAGATGAAGGTTGGTCTGTGGCAGGGGTGCGTAGTTTCACCATGGCTGTTTAATTTGTTTATGGATCGGGTGGTGAGGGAGGCGAATGCAAGGGTCCTGGAGAAAGGGAGGGTATGCAGTCTTAAGGATGTGAGGGTGCCTGGGGAGTGAATTAGCTTTTGTTTGCGGATTACACGCGGGAAACAACGATTTAGTATAATTGAACATAATGATATCCCACGCATTTCTTACGTGTCGTAAAAGGCTACTAAAGGGGATGGGAGTAGGGGCTAGAAACCCTCCCCTCCTTGTATTTTAACTTTCTAAAAGGGGAAACAAGGAGGAGTCATGCGGGGAGTGCTCATCCTCCTTGAAGGCTCAGATTGGGGTGTCTAAATGTGTGTGAATGTAACCAAGATGAAAAAAAGGGGAGATAAGTAGTATGTTTGAGGAAAGGAACCTGAATGTTTTGGCTCCAAGTGACATGAAGCTCAAGGGTAAAGGGGAAGAGTGGTTTGGGGGTCTTGGGAGTAAAGTCAGGGGTTGGTGAGAGGACAAGAGCAAGGGAAGGAGTAGCACTACTGAAACAGGAGTGGTGGGAGTATGTGATAGAGTGTAAGAAAGTAAACTCTAGATTGATATGTGTAATACTGAAAGTGGGTGGAGAGAGATGGGTGATTATTGGTGCCTATGCACCTGGGCATTAGAAGAAAGATCATGAGAGGCAAATGTTTTGGGAGCATCTGAGTGAGTGTGTCAGTAGTTTTGGTGCACGAGACTGGGTTATAGTGATGGGTGATTTGAATGCAAAGGTGAGAGTAATGTGGCAGTTGAGGGAATAATGGTGTGCATGGGGTGTTCAGTGTTGTAAATGGAAATGGGGAAGAGCTTGTAGATTTGTGTGCTGAAAAAGGACTGGTGATTGGGAATACCTGGTTTAAAAAGAGAGAGATGCATAAGTATACATATGTTAGTAGGAGAGATGGAGACATACATAAGTATACGTATGTAAGTAGGAGAGATTGCAAGAGAGCATTATTAGATTACATGTTAATTGATAGGGGCGTGAAAGAGGGACTTTTGGATGTCAGTGTGCTGAGAGGTGCAACTGGAGGGATGTCTGATCATTATCTTGTGGAGGCGAAGGTGAAGATTTGTAGAGGTTTTCAGAAAAGAAGAGAGAATGTTGGGGTGAAGAGAGTGATGAGAGCAAGTGAGCTTGGGAAGGAGACTTGTGTGAGGAAGTACCTGGAGAGACAGAGTGCAGAATGGAAAATGGTGAGAGCAAAGGACAGAAGGTGAGTGGGGGAGGAATGGGGTGTATTTAGGGAAGCAGTGATGGCTTGTGCATAAGATGCTTGTGGCATAAAAAGCATGGGAGGTGGGCAGATTAGAAAGGGTAGAGTGGTGGGATGAAGAAGTAAGATTATTGGTGAAAGAGAAGAGAGAGGCATTTGGATGATATTTGCAGGGAAATAGTGCAAATGACTGGGAGATGTATAAAAGAAAGAAGCAGGAGGTGAAGAGAAAGGTGCAAGAGGTAAAAAAAAAAAAAAAAGGGCAAAAGAGAGTTGGGGTGAGATGGTATCACTAAATTTTTGGGAGAATAAAAAGATGTTTTAGAAGGAGGTAAAAAAGTGCGTAAGACAAGAGAACAAATGGGAACATCAATGAAGGGGCTAATGGTGAGGTAATAACAAGTAGTGGCGATGTGAGAAGGAGATGGAGTGAGTATTTTGAAGATATGTTGAATGTGTTAGATGATAGAGTGGCAGATATAGGGTGTTTTGGTCGAGGTGTTGTGCAAAATGAGAGGGTTAGGGAGAATGATTTGGTAAACAGGGAAGAGGTAGTAAAAGCTTTGCGGAAGATGAAAGCAGGCAAGGCAGCGGGTTTGGATGGTATTGTAGTGGAATTTATTAAAAAAGGGGGTGACTTATGTTGTTGACTGGTTGGTAGGGATATTTAATGTATGTATGACTCATGGTGAGGTGCCTGAGGATTGGCAGAATGCATGCATATTGCCATTGTGTAAAGCCAAAAGGGATAAAGGTGAGTGCACAAATTACAGAGGTATAAGTTTGTGAGTATTACTGGGAAATTATATGGAAGGGTATTGATTGAGAGGGTGAAAGCATGTACAAAGCATCAGATTGGGGAAGAGCAGTGTGGTTTCAGAAGTGGTAGAGGATGTGTAGATCAGGCGTTTGCTTTAAAGAATGTATGTGAGAAATACTTAGAAAAGCAAATGGATTTGTCTGTAGCATTTATGGATCTGGAGAAGGCATATGATAAGAGTTGATAGATGCTCAGGGAAGGTATTAAGAATATATGGTCTGGAACGCAAGTTGTTAGAAGCAGTGAAAAGTTTTTATCGAGGATGTAAAGCATGTGTACGAGTAGGAAGAGAGGAAAGTGATTGGTTCTCAGTGAATGTTGGTGTGCAGCAGAGGTGCATGATGTCTCCATGGTTGTTTGTTTGTGGATGGGGTTGTTAGGGAGGTGAATGCAAGAGTTTTGGAAAGAGGGACAAGTATGTAGTTTGTTGTGGATGAGAGAGCTTGGGAAATGAGTCAGTTGTTGTTTGCTGATGATACAGTGCTGGTGGCTGATTCAGGTGAGAAACTGCTGAAGCTGGTGACTGAGTTTGGTAGTGTGTGAAAAGAAAAAGCAGAGAGTAAATGTGAGTAAGAGCAAGGTTATTAGGTACAGTAGGGTTGTGGGACAAGTCAATTAGGATGTAAGTTAGAATGGAGAAAAATTGGAGGAAGTGAAGTGTTTTAGATATCTGGGAGTGGATTTAGCAGCAGATGGAACCATGGAAGGGGAAGTGAGTCACAGGGTGGGGGAGGGGACGAAAGTTCTAGAAGAGTTGAAAAGTGTGTGGAAGGCAAGAACTATATCTTGGAAAGCAAAAATTGGTATGTTTAAAGGAATAGTGGTTCCAACAATGTTATATGGTTGCGAGGTGTGGGCTATAGATAGAGTTGTGCGGAGGAGGGTGGATGTGTTGGAAATGAAATGTTTGAGAACAATATGTGGTGTGAGGTGGTTTGATCGAGTAAGTAATGAAAGGGCAAGAGAGATGTATGATAATAAAAAGAGTGGTTGAGAGAGCAGGTGAGGGTGTTTTGAAATGGTTTGATCACTTGGAGAGAATGAGTGAGGAAAGATTGACAAAGAGGATATATGTTTCAGAGGTGGAGGGAATGAGAAATGGGAGACCAAATTGGAGGTGGAAGGTTGGAGTGAAAAAGATTTTGAGCAATCGTTGCCTGAACATGCAGGAGGGTGAAAGGCGTGCAAGGAATAGAGTGAATTGGAACGATGTGGTATACCAGGGTCAACATGCTGTCAATGGATTGAACCAGGGCATGTGAAGCATCTGGGGTAAACCATGGGAATTTTTGTGGGGCCTGGATGTGGAAAGGGAGGTGTGGTTTCAGTGCATTATACATGACAGCTAGAGACAGTGTGAACGAATGTGGCCTTTGTTGTCTTTTACTAGTGCTTCCTCACGCACACATGTGGGGGAGGGGGTTGTCGTTTCATGTGTGGCGGGGTGGCGATGGGAATGAATAAAGGCAGCAAGTATGAATATTGTACATGTGTATATATGTATGTATACGTTGAAATGTATAGGTATGTATATGTGCATGTGTGGACGTGTATATATATTCATGTGTATGTGGATGGGTTGGGCCATTCTTTTGTCTGCTTACTTGCGTTACCTCACTAATGCGGGAGACAGCAACAAAGTATAATAGAATAAGAATATGAATAAATAATATCCGGGAGGTAAGTTTGAATAGAGAAAAAATGGAGGAAGTGAAGTGTGAGGGAGGGGATGAAGGTTCTGGGAGCATTGAAGAATGTGTGGAAGGTGAGAACGTTATCTTGGATAGCAAAAATGGTTATGTTTGAAGAATAGTGGTTCCAACTGTGTTATATGGTTGTAAGGCATGGGCTATGGATAGGGTTGTGCAGAGGAGGTGGATGTGTTGGAAGTGAAATGGACAATATATGGTGTGAGGTGGTTTGATCGAGTAAGTAATGAAAGGGTAAGAGAGATGATGAAAATAAAAAGAGTGTGGTTGAAAGAACAAGAAGAGGTGTGGTAAGGTGGTTTTGGGCATGTGGAGAGAGTTAGGGAAGATTGACAAAGAGGATATATGTATCAGAGGGGGAGGGAACAAGGAGAAGCAGGAGACCAAATTGGAGGTGAAAGGATGAAGTGAAAAAGATTTTGAGTGATCGAGGCCTGAACATGCAGGAGGGTGAGAGGTGCAAGGAATAGAGTGAAGTGGAATGATGTGGTATACTGGGGTCAACGTGCTGTCATTTAACTGAACCAGGCATGTGAAGCATCTGGTAAACCATGGAAAGGTCTGTGGGGCCAGGATGTGGATAGGGAGCTGTGGTTTCGGTGCATTGCACATGACAGCTAGAGAATGGAATGGAACAAATGAGGCCTTTTTTGTATGTTTTTCTGGCACTGCCTCACTGAAGCTGGCGTAGCAATGCTGTTTCCTGTGGGGTGGGTAGTGACAAGAATTGATTGGTGTCTGAAGAATTTATTTTTGATGAGAGGAAGATGGGTCATGTGTAATGATTTATCAAAATATAACAGCTATATGAGGTCATTTGTGCTGCTATTAGCACTACAGAACTTATACTTTCTGGTAGTAATTTGCTTATGTAATTACATGACAGATTTTTAAATTGACAAAAATGAGGTAGCTTACTCGTGTTATTGGTGCCAAGAAGGACCAGTACTTTCTTAACAGAAAAAGCAGTAACCAAGCTTGACGTCATGAATCTCTTGGAGTCAGCAGGCTTTTCTCGATCAAACCCATATTAAATTGTTAAGCAGGTATGTTGGTTGAGTCAGCCTGTAGAAATGATGACTTGTGTTCACATTGATTTTAGAATCATGAGCATCTTTATTATAATTTAAGTAATATGCCTTTGTAATTTCAGGGTAAGATTAATCAGATGGCAACAGCTCCAGACTCCCAAAGATTAAAACTCTTAAGAGAGGTTGCTGGAACCCGTGTGTATGATGAAAGGAGAGAAGAGTCCAAAGTAATTCTTAAAGGTAACTAGAGCACAAAGTATGCATATATTAATATTTTTCAAGTAGAGTATCATTGTACAAAGTCTTTACAGATTCTCCCATTATTATTATTCTTATTTTTGTATCTGTTAAGAGACTGTTATTTAAAAGGAAGTTTTTCTATACTTGTTTGCCATTACCATCATAATGAATTAATGCCAGGAACAGACAAAGACTGCCTCCATTTCATTGCACACATCCACTCTCAGACTCATGTATAATGTAGTGAAACCAAGGCCTCTTCTCTGCAACCAAGCCCAATATACCTTTATGATTTCACATGAATTCTTCAAGACCTTCATATTTACCTCCTCCACCACTCCAACCATCAGTAGATCAAACAACCATGCTGACCTCTCTTCTACTTGCACTTCATGCCTTACTTTTTTAGGGAAACTTTTCACTGCTTCTAGTAGCTTTCCTCCTTCACCATATATTCATAACACTTTCCAAGGAGTGTTTCTGCCACCATGATCATAAATACCACATCCAGATCTTTTTTCACATGAGTATTTTCTCCCAAATTTTTTGAATTAAAAGAACTGATCCACACATCCTGTGCCACACCTGAAACCACTTTGTATCCCCCCCCCCCCCCCCCCCCCCCCCCCCCCCCCCCCGTCTGATTCTCTTTGCCTGCTGATACCTCAGCATCACCACTTTATCATAGAACTTACCAGCTATACTCAATTACATTTCATTCATTCAGGCACGCACTTTTCTTCCCTGCAGTTATATATTGGCTCTGCAGTCATTCTGCTTTATGGTATTTGCATATTTTTCATTTTTAAAGAACCCAATGCTATAAGATTTATATATAGTTTTATTGTGTATTTTGTTTCTCTAGATTTAGAGCTCAGAAGTACATGAGAAGAAAGAAAACATTTATACCAATGTTTTAGATATTTATGTAGTTTGCTGTACATATGTAACGAGGGATTATTTTTTGTTTCTTGGCGCTGACAATGATTTTTCTCTATTCAGAAACACAAAGTAAGCGGGAAAAAATTGAAGAGTTCCTTCGGACAATTGAAGATAGGCTGAAGACGCTCGAAGAGGAGAAGGAAGAATTGAAAGAGTATCAGAAGTATGATAAGATGCGTAGAGCTTTAGAATACACAATTCATGACCGTGAGCTCAAAGAGACAAGGAAAAAGTTAGACGATGTAAGTATGAACTGTCCCTTTATTTTTTTTTTTTTTTTTTTTTTATACTTTGTCGCTGTCTCCCGCGTTTGCGAGGTAGCGCAAGGAAACAGACGAAAGAAATGGCCCAACCCCCCCCCCCAATACACATGTACATACCCCAGACCACAAAAAAAACGCAAATTTACATACCAACACACCCTTTTCCATGGTTTCCCCCAGACGCCCCACATCCCCCCTTGCTTCAACCCAAACGGACAGCACGTAAACCCCCGGGATACCACCTTTTGACTCCAATTCACTTTTTTCCCTTGCCCTCCTTTTTTCCCCCCTCCGCATGTTCAGGCCCCAAATTCACACAAAATCTTTTCACTCCATCTTTCCCACCCCAAAAATTTTGGTCTCCCTCTTCCCCTCTTTCCCCTCCACCCCCGGACCCCAATTTTATCCTCTTGGTTCAATCTCCCCCTTCACTCTTCTCTCCATTTTTGCCCAAACCATTTCAAAAACACCCTCTTCTGCTCTCTAAACCCACGCTTTTTTTTATTTCCACACATCTTCTTCCCCTTTACTTTACTTACCGATCAAACCACCTCCACCAAAACCTTGCCCTCAAACATCTCATTTCCAGCACATCCACCCTCCTGCGCACATCTTATCCATAGCCCACCCCCTTCGAAACCCATAAAACATTTTTTGGAAACCCAAACTATTCCCTCAAACAAAACCCATTTTTGCTTTCCGGATAATTTTCTCGATTTCCCCACACTTTTTTCCCAAAGGCCCCCAAAATTTTTTTCGCCCCCCCCCCCAAAAAATGATCCATTTCCCGTTTCCCAGGGTTTCCATCCGGGAAAAAACCCCCCCCAAACCAAAAACCTTTTTCCATTTTTCCCCTCCAAAATAACCTTCCCCTTGTTACCTCCCCCCTCGACCCCTTGCCCACTTTTCTCCCACCTTTTTAAAAACACACCCCCACAACCCACCCCACCAACCACCAAAAAAATTTTCTACCCCAACCCTCCCCCCACAACCCAAACCCCCCTCCCAAAAACCCAACATTTCCCTAAAAACCCCACCAAAAACCAAAAAAACCGGGGCCCCCCCCCCCCCCCCCCCCCCCCCCCCCCCCCCCCCCCCCCCCCCCCCCCCCCCCCCCCCCCCCCCCCCCCCCCCCCCCCCCCCAACCCAAAACCCCCCCCCTTTAACCTAAAATTTGCTCTTCCCCAATCTTCTTTTAACATTTTTTCCCCCTTCCAAAAAACCCACATAAATTTACCAAAAAAAATTTAACAAACCTTTATACCTCTGTAATTTTAAACACTCACTCTTATCCCCTTTGCCCCTTTTTACAATGGCCAAAAATGCCCCATTCCGCCAAACCTCAGGGACCCTCACCATGAGTTTAAACATACATTAAATAACCTTACCAAACCCGTCAACAATACAGCACCCCCTTTTTTTAAAAATTTCCCCTGCAATAAACCAAACCAAAACCCGCTGCCTTCCCGGCCCTTCACTTCCCCAAACTTTTTTTTACCTCTTTCTTTTTAAACCCAAATCAATTTTTCCAAAAACCCCTCCATTGGCCCCCAACCTCGACCAAAACACCCTTATTGCCCCCTCTTTTTTCAACCCATTCAAAAAACCTTAAAATATTTCCCTCTCCTTCTCACATCACCGCTACTTGTTTTTTACCTCCCCCTTTACGCCCTTCACTGAAGTTCCCCTTTGCTCCCTTGTCTACGCACCCTATTTTCCTCCTTCCAGAACATCTTTTTATTCTCCCTAAAAATTTAAGATAGTCTCTCACCCCAACTCTCATTTGCCCTTTTTTTTACCTCTTTCACCCCTTTTTCTTGAACCCCCCTGTCTTTTTTCTTTTATACTTCTCCCACTCAATTGCCCTTTTTTCCCCGCAAAATTTGTTCCAAAAGCCTCTCTCTTCTCTTTTTCCCTTTTCTCTTACCCTTTTTCATTCCCCCCCAATCACTACCCTTTCTAAACAACCCAACCCCCCCTCTTTCTTTTACAAGCAATCTTTTTCGCAATCCATCACTGTTCCCTAAATACATCCCAAATTTCCCCCCCCACTCCCCCTTTCTTCCTTTTGGGGGGGGGGGGTTTTCAAACCCTTTTTCCCCCCTGTACACAGTCCCCTCCTGGTACTTCCCCAAAAACAGGTCTCCTTCCCCAAACTCACTTACTCTTTACCCCCTTTTCAAACCCCAAAAAATTTACCCTCTTTTTTGAAAAACCCTTACTAATCTTCACCCTAGCCCTCCCCAAGGGTAATGATTCCCACATCCCTCCAGTTGCCCCCTCTCAGCACATTAACATCCAAAAAATCTCTCTTTCGCACGGGCCTGTCCCAAAAAACCCTTAAACCAATAACGCTCTCTGGCCATCTCTCCTACTTACCAAAATAAACTTATTAAAAAACCCCGCTTTTTTAAAAACCCGGTATTCCCAAAACATCAGTCCCCCCTTTTCAGCACATAAATCTAAAGCCCCTTAACCCTTTCCATTTACAACACTGAACACCCCCTGCATACCAAAATTTTTCCCCCAAACTGCCACATTTTCACCTTTTTCATTTTTTAAACACCCATCCCCTTAACCCGGGCTCGTGCATCAAAACCGCTAACACATTTATTTGGGTCCCCAAAAAAAAATTGCCTCTCATGATCTTTCTTCTCATGCCCCGGTGCAAAATGCAACCCCCTAATCACCCACCTCTCTCCATCAACTTTCAATTTACCCATATTAATCGAGAATTTACTTTCTTACATTCTATCACATACTCCCACAACTCCTGTTTCAGGAGTATTGCTACTCCTTCCCTTGCTCTTGTCCTCTCACTAACCCCGACTTTCAACACGCCAGTTACGTCCCCAACATTACAGACTTTCAAACCACTCTTCCCCTTTTACCCTTGAGCCTTCGTTCACTCAGAGCCAAAAACATCCAGGTTCCTTTCCTCAACATGACTACCTATCTCTCCTTTTTTCACATCTTTATGAAAATGTGAATTTATTTTTGTGGCATTGGCTTGTGATAATTGTATACAGTTATTACTGTTAATGATTTTTCTTTGTTAGCATCATGCCTAAGTACTTAAGCCGGATAAAATGCCTACAGGCATGCACCTGTGGAAACCAGTATTTTTGAACTGGGTTCTCCAAACCCAAGAAGAAGGACAGAAACTTAATTTCTGGTCATATATTTGTTCATTTATTTAACATTAGCCATTTTTGCCATGCACTAGCCCAGCATTTTTGGCAAAATTGTAGGAGGTATAGATAGAAGTAGTAAGTAGGAACATTATGCAGAGCATTTCGATTGAAACATTAGGTAGAAGTAGTAGAAAGGAACATTAAGGTGGGAGCATTATGTAGAAGTAGTCGGTTGGAACATTAGGTAGACACATTATGGAGAGATAGGCAGTAGGAACATTAGATTGGACCCTTGGAAACACTGCTAGAGTTGCCCTCTGCCAGTAGCAGCAAGTCCACTAGTTGTGGCGACTTCCTATGGCCACCCCCTTCAGATGTATCATCAGTTTGTAGTTGAATTCCTTATGAAAGGGAGTGACAGTGGTTGTTGACTGATTATTTAGGATTTTCATTGTATGTATAGATCATAGTAAGGTGCCTGAGGATTGGCAGAATGCAAGTATAGTGCCATTGTCTAAAGGCATGGGAGACAAAGGTGAATGTTTGAGCTACAGTGGTATAAGTTTATTGAATATGCTTGTTAAGTATAAAGAGATGTGATTGAGAAGGTGAAGGCATGTAAAGACCGTCGGATTGAGGAAGAACAATGTGTTTATGGAGTGATAGAGGATTTGTGAATCTGGTGTTTGCTTTGAAAAAGAATGTGTAAGAAATACTTTGAGAAGTTGAAAGCTTTGTATGTGGTATTTTTGGATCTGGGGAGAGCATATAAGGTTGATGACTTGTGGAAGGTCTTACAAATATGTGGTGCAGCAGAAAGCTACTAGAATTGGTGAATTTTAGCAGGAGTGTAAGGCTTGTAAACAAGGAGGAGACGACAGTGATCGATTCCAGATGAAGGTTGGTCTGTGGCAGGGTGCGTAGTTTCACCATGGCTGTTTAATTTGTTTACGGAATCGGGTGGAGAGGAGGCGAATGCAAGGGTCCTGGAGAAAGGGAGGGTATGCAGTCTTAAGGATGTGAGGGTGCCTGGGGAGTGAATTAGCTTTTGTTTGCGGATTACACGCGGAAACAACGATTTAGTATAATTGAACATAATGATATCCCACGCATTTCTTACGTGTCGTAAAAAAAAGGCTACTAAAGGGGATGGGAGTAGGGGCTAGAAACCCTCCCTCCTTGTATTTTAACTTTCTAAAAGGGGAAACAAGGAGGAGTCATGCGGGGAGTGCTCATCCTCCTTGAAGGCTCAGATTGGGGTGTCTAAATGTGTGTGAATGTAACCAAGATGAAAAAAAGGGAGATAAGTAGTATGTTTGAGGAAAGGAACCTGAATGTTTTTGGCTCCAAGTGACATGAAGCTCAAGGGTAAAGGGGAAGAGTGGTTTGGGGGTCTTGGGAGTAAAGTCAGGGGTTGGTGAGAGGACAAGAGCAAGGAAGGAGTACACACTGAAACAGGAGTGGTGGAGTATTGATAGAGTGTAAGAAAGTAAACTCTAGATTGATATGTGTAATACTGAAAGTGGGTGGAGAGAGATGGGTGATTATTGTGCCTATGCACCTGGGCATTAGAAGAAAGATCATGAGAGGCAAATGTTTTGGGAGCATCTGAGTGAGTGTGTCAGTAGTTTTGGTGCACGAGACTGGGTTATAGTGATGGGTGATTTGAATGCAAAGGTGAGAGTAATGTGGCAGTTGAGGGAATAATGGTGTGCATGGGGTGTTCAGTGTTGTAAATGGAAATGGGGAAGAGCTTGTAGATTTGTGTGCTGAAAAAGGACTGGTGATTGGGAATACCTGGTTTAAAAAGAGAGAGATGCATAAGTATACATATGTTAGTAGGAGAGATGGAGACATACATAAGTATACGTATGTAAGTAGGAGAGATTGCAAGAGAGCATTATTAGATTACATGTTAATTGATAGGGGCGTGAAAGAGGGACTTTTGGATGTCAGTGTGCTGAGAGGTGCAACTGGAGGATGTCTGATCACTATCAAGTGGAGGCGAAGGTGAAGATTTGTAGAGGTTTCAGAAAAGAAGAGAGAATGTTGGGGTGAAGAGAGTGATGAGAGCAAGTGAGCTTGGGAAGGAGACTTGTGTGAGGAAGTACCTGGAGAGACAGAGTGCAGAATGGAAAATGGTGAGAGCAAAGGACAGAAGGTGAGTGGGGGAGGAATGGGGTGTATTTAGGAAGCAGTGATGGCTTGTGCATATGATGACTTGTGGCATAAAAAGCATGGGAGGTGGGCAGATTAGAAAGGGTAGAGTGGTGGGATGAAGAAGTAAATATTGGTGAAAGAGAAGAGAGAGGCATTTGGATGATATTTGCAGGGAAATAGTGCAAATGACTGGGAGATGTATAAAAGAAAGAAGCAGGAGGTGAAGAGAAAGGTGCAAGAGGTAAAAAAAAAAAAAAGGGCAAAAGAGAGTTGGGGTGAGATGGTATCACTAAATTTTTGGAGAATAAAAAGATGTTTTAGAAGGAGGTAAAAAAGTGCGTAAGACAAGAGAACAAATGGGAACATCAATGAAAGGGGCTAATGGTGAGGTAATAACAAGTAGTGGCATGTGAGAAGGAGATGGAGTGAGTATTTTGAAGATATGTTGAATGTGTTAGATGATAGAGTGGCAGATATAGGGTGTTTTGGTCGAGGTGTTGTGCAAAATGAGAGGGTTAGGGAGAATGATTTGGTAAACAGGGAAGAGGTAGTAAAAGCTTTGCGGAAGATGAAAGCAGGCAAGGCAGCGGTTTGGATGGTATTGTAGTGGAATTTATTAAAAAAGGGGGTGACTTTATGTTGTTGACTGGTTGGTAGGGATATTTAATGTATGTATGACTCATGGTGAGGTGCCTGAGGATTGGCAGAATGCATGCATATTGCCATTGTGTAAAGCCAAAAGGGATAAAGGTGAGTGCACAAATTACAGAGGTATAAGTTTGTGAGTATTACTGGGAAATTATATGGAAGGGTATTGATTGAGAGGGTGAAAGCATGTACAAAGCATCAGATTGGGGAAGAGCAGTGTGGTTTCAGAGAAGGTGGTAAGAGGAGTGTAGATCAGGCGTTTGCTTTAAAGAATGTATGTGAGAAATACTTAGAAAAGCAAATGGATTTGTCTGTAGCATTTATGGATCTGAGAAGGCATATGATAATAGTTGATAGATGCTCAGGGAAGGTATTAAGAATATATGGTCTGGAACGCAAGTTGTTAGAAGCAGTGAAAAGTTTTTTATCGAGGATGTAAAGCATGTGTACGAGTAGGAAGAGAGGAAAGTGATTGGTTCTCAGTGAATGTTGGTGTGCAGCAGAGGTGCATGATGTCTCCATGGTTGTTTGTTTGTGGATGGGGTTGTTAGGGAGGTGAATGCAAGAGTTTTGGAAAGAGGGACAAGTATGTAGTTTGTTGTGGATGAGAGAGCTTGGGAAATGAGTCAGTTGTTGTTTGCTGATGATACAGTCTGGTGCTGATTCAGGTGAGAAACTGCTGAAGCTGGTGACTGAGTTTGGTAGTGGTGTGAAAAGAAAAAGCAGAGAGTAAATGTGAGTAAGAGCAAGGTTATTAGGTACAGTAGGGTTGTGGGACCAAGTCAATTAGGATGTAAGTTAGAATGGAGAAAAATTGGAGGAAGTGAAGTGTTTTAGATATCTGGGAGTGGATTTAGCAGCAGATGGAACCATGGAAGGGATAGAGTGATCACAGGGTGGGGAGGGACGAAAGTTCTAGAAGAGTTGAAAAGTGTGTGGAAGGCAAGAACTATATCTTGGAAAGCAAAAATTGGTATGTTTAAAGGAATAGTGGTTCCAACAATGGTTATATGGTTGCGAGGTGTGGGCTATAGATAGAGTTGTGCGGAGGAGGGTGGATGTGTTGGAAATGAAATGTTTGAGAACAATATGTGGTGTGAGGTGGTTTGATCGAGTAAGTAATGAAAGGGCAAGAGAGATTATGATAATAAAAAGAGTGGTTGAGAGAGCAGGTGAGGGTGTTTTGAAATGGTTTGATCACTTGGAGAGAATGAGTGAGGAAAGATTGACAAAGAGGATATATGTTTCAGAGGTGGAGGGAATATGAGTGAGGAAAGATTGACAAAGAGGATATATGTTTCAGAGGTGGAGGGAATATGAGTGAGGAAAGATTGACAAAGAGGATATATGTTTCAGAGGTGGAGGGAATATGAGTGAGGAAAGATTGACAAAGAGGATATATGTTTCAGAGGTGGAGGGAATGAGGAGAAGTGGGAGACCAAATTGGAGGTGGAAGGATGGAGTGAAAAAGATTTTGAGTGATCGAGGCCTGAACATGCAGGAGGGTGAAAGGCGTGCAAGGAATAGAGTGAAGTGGAATGATGTGGTATACTGGGGTCAACGTGCTGTCATTTAACTGAACCAGGGCATGTGAAGCATCTGGGGTAAACCATGGAAAGGTCTGTGGGGCCAGGATGTGGATAGGGAGCTGTGGTTTTGGTGCATTACACATGATAGGTAGAGACTGAGTGAGAACGAACATGGCCTTCATTGTCTTTTCCTGGTGCTACCGCGCTTGCACAGGGGAAGGAGATACTTGTTTCATGTGTGGTGGGGTGGTGATAGGAATGGATGAAGGTAGTAAGTATGAATTTGTACATGTGTGTATATGTAATATGTTATAGTGTAGTATATGTTGAAATGTATAGGTATGTATATTGTGTGTGTGTGTGGACGTTTATGTATATACATGTGAATGTGGGTGGGTTGGGCCATTCTTTTGTCTGCTTACTTGCGTTACTCACAATGCGGGAGACAGCAACAAAGTATAATAGAATAAGAATATGAATAAATAATATCCGGGAGGTAAGTTTGAATAGAGAAAAAATGGAGGAAGTGAAGTGTTTTAGATATCTGGGAGTGGATTTAGCAGCAGATGGAACCATGGAAGGGGAAGTGAGTCACAGGTGGGGAGGGACGAAAGTTCTAGAAGAGTTGAAAAGTGTGTGGAAGGCAAGAACTATATCTTGGAAAGCAAAAATTGGTATGTTTAAAGGAATAGTGGTTCCAACTGTGTTATATGGTTGTAAGGCATGGGCTATGGATAGGGTTGTGCAGAGGAGGGTGGATGTGTTGGAAGTGAAATGGACAATATATGGTGTGAGGTGGTTTGATCGAGTAAGTAATGAAAGGGTAAGAGAGATGAGTGAAAATAAAAAGAGTGTGGTTGAGAGAGCAGGTGAGGGTGTTTTGAAATGGTTTGATCACTTGGAGAGAATGAGTGAGGAAAGATTGACAAAGAGGATATATGTTTCAGAGGTGGAGGGAATATGAGTGAGGAAAGATTGACAAAGAGGATATATGTTTCAGAGGTGGAGGGAATATGAGTGAGGAAAGATTGACAAAGAGGATATATGTTTCAGAGGTGGAGGGAATATGAGTGAGGAAAGATTGACAAAGAGGATATATGTTTCAGAGGTGGAGGGAATATGAGTGAGGAAAGATTGACAAAGAGGATATATGTTTCAGAGGTGGAGGGAACAAGGAGAAGCAGGAGACCAAGTTGGAGGTGGAAGGATGGAGTGAAAAAGATTTTGAGCAATCGTTGCCTGAACATGCAGGAGGGTGAAAGGCGTGCAAGGAATAGAGTGAAGTGGAATGATGTGGTATACTGGGGTCAACGTGCTGTCATTTAACTGAACCAGGGCATGTGAAGCATCTGGGGTAAACCATGGAAAGGTCTGTGGGGCCAGGATGTGGATAGGGAGCTGTGGTTTCGGTGCATTGCACATGACAGCTAGAGAATGGAATGGAACAAATGAGGCCTTTTTTGTATGTTTTTCTGGCACTGCCTCACTGAAGCTGGCGTAGCAATGCTGTTTCCTGTGGGGTGGGTAGTGACAAGAATTGATTGGTGTCTGAAGAATTTATTTTTGATGAGAGGAAGATGGGTCATGTGTAATGATTTATCAAAATATAACAGCTATATGAGGTCTTTTGTGCTGCTATTAGCACTACAGAACTTATACTTTCTGGTAGGTAATTTGCTTATGTAATTTACTTGACAGATTGACAAAAATGAGGTATGCTTACCGTCGTGTTATTGGTGCCAAGAAGGACCAGTACTTTCTTAACAGAAAAAGCAGTAACCAAGCTTGACGTCATGAATCTCTTGGAGTCAGCAGGCTTTTCTCGATCAAACCCATATTAAATTGTTAAGCAGGTATGTTGGTTGAGTCAGCCTGTAGAAATGATGACTTGTGTTCACATTGATTTTAGAATCATGAGCATCTTTATTATAATTTAAGTAATATGCCTTTGTAATTTCAGGGTAAGATTAATCAGATGGCAACAGCTCCAGACTCCCAAAGATTAAAACTCTTAAGAGAGGTTGCTGGAACCCGTGTGTATGATGAAAGGAGAGAAGAGTCCAAAGTAATTCTTAAAGGTAACTAGAGCACAAAGTATGCATATATTAATATTTTTCAAGTAGAGTATCATTGTACAAAGTCTTTACAGATTCTCCCATTATTATTATTCTTATTTTTGTATCTGTTAAGAGACTGTTATTTAAAAGGAAGTTTTTCTATACTTGTTTGCCATTACCATCATAATGAATTAATGCCAGGAACAGACAAAGACTGGCCTCATTTCATTGCACACATCCACTCTCAGACTCATGTATAATGTAGTGAAACCAAGGCCTCTTCTCTGCAACCAAGCCCAATATACCTTTATGATTTCACATGAATTCTTCAAGACCTTCATATTTACCTCCTCCACCACTCCAACCATCAGTAGATCAAACAACCATGCTGACCTCTCTTCCTACATGCTACTCATGCCTTACTTTTTTAGGGAAACTTTTCACTGCTTCTAGTAGCTTTCCTCCTTCACCATATATTCATAACACTTTCCAAGGAGTGTTTCTGCCACCATGATCATAAATACCACATCCAGATCTTTTTTCACATGAGTATTTTCTCCCAAATTTTTTGAATTAAAAGAACTGATCCACACATCCTGTGCCACACCTGAAACCACTTTGTATCCCCCCCCCCACCCCCCCCCCCCCATACACATGTACATACACACGTCCACAAACACTAGTCAAATATACATACCTACACAGCTTTCCATGGTTTACCCCCAGACGCTTCACATGCCTTGCTTCAATCCACTGACAGCACGTCAAACCCCTGTATATACCACATGACTCCAATTCACTCTATTTCTTGCCCTCCTTTCACCCTCCTGCATGTTTTCAGGCCCCGATCACACAAAATCTTTTCACTCCATCTTTCCACCCTCAATTTGGTCTCCCTCTTCTCCTCGTTCCCTCCACCTCCGACACATATATCCTCTTGGTCAATCTCTCCTCACTCATTCTCTCCATGTGCCCAAACCATTTCAAAACACCCTCTTCTGCTCTCTCAACCACGCTCTTTTTTATTTCCACACATCTCTCTTACCCTTAACTTTCTTACTCGATCAAACCACCTCACACCACACATTGTCCTCAACATCTCATTTCCAACACATCCACCCTCCTCCGCACAACCCTATCTATAGCCCATGCCTCATAACCATATAACATTGTTGGAACCAACTATTCCTTCCATACATACTTCAAACATACCCAGTGTTCTGAACCAGCCATCAGCGCTGTTTCATTGAAGAACAACTGACTCACTTCCCAAGCCCTCTCATCCACAACAGACTGCATACTTATCCCCCTCTCCAAAACTCTTGCATTCACTTCCCTAACAACCCCATCCATAAACAAATTAAATTACCATGGAGACATTACGCACCCCTTCTGCAAACCAACATTCACTGGGAATCGATCACTTTCCTCTCTTCGTACTCGTACAACATCTTTACATCCTCGATGAAAACTTTTCACTGCTTCTAGTAGCTTTCCTCCTTCACCATATATTCATAACACTTTCCAAGGAGTGTTTCTGCCACCATGATCATAAATACCACATCCAGATCTTTTTTCACATGAGTATTTTCTCCCAAATTTTTTGAATTAAAAGAACTGATCCACACATCCTGTGCCACACCTGAAACCACTTTGTATCCCCCCCCCCACCCCCCCCCCCCCATACACATGTACATACACACGTCCACAAACACTAGTCAAATATACATACCTACACAGCTTTCCATGGTTTACCCCCCAGACGCTTCACATGCCTTGCTTCAATCCACTGACAGCACGTCACCCTGTTTACCACATGACTCCAATTCACTCTATTTCTTGCCCTCCTTTCACCCTCCTGCATGTTCAGGCCCCGATCACACAAAATCTTTTCACTCCATCTTTCCACCCTCAATTTGGTCTCCCTCTTCTCCTCGTTCCCTCCACCTCCGACACATATATCCTCTTGGTCAATCTCTCCCTCACTCATTCTCTCCATGTGCCCAAACCATTTCAAAACACCCTCTTCTGCTCTCTCAACCACGCTCTTTTTTATTTCCACACATCTCTCTTACCCTTACGTTACATACTCGATCAAACCACCTCACACCACACATTGTCCTCAACATCTCATTTCCAACACATCCACCCTCCTCCGCACAACCCTATCTATAGCCCATGCCTCATAACCATATAACATTGTTGGAACCACTATTCCCTCAAACATACCCATTGTTCTGAACCATCCATCAGCGCTGTTTCATTGAAGAACAACTGACTCACTTCCCAAGCTCACTTACTCTCACCACCTTCTTCACCCACATTCACTCCTCTTTTCTGAAAACCCATACTAATCTTCACCTTAGCCTCCACAAGATAATATCAACATCCCTCCAGTTGCACCTCTCAGCACATTAACATCCTAAAAGTCTCTCTTTCGTCACGCCTGTCAATTAAACACGTAATCCAATAACGCTCTCTGGCCATCTCTCCTACTTACATAAGTATACGTATGTAAGTAGGAGAGATTGCAAGAGAGCATTATTAGATTACATGTTAATTGATAGGGGCGTGAAAGAGGGACTTTTGGATGTCAGTGTGCTGAGAGGTGCAACTGGAGGGATGTCTGATCATTATCTTGTGAGGCGAAGGTGAAGATTTGTAGAGGTTTCAGAAAAGAAGAGAGAATGTTGGGGTGAAGAGAGTGATGAGAGCAAGTGAGCTTGGGAAGGAGACTTGTGTGAGGAAGTACCTGGAGAGACAGAGTGCAGAATGGAAAATGGTGAGAGCAAAGGACAGAAGGTGAGTGGGGGAGGAATGGGGTGTATTTAGGAAGCAGTGAAAAGTTTTTTATCGAGGATGTAAAGCATGTGTACGAGTAGGAAGAGAGGAAAGTGATTGGTTCTCAGTGAATGTTGGTGTGCAGCAGAGGTGCATGATGTCTCCATGGTTGTTTGTTTGTGGATGGGGTTGTTAGGGAGGTGAATGCAAGAGTTTTGGAAAGAGGGACAAGTATGTAGTTTGTTGTGGATGAGAGAGCTTGGGAAATGAGTCAGTTGTTGTTTGCTGATGATACAGTCTGGTGCTGATTCAGGTGAGAAACTGCTGAAGCTGGTGACTGAGTTGTAGTGTGTGAAAAGAAAAAGCAGAGAGTAAATGTGAGTAAGAGCAAGGTTATTAGGTACAGTAGGGTGGGGACAAGTCAATTAGGATGTAAGTTAGAATGGAGAAAAATTGGAGGAAGTGAAGTGTTTTAGATATCTGGGAGTGGATTTAGCAGCAGATGGAACCATGGAAGGGGAAGTGAGTCACAGGTGGGGAGGGACGAAAGTTCTAGAAGAGTTGAAAAGTGTGTGGAAGGCAAGAACTATATCTTGGAAAGCAAAAATTGGTATGTTTAAAGGAATAGTGGTTCCAACTGTGTTATATGGTTGTAAGGCATGGGCTATGGATAGGGTTGTGCAGAGGAGGGTGGATGTGTTGGAAATGAAATGTTTGAGAACAATATGTGGTGTGAGGTGGTTTGATCGAGTAAGTAATGAAAGGGTAAGAGAGATGAGTGAAAATAAAAAGAGTGTGGTTGAGAGAGCAGGTGAGGGTGTTTTGAAATGGTTTGATCACTTGGAGAGAATGAGTGAGGAAAGATTGACAAAGAGGATATATGTTTCAGAGGTGGAGGGAATATGAGTGAGGAAAGATTGACAAAGAGGATATATGTTTCAGAGGTGGAGGGAACAAGGAGAAGCAGAGACCAAATTGGAGGTGAAAGGATGAAGTGAAAAAGATTTTGAGTGATCGAGGCCTGAACATGCAGGAGGGTGAAAGGCGTGCAAGGAATAGAGTGAAGTGGAATGATGTGGTATACTGGGGTCAACGTGCTGTCATTTAACTGAACCAGGGCATGTGAAGCATCTGGGGTAAACCATGGAAAGGTCTGTGGGGCCAGGATGTGGATAGGGAGCTGTGGTTCAGTGCATTACACATGATAGGTAGAGACTGAGTGAGAACGAACATGGCCTTCATTGTCTTTTCCTGGTGCTACCGCGCTTGCACAGGGGAAGGAGATACTTGTTTCATGTGTGGTGGGGTGGTGATAGGAATGGATGAAGGTAGTAAGTATGAATTTGTACATGTGTGTAATATGTATATGGTTTGTGTAGTATATGTTGAAATGTATAGGTATGTATATTGTGTGTGTGTGTGGACGTTTATGTATATACATGTGAATGTGGGTGGGTTGGGCCATTCTTTTGTCTGCTTACTTGCGTTACTCACAATGCGGGAGACAGCAACAAAGTATAATAGAATAAGAATATGAATAAATAATATCCGGGAGGTAAGTTTGAATAGAGAAAAAATGGAGGAAGTGAAGTGTGAGGGAGGGGATGAAGGTTCTGGGAGCATTGAAGAATGTGTGGAAGGTGAGAACGTTATCTTGGATAGCAAAAATGGTTATGTTTGAAGAATAGTGGTTCCAACTGTGTTATATGGTTGTAAGGCATGGGCTATGGATAGGGTTGTGCAGAGGAGGGTGGATGTGTTGGAAATGAAATGTTTGAGAACAATATGTGGTGTGAGGTGGTTTGATCGAGTAAGTAATGAAAGGGTAAGAGAGATGAGTGAAAATAAAAAGAGTGTGGTTGAGAGAGCAGGTGAGGGTGTTTTGAAATGGTTTGATCACTTGGAGAGAATGAGTGAGGAAAGATTGACAAAGAGGATATATGTTTCAGAGGTGGAGGGAACAAGGAGAAGCAGAGACCAAATTGGAGGTGAAAGGATGAAGTGAAAAAGATTTTGAGTGATCGAGGCCTGAACATGCAGGAGGGTGAAAGGCGTGCAAGGAATAGAGTGAAGTGGAATGATGTGGTATACTGGGGTCAACGTGCTGTCATTTAACTGAACCAGGGCATGTGAAGCATCTGGGGTAAACCATGGAAAGGTCTGTGGGGCCAGGATGTGGATAGGGAGCTGTGGTTTTGGTGCATTACACATGATAGGTAGAGACTGAGTGAGAACGAACATGGCCTTCATTGTCTTTTCCTAGGTGCAACCATCGCGCTTGCACAGGGGAAGGAGATACTTGTTTCATGTGTGGTGGGGTGGTGATAGGAATGGATGAAGGTAGTAAGTATGAATTTGTACATGTGTGTATATGTAATATGTTATAGTGTAGTATATGTTGAAATGTATAGGTATGTATATTGTGTGTGTGTGTGGACGTTTATGTATATACATGTGAATGTGGGTGGGTTGGGCCATTCTTTTGTCTGCTTACTTGCGTTACTCACAATGCGGGAGACAGCAACAAAGTATAATAGAATAAGAATATGAATAAATAATATCCGGGATGTAAGTTAGAATGGAGAAAAATTGGAGGAAGTGAAGTGTTTTAGATATC
Source organism: Panulirus ornatus (assembly GCF_036320965.1). Taxonomy (NCBI): domain Eukaryota; kingdom Metazoa; phylum Arthropoda; class Malacostraca; order Decapoda; family Palinuridae; genus Panulirus; species Panulirus ornatus. The sequence goes on along the minus strand of NC_092255.1, from coordinate 26,478,514 downwards.
TGGGAGTGGATTTAGCAGCAGATGGAACCATGGAAGGGGAAGTGAGTCACAGGGTGGGGGAGGGGACGAAAGTTCTAGAAGAGTTGAAAAGTGTGTGGAAGGCAAGAACTATATCTTGGAAAGCAAAAATTGGTATGTTTAAAGGAATAGTGGTTCCAACAATGTTATATGGTTGCGAGGTGTGGGCTATAGATAGAGTTGTGCGGAGGAGGGTGGATGTGTTGGAAATGAAATGTTTGAGAACAATATGTGGTGTGAGGTGGTTTGATCGAGTAAGTAATGAAAGGGCAAGAGAGATGTATGATAATAAAAAGAGTGGTTGAGAGAGCAGGTGAGGGTGTTTTGAAATGGTTTGATCACTTGGAGAGAATGAGTGAGGAAAGATTGACAAAGAGGATATATGTTTCAGAGGTGGAGGGAATGAAATGGGAGACCAAATTGGAGGTGGAAGGTTGGAGTGAAAAAGATTTTGAGCAATCGTTGCCTGAACATGCAGGAGGGTGAAAGGCGTGCAAGGAATAGAGTGAATTGGAACGATGTGGTATACCAGGGTCAACATGCTGTCAATGGATTGAACCAGGGCATGTGAAGCATCTGGGGTAAACCATGGGAATTTTTGTGGGGCCTGGATGTGGAAAGGGAGGTGTGGTTTCAGTGCATTATACATGACAGCTAGAGACAGTGTGAACGAATGTGGCCTTTGTTGTCTTTTACTAGTGCTTCCTCACGCACACATGTGGGGGAGGGGGTTGTCGTTTCATGTGTGGCGGGGTGGCGATGGGAATGAATAAAGGCAGCAAGTATGAATATTGTACATGTGTATATATGTATGTATACGTTGAAATGTATAGGTATGTATATGTGCATGTGTGGACGTGTATATATATTCATGTGTATGTGGATGGGTTGGGCCATTCTTTTGTCTGCTTACTTGCGTTACCTCACTAATGCGGGAGACAGCAACAAAGTATAATAGAATAAGAATATGAATAAATAATATCCGGGAGGTAAGTTTGAATAGAGAAAAAATGGAGGAAGTGAAGTGTGAGGGAGGGGATGAAGGTTCTGGGAGCATTGAAGAATGTGTGGAAGGTGAGAACGTTATCTTGGATAGCAAAAATGGTTATGTTTGAAGGAATAGTGGTTCCAACTGTGTTATATGGTTGTAAGGCATGGGCTATGGATAGGGTTGTGCAGAGGAGGGTGGATGTGTTGGAAATGAGAGTTTTGAGGACAATATGTGGTATGAGGTGATTTGATCGAGTAATTAAAGTGTACGAGATATGTGTAGTAACAAAGAGAGTGTGGTTGCGAGAGCAGAAGAGGGTGTATTGAAATTGAAATGGTTTGGCCTCATGGAGAGAATGAGTGAGAAAAGATTGACAAAGAAGATATGTGTCAGAGGTGGAGGGAATATGAGTGAGGAAAGATTGACAAAGAAGATATGTGTCAGAGGTGGAGGGAATGAGGAGAAGTGGGAGACCAAATTGAAGGTGGAAGGATGTAGTGAAAAATATTTTCAGTGATCAGGGCCTGAACGTAGAGGAGAAAGAAAGGTGTGCAAGGAATAGAGCGAATTGGAATGATGTGATATACTGGGGTGGATGTGCTGTCAGTGGATTGAACCAGGGCATGTGAAGTGTCTGGGGTAAACCATAGAAATTTTGTGAGGCCTGGATGTGGAAAGGGAGCTGTGGTTTTGGTGCATTACACATGATAGGTAGAGACTGAGTGAGAACGAACATGGCCTTCATTGTCTTTTCCTGGTGCTACCTCGCGCTTGCACAGGGGGAAGGAGATACTTGTTTCATGTGTGGTGGGGTGGTGATAGGAATGGATGAAGGTAGTAAGTATGAATTTGTACATGTGTGTATATGTATATGTTTGTGTATGTATATGTTGAAATGTATAGGTATGTATATGTGTGTGTGTGTGTGGACGTTTATGTATATACATGTGAATGTGGGTGGGTTGGGCCATTCTTTTGTCTGTTTCCTTGCACTACCTCGCTAATGATGGAGACAGCAACTAAGCATAATAAAAAAAAATATTTTATATATACTTCATCACTGTTTCCCACATCAGCGAGGTAGTGTATGGAAACAGACAAAGAATGTGACGGGGTGGCAATGGGAATGAATAAAGGCAGACAGTATGAATTATGTACATGTGTATATATATGTATATGTCTGTGTGTGTATATATATGTATATGTTGAGATGTATAGTTATGTATATTTGCGTGTGTGGAGGTGTATGTATATACATGTTTATGTGGGAGGGTTGGGCTATTCTTTCGTCTGTTTCCTTGTGCTACCTCGCTAATGCGGGAGACAGCGACAAAGCAAAATGAACGAATAAAATAAATATATACATCAACGCCTATACACCCATTTATCTATATATGTACATGTCATCGTATACATACATATACATACACAGACATATACATATATACACATGTACATGTTCATACTTGCTGCCTTCATCCATTCCCATTGCCATCCTGCCACACATGAAATAGCATGTATTCCCTGCGTGTTATAGAAGGCAGCTAAAAGTGGGGGGCTACATGTTCATACTTGCTGCCTTCATCCATTCCCGTTGCCATCCTGCCACACATGAAATAGCATGTATTCCCTGCATGTTATAGAAGGCAGCTAAAAGTGGGGGGGGGGCTGGAAATCCTCCCTCTTCATTTTTGATTTTCCAAAAGAACGAACAGAGATGGGGGCCAATTGAAGATATTTCCTCTAAGGCTTAGTCCTATGTTCTTCAACATACCTCTTGTTGCAACTTGAAAACCCTGAATCAGATACCCATTAAACTTTTGATTGTTGTTTCCATGCAACTAATGAATTGAATAACTAGCCTGGATATATTCTTAAAAGTAGTTGGTAGGCAGCCACTGACCACAGAGGTGTATTACTGGCCCTCCCAATTTGAGTACTGGGAGGGTAAGTTTATTTGCAAAGTGAGCCAACACTTCAGTGGTTGTCTAGTTGTACTCCTCTTACCCAGGTAGCTGTCTTTTTTTTCTGCCTTCCACTCATGTGGACTGCTGGCATTCTGTCCGCAAACATTCAATCTGTCCTTGTCACACACAAAAACCTTGGCAACACTTAACTCAGAACGTTTTCTTCATAACTAGGTTTTCATGTAGTGAGCACTCTGTACTATCCCTGCCTTTTGGCATAATGGAGGGAGGATTAGATTGAACAGTAAGTAGGCACATTTGGCATGAGCATTTGGTAGAAGTAGTAGGCAGGCACATTAGGCTGGGGCATTAGGTAGAAATAGTAGGTTGGAACATTAGGTAGGAACCTCTAGAAACACTGCCCTCAGTCATGGCCTGTTAAGGTTGGACACCCTTTTACTGTGGTCATCTCCAAAATGGGGTTTCCCAGAGAGAATGGTCATCAGAGATGTAGATAAACATATAGGTATGCCCGTAGTTTTGCCTGACAACTGAACTTGCCTCGAAACAGAAAATTTAACCTTTATCTCTGAAACCATTCATTTGTTTCCCAGCATCTGAAGAATTGACTAGCATAAGATCATAGCTGGAAGGGTCTATAGGGCCTGATTTTGGATAGGGATTTGTGGTTTTGGTGCAGTACATTACATGATAGCTTGAAAGTGGATATGAGCAGATTTGGCCTTTCTTCCTCTGTTCCTGGCACTACCTAGCTTGCATTGGAGCGGCGATCAAAAACTAAAAATAAATCATAACTGCTTATATTTTCAAACGATGAGGTTTAACTTGGTTTCAGTTACTGTGTTGCAGATGGTACAAGTGTTCCTTGGAATGCTTACATAGTTACTGTAATTGCTTCAAGGTAACATGTGTGTCCTGGTTGTGGGTTTTGGATTAGGAATCTCACTTCTGCAACATTGGCAGTAACAGATTATGCTTGATTGTACTTGATCCACTTTTTGGGAACGGGAATGGAATTGTTATCAGATACATGGGGTCTTCAGCTTATGAACTTCTGACCTATAAAACCATTACTATGGAATGGGTAAAAGAATAAAAGTTTCCTTGTCTGACATAGTTAGTTACTCTCACTTATGAAACGTGGATGGATTTTTCAGACTACAATATCTAATACCTTATTACAGTCAGGTATAGGTATTTACTTTTAATTTTATACATGTTTTTTATATTTCTTACATTCAAACAGTTCAACTCATGGATTGAGTAAAAAACGCCACCCTTATATTTTGTTGTGTGTGTCTGTATTTGTAACTCACTTATTTCTTCCTCAGATGGAAAACCAACGAAAGAACTCAGGAGCAGAGCAAGAACAGTTAAGGCAGCAGCTACAGAAGTCCCAAGAGTCCATCAAGACATTATCTAAAGAGATGAAAGATATTAAATCTAAGCTGTCTCAGGTCAGTATTCAAGAATTCTTTAGTTGTGAGGTTTATTGCTAAGGATTGGTGTGTTTTGTATTATCTATTCCAGAATAACAGGCTTGGAATTGTTTTATGATTTTGTGGCTTTGAAACAGTTGTTTACTTTTTTGCATGAAAAAATTGGGTAACTTATCAGAGGATTCATTAAATAGAAAAGCAGCTGATTTATTTACATGAGAAGTTCTCATGGAGAAAACAGCAGAGCTGAAGATAAATATGTATACTTTAGCATTAGTTGGTTAATGAAAAAGTATTTCATCCAGAGTTGTCTGAACTGTATTTTTGTTCCTAGAGTGAAATGACTTAAGTTTTCTTTCTTTACCATGCCCTGTCAAACCCTGCCTCTTTCCTTCCTTTTCCCCTCTTTCAATACTCTTGGTCTATATGAATATGGTAAAAAGAGCTTGTTTAGTAAGTAAAAGTAAAAGCACTAGTGAGACATAAAAAATCAATCACAAACCAAACTCACACATAAACAGGAGATTCAAGAATAACCTGCTTAGAACCCTTACAGAAATGGCTGTCTACCCACCCTCCATTCACATTGATACAAGCAAAGCTGTAAAAACTATAAAGAACTCTGCTTCTGCATGTCTTGACAACATATCAAACTTTTATACAAAATGCTGTGGCCCATTTGATATTCAAGCACTTGTAGATATCTTCAACCACTTGTGGCTACTCAGCAAAATCCCTAAAATTTCAAAACTTAGCAACATATCAGTATTAAAATTCTCCACCCCACCCCTTTCCCTCTCCTCCTACTACCCTTTTCACTTATATCTTTGGTATCTAAAGTCTGTGAAAGACTAATCTACATCAGAATCAGATTAAACATCTGTGTCATCTATATAACATTGTTTGGTTCAGACCTCATCACTTCACCACACAAGCTTGCATAACATATCGTAGATGGTTTCAGTCAACCACATCCCCTCTCCCACATTGTTTTAGTGGCAGTAGACATCAACAAAGCATGCATCGCTATCCCCTGATATATCCTCACACAACGTGAAAGATACTTAACCTAACCCTTCTCGACAAAAAGTGTTTGGCCAATATCACAGCTGGCTTCGGTGGCAGTCACTTCAATAGGTTCACCTCTGAAACACTTAAACATTACAGAGGAGTTCCCAAGAAGTAGTTCATTCTCCACTGCTCTTCAGTCTATTCATACATGACCTCCCTTCCCTCATGCAAACTACAACATGAAAGTCCTCTCATATGGAGGTGACATCATAGGTACATCACGACACTTGGATACCACAAGAATTATTATTAAAATGCAGCACTACATTACCCAATTGGAACAATGTCTCACCCAAAACAGAATGTCTACATCTCCAGAGAAATCTTCAATCACTCTTTTAGCCCCAGACAGACATGATTCCAGCTCGTACCTTCCAATAATTACCTATCCATGATACCTGTCTTTACTGTATGGGGAGGGAGTTTTACAACCAGTTCCTCAGTCTGTTTGTTCCGTTCATTCATCACTCATATACTATAACAGTATTTCTTTACATCCTTATTTACAAGTTTCTTAATTTCATGTGTCTTCTTTATCGTCCATATATGGTGCTAGTTAGTGTTATAAGGTGCATTTAGTTTGTTGCTTCTGTGTTGATGTTGTTGGTGTGGCAAGTGAATGTCATGTGCCTAGAATGGTTGGTGTTGTGCTCAGTGGGAGAGAGTGACTATTCAAGGTGACTTGAGGGTATGAGATGAATCCATGTTTGTCTGGGGTTAAAAGAGTGGTTGAAGGCTTCTGTAGATCTAGATGCATACATTTTTGGTGAAACATTTTTTTGAATTGTGTAAAGTAGAAATACATGTTTGACATCGCCACTGTGGTGTCAAAGTGTTGTATTGTGATTGTGAGGTCAGCGGCACCCTGAGGTAATGGGAGGTCTTTTAGGAAGAGCTTGAAGAGAGTTGAAGAACTGCACCTTGAGGACTCCGTTGTAAAGTTTTAATGTCTTAGGAGTTGAAGCCATTGTGAGTGACTCTGGCATGGTGGCTGGCTATGAGGTTGGACAATCACTTTTTTTCAGTGTTGTGGAGGGGGGTTGTGGTTGGTTGAGTTCATCTAGGATATGTTGTGTGAGCTCAGTGTGTAGTGTGGTGGTAGTGTTTGGATCTAAAGCCATTCTGTGTGGGTGAGAGTGGGATGCTTTGTTTGATTTTGTTGTGGATTTTTTTTCACAGAGTTTGGATACTTGGGATATAAGTAGTATGGGGCAGTAGGAAGAAGGGGAGTTTCATGGTTTAAAGCATTTTAGGATTAGTATTGTGTTGACAAGTTTCCAGATTTTAGGAATTTTGTTGTTTAGCCAGTAGTAGAAGATAGCTGGAAGTGCTTGGATTGCCATCACGCTCTGATGTTTTTGTGTGAACGTTCTTATGTTACGAAGGTGTGTGGCAGGAGTGTTTTTCAAGATTCAATTGCATTGCTTGTATCTGTGGACGTGAAGGGTGGGTAAAAACCTGGATGGATTTTGTGTAGGCCCATGACTTTCTTGTTTATGGGTATAGTTGGTTTGTAGCTGATTTTAAGTAGTGTTTCATGATTATTTGTGTTCTTTGGGAGATGGAGTTTCATTGGAATGGGTCAAGGGTGCTTCATGAATGGGAGCTGATCAAGTGTGATAATTGAATTTTCTCTAATGTTTGCCAAGAGTTGGATGTTGTGGGTCTTGTGATTCAGTGTGTTAAGGAAGGAGTACCAGTTTTCAGTTTTGTTGTTTAGTGATTTGGGTAGTGATAGCATTTTTTAGTTTGGATTTGTTCTCTTATTTGTATTAAGGGTGATTGGTTGTGTCTGAGCTGATTTCTTTTGCTCTATGAGGTGTGTAACTAGTGGAAGAAGTTTAGGCTATATTTCCTAAAGTGTCCTTGTGGTATTTTTTTTTTGTTGGCTGGTTGGAAATGCTAATGAAGTGTGAGATTGCATGGTCTTTGGATGAGAAATCATCTACACTAAAGTTTTGGTGGTTTGTTTCTAGGTAGTGTGAATGCTGGCTGGCTAGAGTACTCCTGTATTTTTCATTTTTTTTCCCCAGTTATAACACTGGCTGTAAATTGTGCACTCAGAACAATTACTAGCTGCCTCGTAACCACAATTTATATGATGAAACATCCTCCCAATACAGTCCCAGTTTAACTTACTTGGCACTTGGTTCTTAATATCACCAGACACTCTGAAACCAACCACCACCAGTTCTCAAGGTTAAACAAAGTTTGCCTCTGCATCACACTTCAGCATCCACAATTCACAGATCCCCCACCCCAATCTATCTTTATCTCTGACACCTTTTCTAATTGGAACTCCCTCAAAGGGGGGTTGGGTGGCCACAGCAATAGAGTCACCCTAACAAGTGAGCTCTCTTACCCTTTAGTGCCGCACCCTTAACAGGCCACTGGCAGAGGGCAACCCCAACCAAATTTAACACGGACAGGACTTGTACCCTCTAAAATAACCCGGGGGGGAAAAAAAAAATCCCCAACTCTGCCCTAAACTCCAGCCTGCTAGACACCAACCAAGACCAAACTTGTTTGATGAGCATATTCTGCCATACTCAGATTTCATATTTATTGCTTGTGTGGTGTTGAGTTGATTCTTTCTGTTAAAGGTAAAAGAAGAAAGAGACACATATAATATGGAGCAGCAACAACTTCTGAAAGAGAAGACAAAACTAGAGTTCACAATAAAGGATTTGGCAGATGAAGTTCAGGGGGACAACAAATCCAAGGAGAGAGCAGAAAAAGAATTACAAAAGCTTCGTGCCACCATTGCTCAGAAGGAAGCAGAACTGGAAGCCATTAGACCTCAGTATGAAGAAATGAAGGGACGAGAAGATGAAGCACAACATGAGTAAGTTAGAAGTTCATGTTTGGAGTACCATAGGTTGTAAATGAATTATGATATTTATGATGGCATCAGTAACTTTCAGATGTGTGACCATGAAGGCTTTTCTCCTATTAGTGCTCTTCCAATATTTTGTTATTGACCTACCACTCAAGATCAAAAGACATGCTTAACAACCTCAGGCATTCAACATCTTTGAAAAGAAAATACATCCAATACAATTCCACTTTAACATACTTAGCACCTAGTTTTATGGAAAAAAAATCGTAGGCAGTGAAGTGTTTTAGACATCTGGGAGTGGATTGGGTAGCATATGGAATCATGGAAGTGGAAGGAAGTTACATGGTGGGTGAGGGGGCAAAGGTTCTAGAAGCACTGAAGAATGTGTGGAAAGAGGGGCCGTTTTATGGGAGGGCAGTAATGGGTATAGTAGTACCAGCAATGTTACATGGTTGCAAGGCATGGGCAGTAGATGAGGATTTGCAGAGGTGGAAGTGTTGGAAATGAAATGTTTTAGAACAATATGTGGTGTGAGTTATTTTGATCAAGTAAGTAATAAAAGGGGGGCTGGAAATCCTCCTCTCTTGTTTTTGATTTTCCAAAAGAAGGAACAGAGAAGGGGGCCAAGTGAGGTATTCCCTCAAAGGCTCAGTCCCGTTCTTAACGCTACCTCGCTAGTGCGGGAAATGGCGAATAGCATAAAAAAAAAAGTAGTAAAAGGGTAAGAGGAAGGTATGAGGGAAAAAAAAGTGTGGTTGATAGAGCAGGAGAGGGTGTACTGAAATGATTTTGGCATATGGAGAAGATGAATGAGAAGAAGTTAATAAAGTATATATATTTATTTATTTATTATACTTTGTTACTGTCTCCTGCATTAGCGAGGTAGCACAAGGAAACATGAAAGAATGGCCCAACCCACCCACATACACATGTGTATACATACATGTCCACACACACACATATACATACCTATACATCTCAACATATACATATATATACACACACACAGACATATACATATATACACACGTATATATGTTTTATTTATATACAAGAGTAGCAACCAGATTCCCCTAAATTGCTAAACCTCTGCATTTATTTCTATGTATAGCTATAATACTTTCTTCTTTTTTTAAGGCTGTCACTGAAAGACCAAAAACGGAAGGAACTTTATGCTAAGCAGGGTCGAGGCAGTCAATTTACTTCTAAGGAACAGCGAGACCAGTGGATCCAGAAGGAGTTAAGGTAATGTATCATGCATTAATGAAAAAGCTGATTATATTGATGACATATTTTTCATAGATTTTGCAGTGCCTGAATTGATCATTAACTTCTAAAATTGATTAGTACATTACTGTATTTAGTGACATATTCACCTTCACATTCATATGAATTAAGGTTGATATTCATTTGATATATTGTGAATATGCAAATTTTCATTTTTGTTGTAGCAGTGTTTCCCAGTTTTAGTATATGCTCATGCATTAAGTGGAAATATTAAATAAGCTTAATGCAAAGTTATCATGGCAGATTTCCATAATTATGAACTCAGTTCTCACATTGTTTCTCTTCAAAAGCTCATAATTAACAAAACTGAGGTGAAGCACTGCTAAATCAGTCATGCATTATCATTCATATGATCACATCCAGTTACATAACAGTAAGCTTCCATACGTATTCTTTACCCATCAAATTCCTTGCTGCCAGAGCTTTACTAACACATGTTTTGATTAAACTATTTAGAATTTTATTTGTTTCTCACACATGATCATTTTTCACCATTTCTCTAAATTTCCTTATAATCCTGTATAACCTTGGACAACCTTATTCCCTTCCTCTATATTCTGATCGTAACTTGCAGGGGGTCATTCATTAACAATTCTTCAGTATGAATTTTAGTTTTATTTACTGCATGTTTCTAGCAAACTGCTTTCATAGCATGCTTTAATTAACTAGATGAGGTAGTTGCTATTAAATAATTCAAGATTTTTAATGCGGTTATGTTATGAGACAGTTCAGTAATTCACCAGAGCTGCTACACTTGTACCAGAAAATATGTATATTTTCATCTAGTTTACAACTTTCTGCCTTGAAGTTATTCATGGCAAGCCCCTTTCATTCCAAGAAGTGTTTTTAAATGTAGTTTGTTTTATGTTTTGCCAATTTCTTTATTTTTATTTTTGGACTTGCTTGAAAACTTTAATTAGTGTAAATCAGTCAGTATGATATGTATGGATTAATCTTATTTATTCTTGCTGAACATGTTTTCTGCTTGTAAGTGTTGTTACCTTTTTTAACATTTGGCCACCTATGGCACCAGATCCTAATAATGTAATTATCTAGCCTGTATATTGATTTTTTTTGTACATTTTTTAGATATTCAAGTATTTTTCATGTTGGGGTGAAGAGGCTGGTGAGAGTAAGTGAGCTTGGGAAGGAGACTTGTGTGAGGAAATACCAGGAGAGACTGAGTACAGAATGGAAAAAGGTGAGAACAATGGAAGTAAGGGGAGTGGGGGAGGAATGGGATGTATTTAGGGAATCGGTGATGGATTGCATAAAAGATGCTTGTGGCATGATAAGAGTGGGAGGTGGGTTGATTAGAAAGGATAGTGAGTGGTGGGATGAAGAAGTAAGATTATTAGTGAAAGAGAAGAGAGAGGCATTTGTACAATTTTTGCAGGGAAAAAATGCAATTGAGTGGGAGATGTATAAAAGAAAGAGACAGGAGGTCAAGAGAAAGGTGCAAAAGGTGAAAAAGAGGGCAAATGAGAGTTGGGGTGAGAGAGTATCATTAAATTTTTGGGAGAATAAAAAGATCTTCTGGATGGAGGTAAATAAAGTGCGTAAGACAAGGGAGCAAATGGGAACTTCAGTGAAGGGGGCAAATGGGGAGATGATAACAAGTAGTGATGATGTGAGAAGGAGATGGAGTGAGTATTTTGAAGGTTTGTTGAATGTGTTTGATGATAGAGTGGCAGATATAGGGTGTTTTGGTCGAGGTGGTGTGCAAAGTGAGAGGGTTAGGGAAAATGATTTGGTAAACAGAGAAGAGGTTGTAAAAGATTTGCGGAAGATGAAAGCCAGCAAAGCAGCAGGTTTGGATGGTATTGCAGTGGAATTTATTAAAAAAGGGGGTGACTGTATTATTGACTGGTTGGTAAGGTTATTTAATGTATGTATGACTGATGGTGAGGTGCCTGAGGATTGGCGGAATGCGTGCATAGTGCCATTGTACAAAGGCAAAGGGGATAAGAGTGAGTGCTCAAATTTCAGAGGTGTAAGTTTGTTGAGTATTCCTGGTAAATTATATGGGAGGTTATTGATTGAGAGGGTGAAGGCATGTACAGAGCATCAGATTGGGTAAGAGCAGTGTGGTTTCAGAAGTGGTAGAGGATGTGTGGATCAGGTGTTTGCTTTGAAGAATGTATGTGAGAAATACTTAGAAAAGCAAATGGATTTGTATGTAGCATTTATGGATCTGGAGAAGGCATATGATAGCGTTGATAGAGATGCTCTGTGGAAGGTATTAAGAATATATGGTGTGGAAGGCAAGTTGTTAGAAGCAGTGAAAAGTTTTTATCGAGGATGTAAGGCATGTGTACGTGTAGGAAGAGAGGAAAGTGATTGGTTCTCAGTGAATGTAGGTTTGCGGCAGGGGTGTGTGATGTCTTCATGGTTGTTTAATTTGTTTATGGATGGGGTTGTTTGGGAGGTGAATGCAAGAGTTTTGGAAAGAGGGGCAAGTATGAAGTCTGTTGTGGATGAGAGAGCTTGGGAAGTGAGTCAGTTGTTGTTTGCTGATGATACAGTGCTGGTGGCTGATTCATGTGAGAAACTGCAGAAGCTGGTGACTGAGTTTGGTAAAGTGTGTGAAAGAAGAAAGTTAAGAGTAAATGTGAATAAGAGCAAGGTTATTAGGTACAGTAGGGTTGAGGGTCAAGCCAATTGGGAGGTAAGTTTGAATGGAGAAAAACTGGAGGAAGTAAAGTGTTTTAGATATGTGGGAGTGGATCTGGCAGTGGATGGAACCATGGAAGTGGATCATAGGGTTGGGGAGGGGGCGAAAATCCTGGGAGCCTTGAAGAATGTGTGGAAGTCGAGAACATTATCTCGGAAAGCAAAATGGGTATGTTTGAAGGAATAGTGGTTCCAACAATATAGTATGGTTGCGAGGCGTGGGATATGGATAGAGTTGTGCGCAGGAGGATGGATGTGCTGGAAATGAGATGTTTGAGGACAATGTGTGGTGTGAGGTGGTTTGATCGAGTAAGTAACGTAAGGGTAAGAGAGATGTGTGGAAATAAAAAGAGTGTGGTTGAGAGAGCAGAAGAGGGTGTTTTGAAATGGTTTGGGCACATGGAGAGAATGAGTGAGGAAAGATTGACCAAGAGGATATATGTGTCGGAGATAGAGGGAACGAGGAGAAGTGGGAGACCAAATTGGAGGTGGAAAGATGGAGTGAAAAAGATTTTGTGTGATCGGGGCCTGAACATGCAGGAGGGTGAAAGGAGGGCAAGGAATAGAGTGAATTGGATTGATGTGGTATACCGGGGTTGACGTGCTCTCAGTGGATTGAATTCAGGGCATATGAAGCGTCTGGGGTAAACCATGGAAAGCTGTGTAGGTATGTATATTTGCGTGTGTGGACGTGTATGTATATACATGTGTATGGGGGTGGGTTGGGCCATTTCTTTAGTCTGTTTCCTTGCGCTACCTCGCAAACGCGGGAGACAGCGGCAAAAAAAAAAAAAAAAAAAAAGTATTTTCCACATTTCTCAGACTGGAATTGAAATACACAAAACTCGCAAGGATTTCTCATTGCACTGTGAAAGTGACTGATGTTTCTGCTAGTTACTGTGTTAATAGTAAAGCAGCCTTGCCAAATAGTATTCTTTAGAATTGGTATGAAAGGGTGATGTTCTTATTGTACATGATACATGCACATGAATTGTTTTTACCATGTTCATGAATATCTTGTTTATTAGGCAGATATTTTTTTCTTCCAGTTGCCTGTATGTACTAACAGTGAAATCTTTTCTCTGTGAACAGCTTTTTTTGTGAAGAATGTAATTTCATTTTAATTATGCAGTAGCTTTCCTAGACAGATAAAACTAATAGTGGAATCATGTCTCAGTGAACAGCTTTGTTTATGAAGAATGTAATTTCATTTTTATTGTGCAGATAGTACAATTTGGAAGTGATTGCATTTTTTCTTCATGTACCATATTGTTTCCCCTTCCTTAATAAGGTAGTATCAGAAACAAATGAAGTGGCCTCATTTGTATATATCTACTCACTAGCTTTTACGTATAAAGCATACTAGAAAGATATAGATATTAAAAGGTACACATTACAAGGATGTAGTAACAAGAGCAATAAAGCTCAAAGACAAGAAATAGAATTTATTGTATATAATCATAAGTTCTTAGATACAGATATCAATTTGATGCAAAAAAGTGATGAATTATGACTAGGTTGTAGCACTTTTCAAGTTTCACAAAATGAAAACCAGAAGAACAGAAAAGCATTGGGTTTAGGTGGAGTGTTGCGTAAGATGCTGAATATTGAAGGTAATGTTGTATAGTGGATCATATAAAAGTGTGAATAGAAGCATGGTAAGATTCTCACTGATTAGACGAAGACTGTACTAGGAGTCCCCAACTTTTGAATGGGGTATGTTGCTAGACCTTGTTTTTGAGTTGGAAAATCTAAAAAAGTGATTAGAACAGATATCTATTACTCTCCTGTAGCAATGTGATAAATATTGTATACTGAAATAATTATATTTAATACTTCTTATTAAGCATTATTTGATGAAGTGTATGCATATTTCAGTAGTTCCATGGTTCATAAGTATGAGTGATCTCATTTGTAAGTTTAGGTGTTTTTAGGTTGGATGTTCATAAGTTTAAGACTTAGAGAAATGATGTAGAAAGTGTTTTTTGGAGATGGAAAAGTGGTCAGAGACCAGATTGGCTGAAGGTAGTAATTTTTTTCTCAAGTAAGTGAGGCTGTCTTTCTCATTTTCTGGTTCTACTTCATTGATATGAGAAATGGCAAACAAGTGTGGAAAAAATAAAAGAAAGAGGAGTGTAAGAATTATAAAGGAGTGTCTTTTTGTCATAGTTGGTAGGATAATGAATAATCATGTGCAAAGAATTACCTATTTGTGCACCTCTAATTGCTGAGAAATAAGTAGGTTTGGGAAGGTAGGATGGTGTGTGTACAAGATTCTTGCAGATAAATAAAATGAATATTGGTGGAAATTTTGGAGAACAATGTGGAGAAATATGCAGTGTCAGTGGATATAGAAAAAGCATGCAATAGAATGAAGAGGAAATCACTTTAGGATGTTTTGAGTAAGGTGTGATTGAGAAGTTTTGAACTCCTTGGACTTGCCATTTGACTGCAGTAGAATTGGTTTCCAATGATATTAAAGATAGTGTTTGAATTTCCACATCATTGGCAAAAGTATTGTAGCACTAGTGGTTTTCAGTGCCACAATGAATGTACAGCTGTCCGTCCTTATTTGACCTTATTGGAATTAAGTGAGCCGTTTATTATACGTTTTATTAGGGAATGTATTTGTGCATATTTTCCATGATTTTTTTTAAAGAAAATGTATTTGTTTCACTATTTGTTTCCACCGATATCAATGCCTGATATGAAAACTATTATCTTTTCACATAGAGAAAGTAGAGAATGGTTGCTCCAACAATTTCAAGTTTTCTTTATAAAATGACATTATTTAGGGAACTAGCCTTAGAAATGAATAATGTCTGAAGGGTTGAATGGTGTTTAAGAGCTTTTGTAGTAGAATCAATAGTTTGGATGTGCTTGTCATTGGGGGAGCCCATACCCTAGGGCAGGATGTATGGGGTGAAAGTGGAAATGGTGAATGCAAGTTGTCGACGGGGATGGAAGGAGTTGTTGGACGGGAATGAATGAAAATTATTGGGGAAGAGGGGGAAAAATGATGTGCTATTGTGACTTGCCAAGAGTATGGGAGGGTGGTACAGAGCATGGATGGAATGGATCAAGAATAGTGTGGTGAAAGGAAAGATTGGAATTGTGAAGTATACACGGATGTGTGAACATGAAGACTGTTCACGGTTTTTTGGAGAAATTTGAATGACTATGAATAGGTTTGAGAAGAAGAGGAAGGGTTAGTAATGGGTGATATGAATGCTGTGAGATTTGATGATATTGGCGAGATAGGTAGTAAGTGAGGAGTGCATGGAATATATGAGAAGGGAAGCTATCGTACGGATGTCTCTGCTGATAAGGGTTTGTTCCTTGCAGGCACCTTTTTTCAGCATTAATGGTTTAGATGAAAGTGCAGTGAATGTAGGGATGCAAGTCATTTGTGAATGAGGTATTTAGAATGTTCAGAGAAAGCCTGTTAAAGGTTGTAGAATTAGTAGTAAGATACAAGGCTGTGAAGTATAAGAATAAAAGTGCATGGTGGACAGGTGAGACTGGATATGTTGTGGAAGAGAAGGGAAAGATATGTGGAAGATTGCTCTAAAGGAATGTATATGTGAAAGTTCAGCAGAGGAGGAGGGAAGACTATGAGATGTGTAAGCAGAATGTTAGGGGCAGAGAAAGGGTTGATGAAGCTTGTGGAAGAAAGCCGAGTGAAAAGTTTAAGGATAATAAGAAATTGTATTGTAAAGAGGTGAAAAAGGAAAAAGTTGGATGCAAATATGATGAGTAAGGAAAGGAAGTTGCAGAATCAAAATGAGGAATTGAAAGGAAGGTTCAAAGAGTGTTTTGATCAATGTTGAAGGTGAGGCAGCAGTTGTTACTTATGTAGGTATGGAGGATGGAAGGGAAAGGATACAAGTGCAGGGATCTGTAGAAATAAGGAGGTGAATGGGCATTAATGAGGTTGAAAGGAGAAAGGGCACCTGGAATGGTTGGAATTACAACTGGCACCTGGAATGGATGGAATTACAACTGAAATGTGGAAGTGTGGAGGAAGTGTGATAGAGTGGATGCATTTGATGTGTATAATTAAGCATGGAAGCAGAGGGTTGTGCCTGAGGATTGGGTAAAAACTATTATTGTTCCTTTATTCAAAGGAATAGGTGCTAAGCATGTATGTATGTAGCATTTATAGGGAATAAGTTTGTTAAGTATACAAGGAAAAGAGTATGCAAGAGTGTTGATTAACAGCGATGGAAGGGACTCTCTCTATATAGCTATCTATCTATCTATACATCTGATGCCCATTCCTTCTGGGAACTCCCTCAATTGGGTGGCCATGACAAAAGTCTCTCTATATCTGGTGAACTGCCCCGCGTATTAACCTTTTGTGCCTCACCCTTAACAGGCCACTGGCAGAGGGCAACTCTAGAGCAGTGATTTCATTGGCTCCCACCTGATGTTTCTATTAACTACAACAAAAAACTAACTCTACTTAATGCTCCTATCTGATTTTCCTACCTATTACTACTATCTATTGCTCCTACCATTTTGCCTGAAGGCAGGGCTAGCACATAGTGCTCACTGAAGGAAAATGTAGACTTAGGAAGAATGAGTTGTGTAAGGTGACTTATCCAGTGTTATCTGTGACAAGGAGAGACTGTATGTTTGTGATAGAATGCCAGTGGTCCACATGTGGGTGAGGCAGAAAGAAAAGACTGCTCTCTGGGTCAAAGGAGTGCAGCTTGGCAACTACTGAAGTTTTGGCTCATCATGCAGCCTTCATTAGCAGTCCCAGTACCCAGGTGAGTAGTACTAGTAATATATATCCCTGCTCAGTCACTTCCGAGCAACTACTGCATACTAGAAGGGACTTAGTGCAGAATAAGTGAGGATCAGAGGGGTTTTAGGAAAGGGAGTCATGTGAATCAGATTTTTGCAGTGAGAATGACTGGAAAAGTGTCTAGCACAAGGTAAGAAGCTATATTTAGTTTCATGAATCTCAAGAGTGAAGTATGTCATGGAATGTGTTTAGGATATATGGTTTAGGGGGACAACAAAAATTCCATAGGGGAACAAATGCATGTTTAAAAGTGGATGGAGAGATGAGAAAAAGTTTTGGTACGTGTGGTTAAAAGGCAGGGCTGTGTGATGTCTCCATGGCTTTTTAACATATATAACAGCGAGAGACTCAGTGTGAATAAATGTGGCCTTTGTTTGTTTTCCTGGTGCTACCTCGCTGAAGCAGGGGGTAGTGATGCTGTTTCCTTTGGGGTGGGGTACTGCGAGAAATGGATGAAGACAAGCACGTATGAAGGGGGCCAAGTGGGGGCATTCTCTCTATAGCGCAGTCCTCTGTTCTTAACATTACCTCGCTGATGTGGGAAATGTCGATTATGTATGAAAATATACAGCGACTAATTACAATAAAAAAAAGAAAAGAATATATATAGATTATTTAATTGTACTTAGTTGCTGTCTCCCACATTAGTGAGGTAGCGCAAGGAAACAGACGAAAGAATGCCCCAACCCACCCACATACACATGTATATACATAAATGCCCACACACATACACATATACATTCCTATATTTTTCACTGTATGAATATGTATACATACACAGATTTTTTTTTTTTTTTTTTTTCTTCGCTGTCTCCCGCGTTTGCGAGGTAGCGCAAGGAAACAGACGAAAGAAATGGCCCAACCCACCCCCATACACATGTATATACATACACTGCATACCTACACAGCTTTCCATGGTTTACCCCAGACGCTTCACATGCCTTGATTCAATCCACTGACAGCGCGTCAACCCCGGTATACCACATCGCTCCAATTCACTCTATTCCTTGCTCTCCTTTCACCCTCCTGCATGTTCAGGCCCCGATCACACAAAATCTTCTTCACTCCATCTTTCCACCTCCAATTTGGTCTCCCTCTTCTCCTCGTTCCCTCCACCTCCGACACATATATCCTCTTGGTCAATCTTTCCTCACTCATTCTCTCCATGTGCCCAAACCATTTTAAAACACCCTCTTCTGCTCTCTCAACCACGCTCTTTTTATTTCCACACATCTCTCTTACCCTTACGTTACTTACTCGATCAAACCACCTCACACCACACATTGTCCTCAAACATCTCATTTCCAGCACATCCATCCTCCTGCTTACAACTCTATCCATAGCCCACGCCTCGCAACCATACAACATTGTTGGAACCACTATTCCTTCAAACATACCCATTTTTGCTTTCCAAGATAATGTTCTCGACTTCCACACATTCTTCAAGGCTCCCAGAATTTTCGCCCCCTCCCCCACCCTATGATCCACTTCCGCTTCCATGGTTCCATCCGCTGCCAGATCCACTCCCAGATATCTAAAACACTTCACTTCCTCCATTTTTTCTCCATTCAAACTCACCTCCCAATTGACTTGACCCTCAACCCTACTGTACCTAATAACCTTGCTCTTATTCACATTTACTCTTAACTTTCTTCTTTCACACACTTTACCAAACTCAGTCACCAGCTTCTGCAGTTTCTCACATGAATCAGCCACCAGCGCTGTATCATCAGCGAACAACAACTGACTCACTTCCCAAGCTCTCTCATCCCCAACAGACTTCATACTTGCCCCTCTTTCCAAAACTCTTGCATTCACCTCCCTAACAACCCCATCCATAAACAAATTAAACAACCATGGAGACATCACACACCCCTGCCGCAAACCTACATTCACTGAGAACCAATCACTTTCCTCTCTTCCTACACGTACACATGCCTTACATCCTTACATCACTGAGTACCAATCACTTTCCTCTCTTCCTACATGTACACATGCCTTACATCCTTCCTACACGTACACATGCCTTACATATATATATATATATATATATATATATATATATATATATATATATATATATATATCTGTATATGTGTTTGTACATCTGTATATGTTGATATGTATAAGTGCGTGTATGGCCATTTATGTATATATGCGTATATGAGTGGATGGGCTATTCTTCATCTGTTTCTTGGCACTACCTCGGTGATGTGGGAAACAGTGGTTAAGTATAGTAAATGAATGAATAAATATGAATGGAGTGATAAATGAGATGAAAGCAAAGTAGGAAACGAGGAGTAGAGATGGGTTGTGGTGGTGAGGTATGATGGCTTGTGACAAGCCAGTTTGCAGATGCTGTTGTGTTTGCTGAGATTGAAGAAGAGGTGCAAATATTTGTGTGTAAATGTAGGCAATTGAAGGTACGTATGAGTAAAAGTAAAGTGATGGTGTTTCAAAGGAAACAGAGTATAGATTATGCAAGGCCCCATCAAGGGAGAGAAGGTTTACTAAAATATGTTGTAGATTTGGTGGAAAAATACTGGAAGCTAACTTAAATAAGTTTGGTGATTTGGAGGGAGAGAGCAGGACAAGTGGAAGGGTCGTTGGGTCTTTAAATAGAATGATGAATGGTAGAGGTGCAAGTATAAAGTGAAAAATGGATGAAGGGACAGTATAGTCCTCTTAACCCTAACCTATGCACTCAAAACTTGGACATGGGTTGAGTCATAGAGGTAAAGAACTCAGACTATGGAAATGAGTTATTTGAGAGTAGAGGAGCATGTGGTATGACTAGATGGGATAAAAGAAAGTAATGACAGGGTGTATGAGAGATTTGGTATGGAACGAATGCACTGGGAATGAATTGGGAAGTGGTATAGTGTGTGAAATATAAAACTTTGTGGTGCTTTGAGCATATGGAAGTTTACAAGGAGAGTGTAAAATAGTATGATCTAAGGGTCTATTGTGGGCAGAAGACCACCTATGACATGGGGAAATAAAGTGAAAGAGTACTGGAGGGAGAGAAATGGTGGAAGAATGCTTGGAATAGTATATGCAAGGGAAGCATGAAAGGACAAGGGTGAGTAAAAATGCTTTTGCCACCGCCACCTCCTTGATGGGATTTTTCGGAGGGAAAGTGTGTCAGAGATATAGATAGATGGATTAATGCCCCTGTGTGAATAAGTAGTGGTATGAATGAACAGTTTGAAATAAATGTGGAAATGCGTTAAGGTTTTCCTTAAGTTTATTGTCTTTGGAGGTCTACTCCCACAGCTTGAGCTGAGTTGTTACATTGGTTGACCATGCTGTTGGAGGCCACTTCTTGCAGGCTTACATAATCATCACAGCCTGTCTTGTCTGGTAAACTTTAAGAATGATTAACCTAGGGCTTTTTGAATTTATCCCATATACATTCCTAAGTACTGTTGAGGGCTGCAAGCAGTTTGTTGAACAGTCTTTGGCTCTGGATGTTCAAGTTGTTTTCTAATTGTGCTTATTGCACCTTTTGATATCAGTGGTATATTTTATAGTCATCCTGACTTTTCTGCCATTAGGGAACTATTTTGGAGTGTAGGTTGGGAACTATACCTTTCAGGATTTTCCAATTGTATCTATCTATCTATCTATCTATCTATCTATCTATCTGTATCTCATCCCTGTTCCCACCTGAAACTCCCTCAAGGGGATGGCCATGGCAATAGAGTCTCCATAACTAGTGAACTCCACTGCTGCTGCTTTAGCTTTAGTGCCTCACCGTTAACAGGCCACTGGCAGAGGCCAACTCAAATGGAGTGTTTACAGAGGCTCCTACTGACTACTTCCAAATGCTCCTTCCAGGTGTAGATTATGAGGTATCCTTTTTACCCTCACTTGGGAGAGTAGTCTCAGTGATTTCATTTGTTTCCATTAGTTTAGATCCTTTACACTTTCTGACTGTAATTTCATGTGCCCTTAAAGTGATATTAGCACACAGCATTATTCTCATCATGAGAAATTTATTAATGTCATGAGGAGCAGTATCTTTGGGTTTTCCTCTCACCTGGAAAGTCCGTAAGATCCAGTATACCGTCTTTTCTGAAGGAGCAATTGTATTTTTTTTTTTTTCTGAAGGTAAGGTTGCTCAACATTGTTCATTTATGATAAGATTGTGACAAAATGGTATTGTGCAGTTTTATTTATATTCTTACTCATTCTGTATTGGATGAGGTGCAACTTTTCCCCATTGAAGAACATTTGCTATTTTTGGTGACAAAGTGGGAGAATTTGTTTATGCCTATTCATAGTTTTTCAGTCTTTGTGGACAAGGTTTCATACTTATTGTAGTTCTATCCATTTATTTGTATCTCTGATGCTTGTTCCCACTGGAAACTTCCTCAAGGGGGTGGCCATGGCAAAAGAGTCTTTATAACTGGTGAACCCGTGTTGCCTCTAAGCCCTTAGTACCTCACCCTTGACAGGCCACTGGCAGGAGGCAGCTTTATTTGTGCATTTTCAGAGGTCCCACCTGTTGTTCCTACCAACTACAACTTCCTAATTTCTTGTCTTATTATAGTATTATATGAAAGTATGATATGAAACTATGACATTTACAGGCTGTACTTCTCTAAGCTGGCATACTTTGAATCTGCCACCCTTAGTTTGTGGATCTGCCATCAGGGTGGTGCTGTTAGAAGCGGTATGAAGCTAAAATCTGTTTACCCTGCAGCTTTTTGCCATTTGGCTTTTTCATGTCTGCAACTCATATTACCTCTTCGACTAATTGTACTTTTTCCTCTGTTATGTGGTTGGAGTATTTCTGCTGTGATAAATTTCACACACTCCAGTGGGGTTATGCTGTTGACAAGTGATATTCATTGTGTCATAATCTCACTGGTTATTCCTCACCATTTTATCTGCTTATTTATAGAAATTTCATTGCTGTGCGTGTTTTGCCATAATGGTTTAACCTTTTGAAAAAAAAATGTCGTACTTTTTTGTTGTTTCCCACATTTGTGAGGCAGGACCAAGAACAGATGAAGATGGCTCATTTGCTCAAACCCGTTCTCTGGCAGTCATGTGTAATGTACTGAAATCATAGATCTGTATCCTCAACCAGGCCCTACAGACCTTTCTTTGGTTGCCATGGCTGTTTTTGTATTCCCTGGATTAGTCTATTGACAGCTTGTCTTCTGCATACCACGTTACTCAAGTTGACTCTTAACACATGAACACCTTCCACCCTCCTGCATATGTAGGCCTGGATCATTCAAGATTTTTTTCCCCTTTCTTGTCTCCTTCAATTCTGGCACATGTATATCCACATACATTTTATTTATATTTATTATACTTTGTTGCTGTCTCCCGCGTTAGCGAGATAGTGCAA
This sequence comes from Panulirus ornatus, assembly GCF_036320965.1. NCBI lineage: Eukaryota > Metazoa > Arthropoda > Malacostraca > Decapoda > Palinuridae > Panulirus > Panulirus ornatus. The sequence goes on along the minus strand of NC_092255.1, from coordinate 26,456,090 downwards.
GGAAACAGACGAAAGAATGGCCCAACCCACCCACATACACATGTATATACATACACGTCCACTCACGAACATATACATACCTATACATCTCAACATATACATATGTATACACACACATACATGTATACACATATACATAATTCATACTGTCTGCCTTTATTAATTCCCGTCGCCACCCCGCCACACATGAAATGAAAACCCCCTCCTCCGCATGTGCGCGAGGTAGCATTAGGAAAAGACAACAAAGGCCACATTCGTTCACACTCAGTCTCTAGCTGTCATGTATAATGCACCGAAACCACAGTCTCTAGCTGTCATGTATAATGCACCGAAACCACAGTCTCTAGCTGTCATGTATAATGCACCGAAACCACAGCTCCCTTTCCACATCCAGGCCCCACAAAACTTTCCATGGTTTACCCCAGACGCTTCACATGCCCTGGTTGAATCCATTGACAGCACGTCAACCCTGGTATACCACATTGTTCCAATTCACTCTATTCATTGCATGCCTTTCACCCTTCTGCATGTTCAGGCCCCGTTCACTCAAAATCTTTTTCGCTCCATCTTTCCACCTCCAATTTGGTCTCCCACTTCTCTTCGTTCCCTCCATACATGTATGTACTAATATGTGATTGTGATTAGAGTAGAGCATATTTGAGCTGGAGATGTCACATATTATGTCAGCATTTTATTTGAAGAGTAGCTCTAGTTTTGTTTTTTCTGTTGATTTTCCTGCAGGAATCTTTAGAAAGGTCATCGATAACACCAGGACTTTTATAGAAATTGGTCCTAGGGTAATTATAGATGTATGAAATGAATGTGCTGTAAAGCTATTTCATGTGTGAACAGACACTTTGTCTCCTTATCTGCTGTCCTATTGTGGGACAATGGGGAAAAGTTAAGGAGGAAATTGACTCTCATATCCTCATGCACAGAATCCTGAAGGTAATTTCCTGTTAGATGATAATCATATTGATGCCTTCTTTCACCTTGTCCCATCCTCATTACTTTACTTTTACTTAGTTTTATTTTCATCAGCCATGTATCAGACTAACATTGAAGTTTGTTTAGGCCCCCTTTGTATGTGGATGTAACCCTCCTCGCTTTTCTCATCCTTCATGACCTTTATGTCATATGCAAACATGATCAGGTAGGACGGGAATCAGAACAGAGCCCTTTGGCACTCCTCTGGTCACCTTGAGCCATTTGCATAAGGCTCTTCTGACATTCATCTTTTGTTCCATTCCTCTTGAGATAATCTGATGACCATTGAAGGTGTTTCCTCTTGCATTCCTACCTGCCTGGTGCTCCAGCCTTTTAATCAGTGTCACTTGCAGTAAAGCACAGTTGTTTTTTGAAAGCCCATTGACAGTCTTCCCAGCCTTCCCTTTTGTTAAAGACGGAGCTCACTCATAGATATCTAAGAAGTTTCTTAAAAGTGATCTTCTTTCCCATAGAGCATGCTGTTTCTCAAGTAATTTCTCTGTAGAAATTCTCACTTAGGTAATTTCTTTGTAGAAAGTCATCCACTTGCTATGTTTAATTAAACATACATGCCACACTTATGAATGAAACTTGTCTGTTGTTCAGTGTCTGTTCATGGTTTCCTTTCTGAAATGTAGTTAGGTGTGATGTTTGCCCTTCTCCATTCCCTTGGCACTTTACCTCTCCAGTGACATTTTAGACAGTTTTCAAGTGATTTATCTTGTATAACTGCACACACCTTCAACAAGTACTTTTATTATTTTGTTGGTATCTTGTTTAGATTTTTGAATGATTTCCAAAACTTGGCACCCAGTATAGTCACTGGTGTTTGGGCTATAATGTCTTCTGTGAAAACACTTTTGAACTTAATATTCAGTTTCTTACAAAGCCTTTCATTATCCTCCACAATTTTAATTTCTGAATCTGACAGTCAGACTAGCAGCTCCTTAACTGATTATAGACTTCTGTTGAATTTATGATAAATTTTGGATTTTCTCCAGCCTTGTGTACAGTATTCTTTTCAAACATTCTTTGTTCAATCTTTCTAATCCTTTTTTCACTCCTGCCTTGCAAGTGCTGGTTGGCTGGAGTGTTGTCTATATGTTCGCCAATTCACGCCTTGAGGTTTTTTGATTTTTGACATGTTTTGAACCATTCTTTCCTCGTTTGTAATATTAGTTTTAAACCATTCTTTCCTCGTTTGTAACATTATTGTCCCCCCTTGTCATACCTTCAGTAACAAAAAACACAGACATAAATAGGGGTATGAGTGTTGAAAAATGAGCCCCCCATCTCACCATAGCTTTTGAGGTAGTAGTGTGGAGATGACCTTTTTTGATTACTACTAGATAGCTGGCAAGTAGGAGGAGGTTTGTGTTATTGTTAAGACCACGAACAGAGAGATTCCAGGGCTTTTTTTCAAGGTCTTCATTTTTTGGCAGAGGCAAATGCTCTTCTTTAAGAGTTGATGAGAGTCCCTATCTCTTTTTCTCCTCTGCTGTGGGCTGCTAATGCCGTCACCCACCCAATCTTTGACCCAATAGAGAGCTAGCTACCATCTCATCAGCATAAAAGCAGAGAGTAGGCTAACTAACTATGAAGTTATTTCTATCTGGTTAGCTCGTTATCCGTGATGCTGAAGGTTGTTGTTATGAGTTTCAGAATTGGCAGCCCCTATGATGTGTCCAACAACTCTTTAAGCATTTACTCAGACTGCAACAGGGGCTTTGCAGTTCCCAAGTCCTCCCAATAGCCTCAGATTTTTTTTTCCCCCTCAAAGGTTAGTATTTGACATTTCTAGCTTGAATAGATTAAATGCTTAGATAACCATCCTGTCTGAACCCTACCTGGGTCAAAAAGAAGTTTAATGTAACAGTTGATTGCAGGGACTTTATTGTTTGCAAGACTTCCAGAAAGTAAAAGTTGAAACATGCCTCATGTCTCCCAGTTGGGCTGAAGAGGAAGCCACAAATTTATGGAAAAGGGAAACCCATCTTGGCTGGTGAGGAGGAAGCAAATTCTTGGAAAAAGGAAACCTGGACATTCTTTGCATATCAAGTCCATGTTGCAACAGTCTATGCCATTGATAAAAGGCTTTTAAACATAAGAATAGAAAAGAAACAACTGGGGAGATTACAATGCTTAAAATCCCTTTTTAAGTTAAGAGTGCTGCTAGAAGATGAAAAATTTCCATTAGATTGAAAAAAAAGATTGCTAGTAAACTAATATAGTTGTAGAAGTCTTTTGCACCAGTGCTGTTAATCCATGTGAATATATCACCAGAGAACTATTATCCATAAGATTCTTTGGACTACTCCTCTAGAATGTGCTTCTCAGACTTAGTTACTGAACCCAAAAAGAGGTGTAGTGATTGGCACTCCTTACTGTAACACATTCATAGGCTGCCCAGGGTCGAGCTCATAGGTTTGAATCCTGGTTATGGCAGTTGGTCCATAGTCTACCCAGCTGATCATCCACCCCTAGGGGTTGGTCTATAAAATGGGTACCTGGCTCAGGCTAGGGTATATTATACATAGTGTTAATGGCGTGGCCTTGATTAGGGCCTCAGATTCATGTGCCATCTCATCAGAAAGAAAAAAAAGCTAATAGAGAAGGTTGGAGAGGGGTAACAAGGGTGTTATCAGAATAAACGGAGCTGAGTTACAGGGAAAAGTTGAATGTTTCAGATTTGTCTGCCTTGGCAGTGAAGAGTGAGGGATTACCTGATCACATCCTTTTAAGTTTTTAAAACAGATTGATGGCTGTAAACAGTTCTTCAAGAGGCATAGGAATAAAGGAATAACTGGACATGACATGAAGCAAGGCAAGAAATTTGTTGAAAGAATGTGAGAATGTACTTTCGCAGTATAAGAGTTGTTGATGAATGGAATAAGATGACTGAGGACATGGTCAATGCAGGTAACATTCATAGATGTAAGAAATTGCACAATAGTAGAGAATGTTTGAGTGATGGGACCCCACAAGTGTAAAACTCCCTCCTCATATAGTAATGGGAAATATTTACACATTTATTATAGTCAGCTGGAAGTTACTGACATACTTGATCTATCTGTGATGCCAGTGAGGGGCAGTGGGCTTATGATAGCATCATATGATAACATTAAGTTGTTTGCAACTGTCCCTTGACAAGTTAGAAAGGCAGTTGATGAATAACATTTTGCCATAATGCATGTGATGTAACCATTACATAGATAGGCACATTACTATCTCAGTGATGTAAACTGCACCGTTGTGCTAGATTACATAAGTACTAACTTGGACCATCCTTTTTATAGAAGGTGGTGCATCTGTACACAAAAGAAATTGGAATGAAAATGTATCCTATTGCAAAAAAGGATTTCAACCTCATCACTGCAGTAGGATTAAAACACTCTTCCTTGTTTCTTAGGTGCAGTTAGGGGCTGCGTTTATTATTGATTGAACCAGCATGTAATAGTAAGATATTTAGAAAGCATGAAGGAAGGATATTCGCAGGTAATGAACTTTACTATCATGAGGAAGGTACACCCTCAAACACTTTAGAAGTAAACAAATCACAAAGTAGATAGTAGCAACACAACCTATCAAAACTATCCACAGCATGAGGCATTTGTTTCAAGAATGAGAAAAGTATTTAAACACATGATCATAAACAAAACAGGTTTAGTGCAATCTGAAGGCTCCTTTCCCATCAGACCTAACTGTGCAGGTATCCAATAAGGAAAGAGACCCATCAGGCAGAAATAAACATGGGATGAAAAGGGATCTAGATATCTTAGATTAAATTTATTTAACAGTAAGGAAAAATGAATCTCTGGAAACAAAGACAACTTTAGCTGTATACCACAGCTTATGCTAGGTATCTGTTGAAAGACCAGACTTAAAGGGATCATAAACAAAACAGGTTTAGTGCAAACTGAAGGCTCCTTTCCCATCAGACCTAACTGTGCAGGTATCCAATAAGGAAAGAGACCCATCAGGCAGAAATAAACATGGGATGAAAAGGGGTCTAGATATCTCAGATTAAATTTATTAAACAGTAAGGAAAAATGAATCTCTGGAAACAAAGACAACTTTAGCTGTATACCACAGCTTATGCTAGATATCTGTTGAAAGACCAAACTTAAAGGGAAAGATGACCAGCTTGGTGGGCTTAGAGCTGGGTGCCCTGCTTTGTTTCTAATCATTATTTATGTACAATGGAAATTTGAGTATTATTCCTAAATGATGGAAAAGGAGGATCTAAAGACTTCTCTCCTACAAGGCAGGTTAGGGAGGGAACAAGTCTCAAGACATGGTAAACCAAGTTGGACTCAAGTCATAGGTCCAGTTCAGAAAGTAGAAACCACTATAACCTGACTTTTCTTGGAAGAAATATTGAAAACTATCATAAAAATCTCCCAGTAATAGAATGGACATACTCAGGAGCTAATTATATCCTGTGTAGCAACATTGTTTGGCACCATGGCCTAAATGAATGCTGTCATATTGTGACTGAAGGTGGTGGTGAACCTGCTACCTGGAATTCCTTTAGAAATATGAACAAGTTATTTAGTGATCACGTGTAAACCTTAACATACGAAAGAAATATAAAAAGGAAAATTGGAACGTAGGTAGAGGCTTCACCAAATACTGTCCGAGGCAACTGACCACCAGCAAACCAGTGGGGGGGGGGGGTGTCTTTCGGTGTTAAACCCAGACATAGCCTGAGTTGTTCCAAAATGTTTTAAGAGTTCTTTGGTTGGTCAGAAAGTCATGATACACAAGCTTTAAGTCTGACCCCATAAATTTGTGGAGGGTCCAAAGACTTCTCTCCTACAAGGCAGGTTAGGTGGGGTAAACCAAGTTTGACCCAAGCCATAGGTCCAGTTCAGAAAGTAGATGCCACTATAACCTGACTTGGAAGAAATATCGAAAAGATACATAAAAATCTCCCATTAATACAGTGGACATTCCCATGAGCTAACTATAACCTTTGTGGCAAGATTTTTTTTGGCTCCATTGACTAACTGGATGCTGTCATATTATGACTAAAGTGGTGGTGAACCTGCTACCTGGAATTCCTTTAGAAATAAGAGCAAGTTGTTTACTGATCATGTGTAAACTTTATGGGGTAGGGGGAATAATATATTCCCAGTGTTGATGGGGAAGGATGAAATGAAATCTAATCCCTTGTAAGCAAGTGGCTGTCTTAGATGCTTATACAGTTCACACTAAAGGTGAGAAAGAACTGTTAACTGTTAACATAGATTTTTTCACCTGCAAAAATACAGTATTGCAAGTGCTGGTACATTAAAGAGACAGGAAAATACTGATGTAAGGAATGAGAGTGGACCCTGTTTTCCTTAGCGAGTGTCTTTCACTAGGTATACTATCAAATTCTCTTAGACAGTGTTATGAAATAACTTAAAAGTAAGCCAGAAATTCTCTTAGACAATGTTATGAAACAACTTAAAAGTAAGCCCAGAGGATGGATCAGTTTCTTGTAAACAGATAATTCATTTATTAGCAAAAAGGAAAGATTCCCCATCATCATCATGTATATATGTTAATGATGACTTTAGCTTAAGAATTTTTCATAATGATGATATCCTTGTAACATTGCTGAAAGGACGCTGGTCAGCATATGTAAAATAGTAGTTAAATCACTGAAGAAAAGTGATACTTTTGTTAGCCAGAGCAGAAAAATGCTGAGTGTTAAAACAAATTTCAGTCCTCTCAAAAGTTCCATTCATATATTTTCTTTCCTATTTTGTGTTTATTGAATTGGCACTGCATTTTCCATACCAGAAAGGTGTCTTTGTCTTTATGATTTTTGTGTAAAACATATATTTAGACCTGGCTGCAAGGGGGGTGGGGATGATTCTCCCTTCCCTGTCAGAGGCAGCCTTCAGTTTTTTTATGATCGAATACAGTATGAAATAAAAACTCATTAGAGTTCATACTCAGTTCATCTTTAGAAATCTAGTATGATAGTGTAGATGTAATAAGATACATAATTGGGTAATTGACATCAGAAATATCAGAAATGCTTTGTCATGATATTAATATCATTATGTAGCAAAAGATCAAAATCGCATTGCTTCTTTAGTATTGTATGCCATTTATTTATTTTCTTTTCATTTTAAAGTTAAATCACATAGGAGTTTTACTCAGAGAAATCAGATATCAGGAACTCCATAGGAAATGATATTGATATTGCAAGAAATAAAACTGTCTTTTAAGATTTACCGTAGGGTTCTGATGATCTTGTTGCTTCAATCATCTACCAAGAATATTTAATTTTTCTTGCTTGAATATACCTTGGTCAAACCAACAACGATGTTCATTTTAAGAAAATATTCCTTGAGCTCAGATATTTTGACTCATTTTAGGCCTGGTGTTTTAGCTGAATTTATGCAAAATTCAAACAGCAATTGAATTGTGAAAACAATGAAAGTTGCCTGGAACATCCTGAAGAAAGTGTTTGTCATTGAAGGTGTGGGTATTTAGTAGTGAAAGAACAAAAGAAAAACATGCACCTAGGCTGTGCACCATAGGCTGTCATATGTGCTTATAATGCCCAGTGTCCTAGACTGATGTCAGGTATCAACAGATTGTTCTATTGCCTCCTAGACTTAATCCTGTGGGTCCAGCCTAGTTGGACTGCATTTGCAGTGTAATGGGATTTAGCTTAATGTTCTATTAGATCCCAAACTTAAGCAAGTTGGGTTCAAAATTCCTGTTTAATGAATTTGATAAAACTTTTACCATATACTGTGAATAAAAAAGTGGTGTAATAGGTGGTAAAAATACTGCACTTTTTTATAACCCATTCTATAGGGGTATTGGAACTTCAAGGTTGCACTACAATCAGTAACGGTGAAAGGATGGACTTCTTTGGATGTGTGGTATATGGTGGGTGTATTGTTAATGAAATGTTTGATGAACCTTGTGTGGTGTGAGGGGGTTTGATCAAGCGGTTAAGAGTTATTGTTATGAAAAGAATCTGGTTGAGATAGCTGAAGATGGTGTGCTAAAATGGTTTGGACACATGGAGAGGATGGGTGAGGAGAGGTTGACAAAGAGATCCAATGATCAGTTTGTCAGAATGGAGAAGACTCTGTGACTTGTGGTCCAGACTGGTGGACATGGCCAGCTTCCTAGGTGCTACGGGAGCCTCATAAGAATAGAAGGGACTCGTGGGGCTGGAAGTAAGTCAGTCATATATATATATATATATATATATATATATATATATATATATATATTTTTTTTTTTCTTTTAAACTATTCGCCATTTCCCGCGTTAGCGAGGTAGCATTAAGAACAGAGGACTGGGCCTTTGAGGGAATACCCTCACCTGGCCCAATTCTCTGTTCCTTCTTTTGGAAAATTAAAAAAAAAAAACGAGAGGGGAGGATTTCCAGCCCCCCGCTCCCTCCCCTTTTAGTCGCCTTCTACGACACGCAGGGAATACGTGGGAAGTATTCTTAATCCCCTATCCCCAGGGATATATATATATATATATATATATATATATATAGTATGGTGAAATCGCCCCCCAGCAGGAGTCCACACAGTTTGATTCAACAAGCAACCCTTCCGCACACGTGGCACGACATGCTTCGCGAGACAATCCACCCCACGAGGTGCCAGCACTCAACAAAGTTACCCAAATCCCAACATCACACTTGATTCCCGCCGTCTGTAAGGATTCGTGTTGGACGCCGGGAAGCCAGAGTGATGTTGGGACCCAACTAACCCTGCCAAGCAGTGGCACCCCACGAGGTGGACTGTCCCACGAAACATGCCGCGCCACATGCACAGAAAAACCACTTGCAAAATAAAACCCCATGAACTCCCACTGACGTGCGATTCTACCTTCGCACATACACACACGCACACTATCAAGAATAAACAAGTGTAAGAGAGAAAAAAAAGACTTGAATGGTGATGAAGTAGGAGGGAGAGAGTTGAAAGAAGTGAAGTAATTGAAGGGAGGTGGAGGAGAGACAGAAAGGGACATGACAGGTGAGAGTGGTAAGGGAGAAGTACATGACAGGTGAGAGTGGTGAGGGAGAGGTACATGACAGGTGAGAGTGGTGAGGGAGAGGTACATGACAGGTGAGAGTGGTGAGGGAGAGGTACATGACAGGTGAGAGTGGTGAGGGAGAGGTACATGACAGGTGAGAGTGGTGAGGGAGAGGTACATGACAGGTGAGAGTGGTGAGGGAGAGTGGGAGGCCGAGGAAAACATGATGGTGATCAGGGAGGGTAACGTCAGCGTGAGTGGCATAACACTGTATGAACAGTACATGGTGGTCATGACGTCATGAGGCGTGCAGGCTGATGGTGGGAAATGGAAGGCAAAGTAGGCAGGAATATCATATATATATTGGAAAGGATCACAATTTTGTGCGTGATCAAGATATTCCTATCAGTCCACTGGGAAAATGAAATGCGATAAGTTCCCAAGTGCACTTTTGTGTAATATCCACATCATCTCCAGATGATGTGATTATTACATGAAAGTGCACTTGGGAACTTATCATGTTCATATTCCCCATGGACTCATATATATATATATATATATATATATGTATATATATGTCTCCATGGTTGTTTAATTTGTTTATGGATGGGGTTGTTAGGGAGGTGAATGCAAGAGTTTTGGAAAGAGGGGCAAGTATGAAGTCTGTTGGGGATGAGAGAGCTTGGGAAGTGAGTCAGTTGTTGTTCGCTGATGATACAGCGCTGGTGGCTGATTCATGTGAGAAACTGCAGAAGCTGGTGACTGAGTTTGGTAAAGTGTGTGAAAGAAGAAAGTTAAGAGTAAATGTGAATTAGAGCAAGGTTATTAGGTACAGTAGGGTTGAGGGTCAAGTCAATTGGGAGGTGAGTTTGAATGGAGAAAAACTGGAGGAAGTGAAGTGTTTTAGATAACTGGGAGTGGATCTGGCAGCGGATGGAAACATGGAAGCGGAAGTGGATCATAGGGTGGGTGAGGGGGCTAAAATTCTGGGAGCCTTGAAGAATGTGGAAGTCGAGAACATTATCTCGGAAAGCAAAAATGGGTATGTTTGAAGGAATAGTGGTTCCAACAATGTTGTATGGTTGCGAGGCGTTGACTATGGATAGAGTTGTGCGCAGGAGGATGGATGTGCTGGAAATGAGATGTTTGAGGACAATGTGTGGTGTGAGGTGGTTTGATCGAGTAAGTAACGTAAGGGTAAGAGAGATGTGTGGAAATAAAAAGAGCGTGGTTGAGAGAGCAGAAGAGGATGTTTTGAAATGGTTTGGTCACATGGAGAGAATGAGTGAGGAAAGATTGACCAAGAGGATATATGTGTCGGAGGTGGAGGGAACGAGGAGAAGAGGGAGACCAAATTGGAGGTGGAAAGATGGAGTGAAAAAGATTTTGTGTGATCGGGGCCTGAACATGCAGGAGGGTGAAAGGAGGGCAAGGAATAGAGTGAATTGGATGGATGTGGTATACCGGGGTTGACGTGCTGTCAGTGGATTGAATCGGGGCATGTGAAGCGTCTGGGGTAAACCATGGAAAGCTGTGTAGGTATGTATATTTGCGTGTGTGGACGTATGTATATACATGTGTATGGGGGTGGGTTGGGCCATTTCTTTTGTCTGTTTCCTTGCCCTACCTTGCAAACGCGGGAGACAGCGACAAAGAAAAAAAAATATATATATATATATATTATTTTTATTTTTTTTTCATTATACTATATATATATATATATGTTTATTTTATTTTTATTTTATTATACTTTGTCGCTGTCTCCCGCGTTTGCGAGGTAGCGCAAGGAAACAGACGAAAGAAATGCCCCCCCCCCCCATACACATGTATATACATACGTCCACACACGCAAATATACATACCTACACAGCTTTCCATGGTTTACCCCAGACGCCTCACATGCCTTGATTCAATCCATCGACAGCACGTCAACCCCGGTATACCACATCGCTCCAATTCACTCTATTCCTTGCCCTCCTTTCACCCTCCTGCATGTTCAGGCCCTGATCACACAAAATCTTTTTCACTCCATCTTTCCACCTCCTGATAGAGATGCTCTGTGGAAGGTATTAAGAATATATGGTGTGGGAGGCAAGTTGTTAGAAGCAATGAAAAGTTTTTATCGAGGATGTAAGGCATGTGTATGTGTAGGAAGAGAGGAAAGTGATTGGTTCTCAGTTAATGTAGGTTTGCGGCAGGGGTGTGTGATGTCTCCATGGTTGTTTAATTTGTTTATGGATGGGGTTGTTAGGGAGGTGAATGCAAGAGTTTTGGGAAGAGGGGCAAGTATGAAGTCTGTTGGGGATAAGAGAGCTTGGGAAGTGAGTCAGTTGTTGTTCGCTGATGATACAGTGCTGGTGGCTGATTCATGTGAGAAACTGCAGAAGCTGGTGACTGAGTTTGGTAAAGTGTGTGAAAGAAGAAAGTTAAGAGTAAATGTGAATAAGAGCAAGGTTATTAGGTACAGTAGGGTTGAGGGTCAAGTCAATTGGGAGGTGAGTTTGAATGGAGAAAAACTGGAGGAAGAGAAGTGTTTTAGATATCTGGGAGTGGATCTGTCAGCGGATGGAACCATGGAAGCGGAAGTGGATCATAGGGTGGGGGAGGGGGCGAAAATTTTGGGAGCCTTGAAAAATGTGTGGAAGTCGAGAACATTATCCCGGAAAGCAAAAATGGGTATGTTTGAAGGAATAGTAGTTCCAACAATGTTGTATGGTTGCGAGGCGTGGGCTATGGATAGAGTTGTGCGCAGGAGGATGGATGTGCTGGAAATGAGATGTTTGAGGACAATGTGTGGTGTGAGGTGGTTTGATCGAGTAAGTAACGTAAGGGTAAGAGAGATGTGTGGAAATAAAAAGAGCGTGGTTGAGAGAGCAGAAGAGGGTGTTTTGAAATGGTTTGGGCACATGGAGAGAATGAGTGAGGAAAGATTGACCAAGAGGATATATGTGTCGGAGGTGGAGGGAACGAGGAGAAGAGGGAGACCAAATTGGAGGTGGAAAGATGGAGTGAAAAGGATTTTGTGTGATCGGGGCCTGAACATGCAGGAGTGTGAAAGGAGGGCAAGGAATAGAGTGAATTGGAGCGATGTGGTATACCGGGGTTGACGTGCTGTCGATGGATTGAATCAAGGCATGTGAGGCGTCTGGGGTAAACCATGGAAAGCTGTGTAGGTATGTATATTTGCGTGTGTGGACGTGTGTATGTACATGTGTATGGGGAGGGTTGGGCCATTTCTTTCGTCTGTTTCCTTGCGCTACCTCGCAAACGCGGGAGACAGCGACAAAGTATAAAAAAAAAAAATATATATATATATATATATATATATATTTTTTTTTTTTTTTTTTTTTTTCAAACTATTCGCCATTTCCCGCGTTAGCGAGGTAGCGTTAAGAACAGAGAACTGGGCCACTGAGGGAATATCCTCACCTGGCCCCCTTCTCTGTTCCTTCTTTTGGAAAATTAAAAAAAAATTGAGAGGGGAGGATTTCCAGCCCCCCCGCTCCCTCCCCTTTTAGTCGCCTTCTACGACACGCAGGGAATACGTGGGAAGTATTCTTTCTCCCCTATCCCCATGTGAGAAACTGCAGAAGCTGGTGACTGAGTTTGGTAAAGTGTGTGAAAGAAGAAAGTTAAGAGTAAATGTGAATAAGAGCAAGGTTATTAGGTACAGTAGGGTTGAGGATCAAGTCAATTGGGAGGTAAGTTTGAATGGAGAAAAACTGGAGGAAGTAAAGTGTTTTAGATATCTGGGAGTGGATCTGGCAGCGGATGGAACCATGGAAGCGGAAGTGGATCATAGGGTGGGGGAGGGGGCGAAAATTCTGGGAGCCTTGAAGAATGTGTGGAAGTCGAGAACATTATCTCGGAAAGCAAAAATGGGTATGTTTGAAGGAATAGTGGTTCCAACAATGTTGTATGGTTGCGAGGCGTGGGCTATGGATAGAGTTGTGCACAGGAGGATGGATGTGCTGGAAATGAGATGTTTGAGGACAATGTGTGGTGTGAGGTGGGTTGATCGAGTAAGAAACGTAAGGGTAAGAGAGATGTGAGGAAATAAAAAGAGTGTGGTTGAGAGAGCAGAGGAGGGTGTTTTGAAATGGTTTGGGCACATGGAGAGAATGAGTGAGGAAAGATTGACTAAGAGGGTATGTGTCAGAGGTGGAGGGAACGAGAAGTGAGAGACCAAATTGGAGGTGGAAAGATGGAGTGAAAAAGATTTTTAGTGATCGGGGCCTGAACTTGCAGGAGGGTGAAAGGCGTGCAGGGAATAAAGTGAATTGGAATGATGTGGTATACCGGGGTGGACGTGCTGTCAGTGGATTGAACCAGGGCATGTGAAGCGTCTGGGGTAAACCATGGAAAGTCCTGTTGGGCCTGGATGTGGAAAGGGAGCTGTGGTTTTGGTGCATTATTACATGACAGCTAGGGACTGAGTGTGAACGAATGGGACCTTTGTTGTCTTTTCCTAGTGCTACCTCGCCCACATGAGGGGGCAGGTGGTTGTTATTTCATATGTGGCAGGGTGGCGATGGGAATGAATAAAGGCAGACTATGAATTATGTACATGAGTATATATGTATATGTCTGTGTGTGTACATATATGTATACGTTGAGATGTATAGTTATGTATATTTGCGTGTGTGGACATGTATGTATATACATGTGTATGTGGGTGGGTTGGGCCATTCTTTCGTCTGTTTCCTTGCGCTACCTCGCTAACACGGGAGACCGACAAAGCAAAATTAATGAGGAATGTATTTGAGAAATATTTAGAAAAAGCAGATGGATTTGTATGTAGCATTTATGGGTCTGGCGATGCTCTGTGGAAAGTATTAAGAATACATGGTGTGGGAGGCAAGCTGTTAGAATCAGTGAAAAGTTTTTATCGAGGATGAAAGGCATGTTTACGTGTTGAGAGGAAAGTGATTGGTTCTCAGTGAATGTATATTTGCGTGTGTGGACGTGTATGTATATACATGTGTATGGGGGTGGGTTGGGCCATTTCTTTCGTCTGTTTCCTTGCGCTACCTCGCAAACACGGCCAAATTCGTTCAAACTCAGTCTCTAGCTGTCATGTACAATGCACCGAAACCTGGTGGTGTGCAAAGTGAGAGGGTTAGGGAAAATGATTTGGTAAACAGAGAAGAGGTAGTAAAAGCTTTGCGGAAGATGAAAGCCGGCAAGGCAGCAGGTTTGGATGGTATTGCAGTGGAATTTATTAAAAAAGAAAATATATATATATATATATATATATATATATATATATATATATATATATATATATATATATATATATATATATTTATGTGAATAAGAGCAAGGTTATTAGGTACAGTAGGGATGAGAGTCAAGTCAATTGGGAGGTAAGTTTGAATGGAGAAAAGCTGGAGGAAGTGAAGTGTTTTAGATATCTGGGAGTGGATCTGGCAGCGGATGGAACCATGGAAGCAGAAGTGAATCATAGGGTGGGGGAGGGGGCGAACATTCTGGGAGCCTTGAAGAATGTGTGGAAGTCGAGAACATTATCTCAGAAAGCAAAAATGGGTATGTTTGAAGGAATAGTGGTTCCAACAATGTTGTATGGTTGCGAGGCATGGGCTATGGATAGAGTTGTGCGCAGGAGGGTGGATGTGCTGGAAATGAGATGTTTGAGGACAATATGTGGTGTGAGGTGGTTTGATCGAGTAAGTAATGTAAGGGTGAGAGAGATGTGTGGAAATAAAAAGAGTGTGGTTGAGAGAGCAGAAGAGGGTGTTTTGAAATGGTTTGGTCACATGGAGAGAATGAGTGAGGAAAGATTGACCAAGAGGATAAATGTGTCAGAGGTGGAAGGAACGAGGAGAAGTGGGAGACCAAATTGGAGGTGGAAAGATGGAGTGAAAAAGATTTTGTGTGATCTGGGCCTGAACATACAGGAGGGTGAAAAGCGTGCAAGGAATAGAGTGAATTGGAACGATGTGGTATACCGGGGTCGACGTGCTGTCAATGGATTGAATCAGGGCATGTGAAGCGTCTGGGGTAAACCATGCAAAGTGTGTGGGGCCTGGATATGGAAAGGGAGCTGTGTTTTCGGTGCATTATTACATGACAGCTAGAGACTGAGTGTGAACGAATGGGGCCTTTCGTGTTTTTCCTAGCGCTACCTCGCACACATGAGGGGGGAGGGGGTTGTTATTCCATGTGTGGCGGGGTGACGATGGGAACAAATAAAGGCAGACTATGAATTATGTACATGTGTGTATATGTATATGTCTGTGTGTGTATATATATGTGTACATTGAGATGTATAGGTATGTATATTGTGCGTTTGTGGACATGTATGTATATACATGTGTATGTGGGCGTGTTGGGCCATTCTTTCGTCTGTTTCCTTGTGCTACCTCGCTAACGCGGGAGACAGCGACAAAGCAAAATAAATAAATAAAATATACTATTTATTTATTTTGCTTTGTCGCCGTCTCCCACGTTTGCGAGGTAGCGCAAGGAAACAGACGAAAGAAATGGCCCAACCCACCCCCACACACAATGTATATACACACACTTCAACACAAATATACACACCTACACATCTCAACGCACACATACATATACACACACAGACACATACATACATACCCATGCACACAATTCACACTGTCTGCCTCTACTCATTCCCATCGCCACCCCGCCACACATGGAATACCATCCCCCTCCCCCCTCATGTGTGCGAGGTAGCACTTGGAAAAGACAACAAAGGCCCCATTCGTTCACACTCAGTCTCAAGCTGTTATGCAATAATGCCCAAAACCACAGCTCCCTTTCCACATCCAGGCCCCACACAACTTTCCATGGTTTACCCTAGACGCTTCACATGCCCTGATTCAAATCCACTGACAGCACGTCAACCCCGGTATACCACATCGATCCAATTCGCTCTATTCCTTGCCCTCCTTTCACCCTCCTGCATGTTCAGGCCCCGATCATACAAAATCTTTTTCACTCCATCTTTCCACCTCCAATTTGGTCTCCCACTTCTCCTCGTTCCCTCCACCTCCAACATATATATCCTCTTGGTCAATCTTTCCTCACTCATTCTCTCCATGTTCCCAAACCATTTCAAAACACCACCTTCTGCTCTCTCAACCACACTCTTTTTTATTTCCACACATCTCTCTTACCCTTACGTTACTTACTCAATCAAACCACCTCACACCACACATTGTCCTCAAACATCTCATTTCCAGCACATCCACCCTCCTGCGCACAACTGTATCCATAGCCCACGCCTCGCAACCATACAACATTGTTGGAACCACTATTCCTTCAAACATACCCATTTTTGCTTTCCGAGATAATGTTCTCGACTTCCACACATTCTTCAAGGCTCCCAGGATTTTCGCCCCCTCCCCCTCCCCCACCCTATGATTCACCCTATATATATACATATATATATTCCTATGAGTCCACGGGGAAAATGAAACACGGAAAGTTCCCAAGTGCACTTTCGTGTATTAATCACATCATCAGGGGAGACACAAGAGAGAAATAAACAGTCAGTTGATATACATCGAAGAGACGAAGCTAGGATGCCATTTGGTAGACATGTGATTGTCCATGGGAGCGGTTGGCTGGGAATCCTCCCCTCTCATTTTTTTTAATATTCCAGAAGAAGGAGCAGAGAAGGTGGCCAGGTGAGGATATTCCCTTAAAGGTCCAGTCCTCTGCTGTTAATGCTACCTCGATTACGCGGGAGATGGCAAATAGTTTGAAAGAAAAAAAATATGTATATATATATATATATATATATATATATATATATATATATATATATATATATATAGAGTGCTACCTCGCACACATGAGGGGGGAGGGGGATGGTATTCCATGTGTGGCGAGGTGGCGGTGGGAATGAATAAAGGCAGACAGTGTGAATTGTGTGCATGGGTATATATGTATGTGTCTGTGTGTGTATATATATGTGTACATTGAGATGTATAGGTATGTATATTTGCGTGTGTGGACGTGTATGTACATACATTGTGTATGGGGGTGGGTTGGGCCATTTCTTTCGTCTGTTTTCTTGCGCTACCTCGCAAACGTGGGAGACAGCGACAAAGCAAAATAAAAATGAATAAGTAAATGATATATAGAGTTCATAGAGATGCTCTGTGGAAGGTACTAAGAATATATGGTGTGGGAGGCAAATTGTTAGAAGCAGTGAAAAGTTTTTATCGAGGATGTAAGGCATGTGTACGTGTAGGAAGAGAGGAGAGTGATTGGTTCTTAGTGAATGTAGGTTTGCGGCAGGGGTGTGTGTGTGATGTCTCCATGGTTGTTTAATTTGTTAATGGATGGGGTTGTTAGGGAGGTGAATGCAAGAGTTTTGGAAAGAGGGGCAAGTATGCAGACTGTTGTGGGTGAGAGAGCTTGAGAAGTGAGTCAGTTGTTCGCTGATGATACAGCGCTGGTGGCTGATTCATGTGAGAAACTGCAGAAGCTGGTGACTGAGTTTGGTAAAGTGTGTGAAAGAAGAATGTTAAGAGTAAATGTGAATAAGAGCAAGGTTATTAGGTATAGTAGGGTGGAAAGATGGAGTGAAAAAGATTTTGAGTGGTCGGGTCTGAACATGCAGAAGGGTGAAAGGTGGGCAAGGAATAGAGTGAATTGGATCGATGTGGTATACCGGGGTCGACGTGCTAGCACGTCAGTGGATTGAATCGGCATGTGAAGCGTCTGGGGTAAACCATGGAAAGTTCTCTGGGGCCTGGATGTGGAAAGGGAGCTGTGGTTTTGGGCATTATTGCATGACAGCTAGAGACTGAGTGTGACCGAATGGGGCTTTTGTTGTCTTTTCTTAGCGCTACCTCGCACACATGAGGGGGGAGGGGGATGTTATTCCATGTGTGGCGAGGTGGCGATGGGAATGAATAATAGGCAGACTGTGAATTGTATGCATGTGTATATATGTATGTGTGTGTGTGTATATATATGTGTACATTGAGATGTATGGGTATGTATATTTGCATGTGGATGTGTATGTATATACATGTGTATGTGGGTGGGTTGGGCCATTTCTTTCATCTGTTTCCTTGCACTACCTCGCAAACGTGGGAGACAGGGACAAAGCAAAATAATGATAAATAATGATAAATATATAGATATAGATTTTTTATCAAGGATGTAAGGCATGTGTACGTGTAGGAAGAGAGGAAAGTGATTGGTTCTTAGTGAATGTAGGTTTGCGGCAGGGGTGTGTGATGTCTCCATGGTTGTTTAATTTGTTTATGGATGGGGTTGTGAGGGAGGTGAATGCAAGAGTTTTGGAAAGAGGGGCAAGTATGAAGTCTGTTGGGGATGAGAGAGCTTGGGAAATGAGTCAGTTGTTGTTCGCTGATGATAAAGCGCTGGTGGCTGATTCATGTGAGAAACTGCAGAAGCTGGTGACTGAGTTTGGTAAAGTGTGTGAAAGAAGAAAGTTAAGAGTAAATGTGAATAAGAGCAAGGTTATTAGGTACAGTAGGGTTGAGGGTCAAGTCAATTGGGAGGTGAGTTTGAATGGAGAAAAACTGGAGGAAGTGAAGTGTTTTAGATATCTGGGAGTGGATCTGGCAGCGGATGGAACCATGGAAGCGGAAGTGGATCATAGGGTGGGGGAGGGGGCGAAAATTCTGGGAGCCTTGAAGAATGTGTGGAAGTCGAGAACATTATCTCGGAAAGCAAAAATGGGTATGTTTGAAGGAATAGTGGTTCCAACAATGTTGTATGGTTGCGAGGCGTGGGCTATGGATAGAGTTGTGTGTAGGAGGATGGATGTGCTGGAAATGAGATGTTTGAGGACAATGTGTGGTGTGAGGTGGTTTGATCGAGTGAGTAACGTAAGGGTAAGAGAGATGTGTGGAAATAAAAAGAGCGTGGTTGAGAGAGCAGAAGAGGGTGTTTTGAAATGGTTTGGGCACATGGAGAGAATGAGTGAGGAAAGATTGACCAAGAGGATATATGTGTCAGAGGTGGAGGGAACGAGAAGAGGGAGACCAAATTGGTGGAAAGATGGAGTGAAAAAGATTTTGTGTGATCGGGGCCTGAACATGCAGGAGGGTGAAAGGAGGGCAAGGAATAGAGTGAATTGGAGCGATGTGGTATACCGGGGTTGACGTGCTGTCAGTGGATTGAATCAAGGCATGTGAAGCGTCTGGGGTAAACCATGGAAAGCTGTGTAGGTATGTATATTTGCGTGTGTGGACGTATGTATATACATGTGTATGGGGGTGGGTTGGGCCATTTCTTTCGTCTGTTTCCTTGCGCTACCTCGCAAACGCGGGAGACAGCGACAAAGCAAAAAAAAAAAATATATATATATATATATATATTTTCAGCACATAAATCTACAAGCTCGTCACCATTTCCATTTACAACACTGAACACCCCATGTATACCAATTATTCCCTCAACTGCCACATTACTCACCTTTGCATTCAAATCACCCATCACTATAAGCCGGTCTCATACATCAAAACCATTAACACACTCATTCAGCTGCTCCCAAAACACTTGCCTCATGATCTTTCTTCTCATGCCCAGGTGCATATGCACCAATAATCACCCATCTCTCTCCATCAACTTTCAGTTTTACCCATATTAATCGAGAATTTACTTTCTTACATTCTATCACATACTCCCACAACTCCTGTTTCAGGAGTACTGCTACTCCTTCCCTTGCTCTTGTCCTCTCACTAACCCCTGACTTTACTCCCAAGACATTCCCAAACCACTCTTCCCCTTTACCCTTGAGCTTTGTTTCACTCAGAGCCAAAACATCCAGGTTCCTTTCCTCAAACATACTACCTATCTCTCCTTTTTTCACATCTTGGTTACATCCACACACATTTAGGCACCCCAATCTGAGCCTTCGAGGAGGATGAGCACTCCCCGCGTGACTCCTTCTTCTGTTTCCCATTTTAGAAAGTTAAAAAAAATACAAGGAGGGGAGGATTTCTGGCCCCCTGCTCCCGTCCCCTCTAGTCGCTTATATATATATATATATATATATATATATATATATATATATATATATATTATTTTTTTTTTATTATACTTTGTCGCTGTCTCCCGCGTTTGCGAGGTAGCGCAAGGAAACAGACGAAAGAAATGGCCCAACACCCCCATACACATGTATATACATACGTCCACACACGCAATATACATACCTACACAGCTTTCCATGGTTTACCCCAGACGCTTCACATGCCTTGCTTCAATCCACTGACAGCACGTCAACCCCGGTATACCACATCGCTCCAATTCACTCTATTCCTTGCCCTCCTTTCACCCTCCTGCATGTTCAGGCCCCGATCACACAAAATCTTTTTCACTCCCATCTTTCCACCTCCCATTTGGTCTCCCACTTTTCCTCGTTCCTTCCACCTCCGACACATATATCCTCTTGGTCAATCTTTCCTCACTCATTCTCTCCATGTGCCCAAACCATTTCAAAACACCCTCTTCTGCTCTCTCAACCATGCTCTTTTTATTTCCCTACATCTCTCTTACCCTTACGTTACTTACTCGATCAAACCACCTCACACCACACATTGTCCTCAAATATCTCATTTCCAGCACATCCATCCTCCTGCGCACAACTCTATCCATAGCCCACGCCTCGCAACCATACAACATTGTTGGAACCACTATTCCTTCAAACATACCCATTTTTGCTTTCCGAGATAATGTTCTCGACTTCCACACATTCTTCAAGGCTCCCAGAATTTTCGCCCCCTCCCCCACCCTATGATCCACTTCCGCTTCCATGGTTCCATCCGCTGCCAGATCCACTCCCACATATCTAAAACACTTTACTTCCTCCAGTTTTTCTCCATTCAAACTTACCTCCCAATTGACTTGACCCTCAACCCTACTGTACCTAATTACCTTGCTCTTATTCACATTTACTCTTAACTTTCTTCTTTCACACACTACCAAACTCAGTCACCAGCTTCTGCAGTTTCTCACATGAATCAGCCACCAGCGCTGTATCATCAGCGAACAACAACTGACCCACTTCCCAAGCTCTCTCATCCCAACAGACTTCATACTTGCCCCTCTTTCCAAAACTCTTGCATTCACCTCCCTAACAACCCCATCCATAAACAAATTAAACAACCATGGAGACATCACACACCCCTGCCGCAAACCTACATTCACTAAGAACCAATCACTTTCCTCTCTTCCTACACGTACACATGCCTTACATCCTCGATAAAAACTTTTCACTGCTTCTAACAACTTGCCTCCCACACCATATATTCTTAATACCTTCCACAGAGCATCTCTATCAACTCTGTCATATGCCTTCTCCAGATTTATAAATGCTACATACAAATCCATTTGCTTTTCTAAGTATTTCTCACATACGTTCTTCAAAACAAACACCTGATCCACACATCCTCTACCACTTTTGAAACCACACTGCTCTTCCCCAATCTGATGCTCTGTACATGCCTTCACCCTCTCAATCAATACCCTCCCATATAATTTATATATATATATATATATATATATATTTTTTTTTTTTTTTTTTTTTTTTTTTTTTTGTCGCTGTCTCCCACGTTTGCGAGGTAGCGCAAGGAAACAGATGAAAGAAATGGCCCAACCCACCCCCATACACATGTATATACATACGTCCACACACGCAAATATACATACCTACACAGCTTTCCATGGTTTACCCCAGACGCTTCACATGCCTTGATTCAATCCACTGACAGCACGTCAACCCCGGTATACCACATCGCTCTAATTCACTCTATTCCTTGCCCTCCTTTCACCCTCCTGCATGTTCAGGCCCCGATCACACAAAATCTTTTTCACTCCATCTTTCCACCTCCAATTTGGTCTCCCTCTTCTCCTCGTTCCCTACACCTCCGACACATGTATTCTCTTGGTCAATCTTTCCTCACTCATTCTCTTCATGTGCCCGAACCATATCAAAACACCCTCTTCTGCTCTCTCAACCACGCTCTTTTTATTTCCACACATCTCTCTTACCCTACGTTACTCACTCGATCAAACCACCTCACACCACACATTGTCCTCAAACATCTCATTTCCAGCACATCCATCCTCCTGCGCACAACTCTATCCATAGCCCACGCCTTGCAACCATACAACATTGTTGGAACCACTATTCCTTCAAACATACCCATTTTTGCTTTCCGAGATAATGTTCTCGACTTCCACACATTCTTCAAGGCTCCCAGAATTTTCGCCCCCTCCCCCACCCTACGATCCACTTCCGCTTCCATGGTTACATCCGCTGCCAGATCCACTCCCAGATATCTAAAACACTTCACTTCCTCCAGTTTTTCTCCATTCAAACTTACCTCCCAATTGACTTGACCCTCAACCCTACTGTACCTAATAACCTTGCTCTTATTCACATTTACTCTTAACTTTCTTCTTTCACACACTTTACCAAACTCAGTCACCAGCTTCTGCAGTTTCTCACATGAATCAGCCACCAGTGCTGTATCATCAGCGAACAACAACTGACTCACTTCCCAAGCTCTCTCATCCCTAACAGACTTCATACTTGCCCCTCTTTCCAAAACTCTTGCATTCACCTCCCTAACAACCCCATCCATAAACAAATTAAACAACCATGGAGATATCACACACCCCTGCCGCAAACCTACATTCACTGAGAACCAATCACTTTCCTCTCTTCCTACACGTACACATGCCTTACATCCTCGATAAAAACTTTTCACTGCTTCTAACAACTTGCCTCCCACACCATATATTCTTAATACCTTCCACAGAGCATCTCTATCAACTCTATCATATGCCTTCTCCAGATCCATAAATGCTACATACAAATCCATTTGCTTTTCTAAGTATTTCTCACATACATTCTTCAAAGCAAACACCTGATCCACACATCCTCTACCACTTCTGAAACCATATATATATAAACCATATATATATATATATATATATATATATATGTATATATTTTTTATTATTATACTTTGTTGCTGTCTCCCGCGTTTGCGAGGTAGCGCAAGGAAACAGACGAAAGAAATAGCCCAACCCCCCCCCATACACATGTATATACATACGTCCACACACGCAAATATACATACCGACACAGCTTTCCATGGTTTACCCCAGACGCTTCACATGCCTTGATTCAATCCACTGACAGCACGTCAACCCCGGTATACCACATCGCTCCAATTCACTCTATTCCTTGCCCTCCTTTCACCCTCCTGCATGTTCAGGCCCCGATCACACAAAATCTTTTTCACTCCATCTTTCCACCTCCAATTTGGTCTCCCTCTTCTCCTCGTTCCCTCCACCTCCGACACATATATCCTCTTGGTCAATCTTTCCTCACTCATTCTCTCCATGTGCCCAAACCACTTCAAAACACCCTCTTCTACTCTCAACTACACTCTTTTTATTTCCACACATCTCTCTTACCCTTACGTTACTCACTCGATCAAACCACCTCACACCACACATTGTCCTCAAACATCTCATTTCCAGCACATCCATCCTCCTGCGCACAACTCTATCCATAGCCCACGCCTCGCAACCATACAACATTGTTGGAACCACTATTCCTTCAAACATACCCATTTTTGCTTTCCGAGATAATGTTCTCGACTTCCACACATTCTTCAAGGCTCCCAGAATTTTCGCCCCCTCCCCCACCCTATGATCCACTTCCGCTTCCATGGTTCCATCCGCTGCCAGATCCACTCCCAGATATCTAAAACACTTCACTTCCTCCAGTTTTTCTCCATTCAAACTCACCTCCCAATTGACTTGACCCTCAACCCTACTGTACCTAATAACCTTGCTCTTATTCACATTTACTCTTAACTTTCTTCTTCCACACACTTTACCAAACTCAGTCACCAGCTTCTGCAGTTTCTCACATGAATCAGCCACCAGCGCTGTATCATCAGCGAACAACAACTGACTCACTTCCCAAGCTCTCTCATCCCCAACAGACTTCATACTTGCCCCTCTTTCCAAAACTCTTGCATTTACCTCCCTAACAACCCCATCCATAAACAAATTAAACAACCATGGAGACATCACACACCCCTGCCGCAAACCTACATTCACTGAGAACCAATCACTTTCCTCTCTTCCTACACGTACACATGCCTTACATCCTCGATAAAAACTTTTCACTGCTTCTAACAACTTGCCTCCCACACCATATATTCTTAATACCTTCCACAGAGCATCTCTATCAACTCTATCATATGCCTTCTCCAGATCCATAAATGCTACATACAAATCCATTTGCTTTTCTAAGTATTTCTCACATACATTCTTCAAAGCAAACACCTGATCCACACATCCTCTACCACTTCTGAAACCACACTGCTCTTCCCCAATCTGATGCTCTGTACATGCCTTCACCCTCTCAATCAATACCCTCCCATATATATATATATATATATATATATATATATATATATATATATATTTTTTTTTATACTTTGTCGCTGTCTCCCGCGTTTGCGAGGTAGCGCAAGGAAACAGACGAAAGAAATGCCCCCCCCCCCCCCCCATACACATGTACATACACACGTCCACACACGCAAATATACATACCTACACAGCTTTCCATGGTTTACCCCAGACGCTTCACATGCCTTGATTCAATCCACTGACAGCACGTCAAACCCTGTATACCACATCGCTCCAATTCACTCTATTCCTTGCCCTCCTTTCACCCTCCTGCATGTTCAGGCCCCGATCACACAAAATCTTTTTCACTCCATCTTTCCACCTCCAATTTGGTCTCCCTCTTCTCCTCGTTCCCTCCACCTCCGACACATATATCCTCTTGGTCAATCTTTCCTCACTCATTCTCTCCATGTGCCCAAACCATTTCAAAACACCCTCTTCTGCTCTCTCAACCACGCTCTTTTTATTTCCACACATCTCTCTTACCCTTACGTTACTTACTTGATCAAACCACCTCACACCACACATTGTCCTCAAACATCTCATTTCCAGCACATCCATCCTCCTGCGCACAACTCTATCCATAGCCCACGCCTCGCAACCATACAACATTGTTGGAACCACTATTCCTTCAAACATACCCATTTTTGCTTTCCGAGATAATGTTCTCGACTTCCACACATTTTTCAAGGCTCCCAAAATTTTCGCCCCCTCCCCCACCCTATGATCCACTTCCGCTTCCATGGTTCCATCCGCTGACAGATCCACTCCCAGATATCTAAAACACTTCACTTCCTCCAGTTTTTCTCCATTCAAACTCACCTCCCAATTGACTTGACCCTCAACCCTACTGTACCTAATAACCTTGCTCTTATTCACATTTACTCTTAACTTTCTTCTTCCACACACTTTACCAAACTCAGTCACCAGCTTCTGCAGTTTCTCACATGAATCAGCCACCAGCGCTGTATCATCAGCGAACAACAACTGACTCACTTCCCAAGCTCTCTCATCCCCAACAGACTTCATACTTGCCCCTCTTTCCAGGACTCTTGCATTTACCTCCCTAACAACCCCATCCATAAACAAATTAAACAACCATGGAGACATCACACACCCCTGCCGCAAACCTACATTCACTGAGAACCAATCACTTTCCTCTCTTCCTACATATATATATATATATATATATATATATATATATGCTGTTTCTTGTGGGGTGGAATAGCAACAGGAATGGATGAAGGCAAGCGAGTATGAATATTTACATGTATATGTATGTATATATCTGCATATTTGTATGCACATGTTGATATATATGTGGGCATTTATTTATATATATGTGTGTGTATGAGTGGATGGACTATTCTTTCTCTGTTTCCTGTTGTTACCTCACTGGTGTGGGAAACAGCAATAATGTATGATGGTAATAGTATGATAATATATATGACGTCATATGATAATGACACATGATAACCTCCAGGTGAATGTTAAAGGAAGGAAATCATTTCTTCTCTCTCTAGTGGCATTTTTGAAAACTTAGCTGTAAAATGATTTGATTTGGTGTTCTGCTGTAAGATGATTTGATTTGGTGTTTTCTGTTGAGGATTATTAGATAGATGTATAAAACTATCTTTGAGAATGTGAGAAGGAACAAGCATGTATATGTAAATTATCTGTAATCTTGAAACGTCGGTGTCATATCAACTGATTGAATATATCCTGGTTATGGTTAGAGGATTTTTACACTGACAGCCTCCTTTAATTGGTTGCTCATTATTTGAAAATAAGAAGCCCTTCAAGGATCCTCCCCAACTTGAGGGATAACTTTGCAGTGATCAGGTAAGTTTACTTTTTTTTTTTTTTTACTTCTGGTAACAAAAGGTATCAGTAATTCAGGGGTAGATAACTAGTTGAGTCTTTTGCTTGCTGTATTGCATGTCTGCTTGCATGTGCTTTGCTGCTTTTGTTCTGCTAGGTGATCCTTTAATGGACTTCTAAGTGCTGTGTACTTACGTCCTTGTCTTGCGGGCTTGTGCTTTGTCCATTCCCCAATTTTCAGCCCTTTCAGCAACAGATAGGGAACGCAAGGGTTAAGTTATTGTTTTAAAAAGAATTAGATTGTTATGTTGCATCCTCTGTAAAAGTCAGTAAGAACAACCTTTTGGGGGTCTTGATTATTTCACATTACTCTTGCCTCTTTAGTTGATATGTTGATCATTCTATAAAGAGGTGAATACCTTCCAAAAGTATGTTGGATGTGACAAAATGGTCTTTTAATCCTTGATGAGCCTACATATTTGTTGTTCATTGTCTGGGCCTACTACTAGGAAGTAGTGTTTGTGCCAGATTTACTCCAGTACTCGGTGGATGCGTAGTGTGCCAAGGCTCACTATTCTATCTTTAAGTTTATTATGTGCTTTGTCTTGTTTGTTGCCACTGGATGTGGTTTCCTAGTTTATGATATAAGGAGCAATTCCATAGGGTATTACCAGTGGACAGAGCACTTCATAATGCAAAAGTGAATATGACTGAATATGATGGACTAAACAGCTTCTCATTCGGCTCCAGAAAGGTTTTCCTATGTGGAGCAGTATGGAATCCTTCCTATCTGAGACTGCCTAAGGCTCATAACCATTTGTTGGTTACAGAAGCATCCTTACCCCCAATAGGTAGTTTTGAAGGGTTAGTAATTATTTGAAAGATTAGAATGTTCACCCATGGTCTGAAAGGGTTGGAGAAAGGGACTTAAACGTTCATATATGCGTTCATGAATACAGAGATATTTCTATTAACTACTTGAGAGAGAAAGTTCTCGCCCTCCCCATAGTTGGGGTTTGGTGCCAGAGAGAAAGAAAGAGATGCAAGGCCCATACAAGAGGCAGTGTATTCTAGTCCCTTTCTTCTTCCCTGTTGCAGATCGATAGAACGCGCGATGGGTGAAAAAAAGGACCAAATCAAGCGGCTTGATGAAGAGATATATCGAGATAAGGAACGGAACAAAGAAATAGAGAAACGATTACAGGTTGGTATTTTCCTGTAGTAATGCCATGGAGGAGATACCAAGGCATATTGCCATTGGTGTCTTATGCATGATTTCAGCATCATAGGGTTTGAAGACTAGGCTGTGGTGTATGTAAAAATTAGGGCCATTTAGCATCACTGAATGTGACGATGTATAGCACCTAGCTGAAGGCAAACTATTGTTTGGTGATGTCAGAAAATTTCATTATTTTCATTTCTTTCTTGGTTTGCTTTTTCCCATAGAAGTGTACAAAGAATTGGAAGAATGCTTTTTATGTCAAATTATAGTTAGCCTTAATTTCACTCGAGTCACTTGGGGTCTGCTCGCAGGTGAACCAGGTAAGTAGCTCTGAGTATTGTAGTAGTCTGCATAATTATCAGGTAAATACTCTGGTGAAGTTGGTATTACTTAGTTGAAGGTTGCTTACAAGTGAGCAATTTGCAATGAAAAGGCTTGAACACATTTTACGATCTGGTGTATGCATCTCAAAGCTGCATTCGAGATACCTGTAAAGTATGCCGTAAACTTCTCTGCAGTCTTCTATTATCCTCTGCTGTTTTATCATGTCGGTCCTGTAGAATATGAAATTGAAGGTTTATCAAACTATCTTGCTTCCTTTATGGTCTCAAATTCTTGCTTCTGTCTTCTGTTACATTGTTAATGGAATGTATAAAGGGAAATGTGTATTGCTTATTCTACATGTTATGATATTTCATAGAGGAAATATTGCATGGACCTCTAATTTAACTCTAGGGGATGCCCAAAGCATGAGTGACTTAACTAATTTCTTTTGTTAACAAAGCCTTTTGAATTAGCAGCAAGTGTGGATGTTATCCTTTAAACTTTCTGCTTATAAACTACCCAGCCCTTTTTGCCTTTTTATCGTGATCCAACCTGTCAGTATTATTCAAGATATCCAATGCATACCTATGAACACAAAACACCAAACACTTACTGTTGCCATCATCATATACCATCATTGCAGTCATCATAGGGACATACCATCATCATGCATCATCATTAACATTCAGGTGTTTGTCTCCTCATTTCCCAATCCATTCCCTTCCCTGTTCCGCCCCTCTGTCCTTCTGCTCAGGTCTCTCACCAAGGCTGTCAAGTCGAAGCAGGATCAAATTCAGCGGCTGGAAGATGAAATAATTCGTGATACTGAACGCAGAGCACAGCTTGATAAGAAAGTGGAGGTAGGAATTGCATGAAGTGAATGAAAGTCAGGCAGATTCATATAAATTTAGAAAAAAAACATTCAGAAATTAAAGTATAGTTTAAGTTATTGTTTTCACTGGTAATTTTAATGATGTTAACATTGTCATACATGGATAAAAAGACTTCACACTGAAGTACTCATTGTATTGAAATTTAACTCATGCATAATGTTGATACTTGTGATTTAAGAAAAATATATGCATATTGGTTTTGAAATGTGGAAATCTTGTGTATTATTGACAGATGACAGGAATTGAAAGTAATATTAGCAAAATGTAGCATATGGAAATTATATATATATATTTTTTTTTTTTTTTTTTCATACTATTCGCCATTTCCCGCGATAGCGAGGTAGCGTTAAGAACAGAGGACTGGGCCTCTGAGGGAACACCCTCACCTGGCCCCCCTCTCTGTTCCTTCTTTTGGAAAACTAAAAAAAAAAAAACGAGAGGGGAGGATTTCCAGCCCCCCGCTCCCTTCCCTTTTAGTCGCCTTCTACGACACGCAGGGAATACGTGGGAAGTATTCTTTCTCCCCTATCCCCAGGGAAAATATATATATATATATATAGGGGATAGGGGAGAAAGAATACTTCCCACGTATTCCCTGCGTGTCGTAGAAGGCGACTAAAAGGGAAGGGAGCGGGGGGCTGGAAATCCTCCCCTCTCGTTTTTTTTTTTTTTTTCCAAAAGAAGGAACAGAGGAGAGGTCCAGGTGAGGATATTCCCTCAAAGGCCCAGTCCTCTGTTCTTAACGCTACCTCGCTATCGCGGGAAATAGCGAATAGTATGAAAAAAAATATATATATATATATATATATATATATATATATATATATATATCCCTGGGGATAGGGGAGAAAGAATACTTCCCACGTATTCCCTGCGTGTCGTAGAAGGCGACTAAAAGGGGAGGGAGCGGGGGGCTGGAAATCCGCCCCTCATTTTTTTTTAATTTTTCCAAAAGAAGGAACAGAGAAGGGGGCCAGGTGAGGATATTCCCTCAAAGGCCCAGTTCTCTGTTCTTAACGCTACCTCGCTGACGCAGGAAATGGCGAATAGTTTGAAAAAATATATATATATATATATATATATATATATGTGTGTGTGTGTGTGTGTGTGTGTGTGTGTGAGAAATACTTAGAAAAGCAAATGGATTTGTATGTAGCATTTATGGATCTGGAGAAGGCATAGGATAGAGTTGATAGAGATGCTCTGTGGAAGGTATTAAGAATATATGGTGTGGGAGGCAAATTGTTAGAAGCAGTGAAAAGTTTTTATCGAGGATGTAAGGCATGTGTATGTGTAGGAAGAGAGGAAAGTGATTGGTTCTCAGTGAATGTAGGTTTGTGGCAGGGGTGTGTGATGTCTCCATGGTTGTTTAATTTGTTTATGGATGGGGTTGTTAGGGAGGTGAATGCAAGAGTTTTGGAAAGAGGGGCAAGTATGAAGTCTGTTGGGGATGAGAGAGCTTGGGAAGTGAGTCAGTTGTTGTTCGCTGATGATACAGTACTGGTGGCTGATTCATGTGAGAAACTGCAGAAGCTGGTGACTGAGTTTGGTAAAGTGTGTGAAAGAAGAAAGTTAAGAGTAAATGTGAATAAGAGCAAGGTTATTAGTATTAGGTACAGTAGGGTTGAGGGTCAAGTCAATTGGGAGGTGAGTTTGAATGGAGAAAAACTGGAGGAAGTGAAGTGTTTTAGATATCTGGGAGTGGATCTGGTAGCGGATGGAACCATGGAAGCGGAAGTGGATCATAGGGTGGGGGAGGGGGCGAAAATTCTGGGAGCCTTGAAGAATGTGTGGAAGTCGAGAACATTATCTCGGAAAGCAAAAATGGGTATGTTTGAAGGAATAGTGGTTCCAACAATGTTGTATGGTTGCGAGGCGTGGGCTATGGATAGAGTTGTGTGCAGGAGGATGGATGTGCTGGAAATGAGATGTTTGAGGACAATGTGTGGTGTGAGGTGGTTTGATCGAGTAAGTAACGTAAGGGTAAGAGAGATGTGTGGAAATAAAAAGAGCGTGGTTGAGAGAGCAGAAGAGGGTGTTTTGAAATGGTTCGGGCACATGGAGAGAATGAGTGAGGAAAGATTGACCAAGAGAATATATGTGTCGGAGGTGGAGGGAACGAGGAGAAGTGGGAGACCAAATTGGAGGTGAAAAGATGGAGTGAAAAAGATTTTGTGTGATCGGGGCCTGAACATGCAGGAGGGTGAAAGGAGGGCAAGGAATAGAGTGAATTGGAGCGATGTGGTATACCGGGGTTGACGTGCTGTCAGTGGAGTGAATCAAGGCATGTGAAGCGACTGCGGTAAACCATGGAAAGCTGTGTAGGTATGTATATTTGCGTGTGTGGACGTATGTATATACATGTGTATGGGGGTGGGTTGGGCCATTTCTTTCGTCTGTTTCCTTGCGCTACCTCGCAAACGCGGGAGACCGACAAAGGAAAAAATATATATATATATATATATATATATATATATATATATATATATATATATATATGGAAAGTTGTGTGGGGCCTGGATGTGGAAAGGGAGTAGGGGCAGGCAGTGTGAATTGTGTGCATGTGTGTATGTGTGTGTCTGTGTGTGTATATATGTGTGTATGTTGGGATGTGTGGGTGTGTATGTTTGCATGTGTGCATGTGTGTGTGTGTGTGCATGTGTGTGGGGGTGGGTTGGGCCATTTTCTTTGTCTGTTTCCTTGTGCTACCTCGCAGGTGCGGGAGACAGCGACAAAGCAAAATAAATAAATATAATGATATATTCCTATGAGTCCACAGGGAAAATGAAACACGATATGTTTCATTTTCCCTGTTGACTCATAGGAATATCTTGATCACGCAAAAAATTGTGATCCTTTCCAATATATATATATATGTAGGTCACAAAATATTCAGTTCAATAGAGGTATCTTGCAAAGGGATCATTAAAGTATTTTTCCATTAAGAGTGAATAATTTCACCAGATTATCTTAGTTATCATCTGAATTCCTCGCATAGATTTTCTTTCCAACTAATTAGATCTCTTTTTTGAGTTTTTTATGAATTGTAATGAATCATACAATTTCAGAGAGATTCTTTTATGTGTATTTTTTTTTCAGAAGTGCATTTTGTCTGTAATATTCACTTTAATGATGATGGGATAATTGTGGGAGTGAGGCCTGAGTGTCAAGTTAGTTCCCATGGTTATTGATATGTTGTTTTAATTTCTTTCATAGTTGTTTTCTGTTTCCTGCATTAGAGGTAGCACTAGGAACAGATAAAGTGATGGCCTCATTCACATGCATCTGTTCTCTAGCTGTGATGTCATTTTTTATCTTTTATGATAAGACATAATATATTCATTTTAATATATTGAATATATTTTCATAACAGCTAGATTATGGAAGTTTGTAAAATTACCAGTCTCACCAGTCACATGCAGTTTTATCTTGATGGGGCATGTGCTGGTCGTTAGTATAATACTTCCTCCTCTTGCACAAGAAATATCTTGTTCCTTGTATTAGTCCACTTTTATTACTGTATGTGTCCATAAGATCACTTTCCACACAATATCAAGAGAGAGCATGAATGTCAAGTGATTCAGGATCATCTTAAACCAATTCTGCAAACTCCAGCTACAGGCTGCTCAGTTTCCTGTCAAGAAAATTCCTGAGAATGTGCTGTCATTTGCATAACTGGAGGATGATTGACTGAGGGGAGAAATTATTGCATACTGCTACCTCAGGACCTACCCAGGCTTTGCAGGTGACCTTGAAATAGAGATGTAAAACTTAATAAATTGATATTTAAAGATGTACAGCTTACATAGATAGTCCATGAGGAGAGTTTGAGGTGGTTAACTAGAGCATATTCACAAGAGTGGGAGGATACTAGAGTTGGACGAGTGGTATGAAGTTGACTATGTTTAGTAATTTGGGATATTTTGTTTCACATCTTTCACGTCATCCATAGAGACAATGCGTCAGGAGAATTACTGAATATCGTGATTGCTTATTTGTAGGTGAATTAATTTCATAGGATTGAAAACGAACTTTTGATGTAGGTATGTTTTGAGTACTTGTCAGATGCTGACCATAAGAGTTTGGTGGTAATACCACATCAGAGAAAAATTATGGTTATTTTAGAAATATTTGAATCATACTCACTTGATGATGATGTGATAAGTTGTATTGTGGATTTAGAAATATGGTAAATTTGTTGATCATGAAAAGCGTTCGGTAAAATGTAGGGAAATCATGATTTTTGAGTGTGTATTGTGGGACAGGGGAAACTTTTAGAATCAGTGTAGGGTTTGTCAAGTGTGGAGCATAAATGAAAATATATGGGAAACTGCCTGTGGGACAGTGTGGTGATGGTATCAGTGAACAATGCTGAAATTATTGTGGAAGAATTTCAGGACTCTATGATTTTACTAAGTTCACTTAATGTTTTTATGGACGGGGCACTGTGTGAGGTTGGGTTGATTTTGTTGAGACACTTAACCCTGGAGAAATAGTCAGTTGCCACCGATGTTGTATGCAGATTTTGGCTAGATCAGAGAGAGAGAGAGAGAGAGCTGTTTGGAATATTAGGCCTTTTTTATATGTTTTAGAGGAAGGTGATGCAAGTGAATGGTACTAAAAAAATTTTTGTAATGGGATGAAAATTCAGATTGTTACAATATTTTCCATTGTGAAGATCAGTTTAAGTATTTAGGAGTGGAGTTGTATAAGGTTGGTAGTGCAAGCAAAGCTTGAAGTTGAAAGTGGTTGTGCAAAGAATAAAAATGGGTGATCTGAAAGCTTTGGTGAATAGGAAAAATTTTAAGTGTGTACTGTGCATTACTTGGCCTGACAGTGTTGTATGGATGTGAAACTCAAATGTATATATATACATGGTCAGAACATGTCAAAAGCAGATGAGATTGAAGATTTACTCACGGTAGTTGGAATGAGGGGAATACAGCGACTGATGAATGAATTAGACAAAGGATATCTTATACAAAACAATTAATAGAAATGCTGTAGTTGAGTCTTTTTGGATGGTATCAAGGTGCACATAATGCAGTTGATAGGTTTGTGAAGATGCACATTAGTACAGTACATGATTCATGGAGTAGAGGTATACTTTGGAAGAGATGGATAGATGTAGTGAGAGGAGTGAATATAGCTAAGGATGATTCAAATTAAGATACCAGAGGAATGATTGGGAATCAGATGCATTCAGTAAGAGTAATTTGTGTTTAGAGGTGTTATGAATGGCGATTTAAGTCTTTCTTGACAAACTAACTAAGTAGAGTGAAAAAGTAAGAAATACTTTAGTAAGTGTGGAAGTGCATTATTTTTACCTAAACACAAAAGATAATAGGTTAACAATGTATCTTGAGTGATGATGTGTGTCCAATAACAAAAACACATTAATAGGGCACAAATATTTATATTAACAACATTCCACATTCCAGGTAAGATTTCAGACTGGGAAATCTTTTTCCTTTATAACAATTTGACTATAGAAACATGATACAATACACTTATTCATTGGGCAATACATTGTTACACTCACACCTGACACAACACAGTCTAACATTTTATAGCTTAGTGTTAAGCCGCATCACTTAGATGATCTTAGTGATCGTAATGGCCACAGTGGGCTAGGAAAACAGTGAGACTAGGAAAACCTACATTACCTTCCGGGCACTGATGACTGAAGGAATCATGGCCAAGCAGTCGTCAGGGGCTTTTGTTGGAGGGACAGCCAGCCCTGCCCTGATGACCTGCCTCACATCGACTATGATAGGGAGGAATAAACTCATACAATTACTCCTGACTGGTCAAAACACTGATTGTCTCACCCTCATCCCAACTGTGACTGGCTGGAGGCTTAAGGTCCGACCCACATTCAGCTTCAGGCACAGCTCTGCCTCTCGGACAATTCAACGAGGATGGGGGCAACCTTTCCCAGGTGTGACCTCATGGCTGATCCCAGGTCACTTGATAACCCTACCTGAGGAATTATTAGTGGGCCTGTGCAACTGGCATGGTCTTAATGACTATTTGGCTTAGGAGTATGAAATCCCAGGTACCATGGGAGCTACCCAGGAACCTGTTGAGACCCCTACATCACCACGTGGCATACCTACAACATAGACACATTGAACACACAGGTTCATAACAATATGTATTTATTTCTTTGTTTATTTATTGTACTTAACCGCTGTTTCCCCCATCAGCGAGGTAGTGCAAGGAAACAGATGATTTCGATGCATTATACGACAGCTAGAGACTGAGTGTGAACAAATGTGGCCTTTGTTGTCTTTTTTAGCGCTACCTCGCACACACGCGGTGGGACAGGGTTGCCATTTCATGTGTGGCGGGTTGGCGACGGGAATGGATGAAGGCAGCAAGTATGAATAAGTACATTTGTATATATTTAAATGTCTGTGTATGTATATGTATAATAATGTTGAAATGTATAGGTATATATATGTGCGTTTGTGGGCGTTTATGTATATACATGTGTATGTGGGTGGGTTGGGCCATTCTTTTGTCTGTTTCCTTTCGCTACCTTACTAACATGGGAGACAGAGATATAGTATAATAAGATATATATATTCATTTTATTTATTTTGCTTTGTCGCTGTCTCCCACGTTAGCGAGGTAGCGCAAGGAACAGACGAAAGAATGGCCCAACCCACCCACATACACATGCATATATATACAAACACAGACGTATACATATATACACATGTACATGATTTATACTGTCTGCCTTTATTCATTCCCATCGCCACCCCAACACACATGAAATGAAAACCCTCTCCCCCCTCATGTGCGCAAGGTAGCACTAGGAAAAGACAACAATGGCCACATTCGTTCACACTCAGTCTCTAGCTGTCATGTAATAATGCACCGAAACCACAGCTCCCTTTCCACACCCAGGCCCCACAGAACTTTCCATGGTTTACCCCAGACGCTTCACATGCCCTGGTTCAATCCAATGACAGCACATGGACCGCGGTATACCACATCGTTCCAATTCACTCTATTCCTTGCACGCCTTTCACGCTCCTGCATGTTCAGGCCCCAATCACTCAAAATCTTTTTCACTCCATCTTTCCACCTCCAATTTGGTCTCCCACTTCTCCTCGTTCCCTCCACCTCTGACACATATATCCTCTTTGTCAATCTTTCCTCACTCATTCTCTCTATGTGACCAAACCATTTCAAAACACCCTCTTCTGCTCTCTCAACAACACTCTTTTATTACCACACATCTCTCTTACCCTATTATTACTTACTCGATCAAACCACCTTACACCACATATTGTCTTCAAACATCTCATTTCTAGCACATCCATCCTCCTGCACACAACTCTATCCATAGCCCACGCCTTGCAACCATATAACACTGTTGGAACCACTATTCCTTCAAACATATCCATTTTTGCTTTCCGAGATAGTGTTCTCAACTTCCACACATTCTTCAACACCCCAGGACTTTCGCCCCCTCCCCCACCCTATGATTCACTTGCGGTGATCAGTATCTTTTGGAGGCGAAGGTGAAGATATGTAGAGGTTTTCAGAAAAGAAGAGAGAATGTTGGGGTGAAGAGAGTGATGAGAGTAATTGAGCTTGGAAAGGAGACTTGTGTGAGGAAGTACCAGGAGAGATTGAGTGCAGAATGGAAAAAGGTGAGTGCAAATGACATGAGGGGAGTGGGGGAGGAATGGGATGTATTTAGGGAAACTGATGGCTTACGTAAAAGATGCCTGTGGATGAGAAGGGTGGGAGGTGGGCAGATTAGAAAGGGTAATGAGTGGTGGGATGAAGAAGTAAGATTGTTAGTGAAAGAAAAGAGAGAGGCATTTGGATGATTTTTGCAGGGAAATAGTGCAAATTACTGGGAGATGTAAAAAGTTCAAATTACTGAGATATATGTAAAAGAAAGAGGCCAGAGGTCAAGAGAAAGGTGCAAGAGGTGAAAGAGAGGGCAAATGAGAGTTGGGGTGAGAGAGTATCATTAGATTTTATGGGGAATAAAAAGATGTTTTTGAAGGAGTTAAAGTGCAGAAGACAAGAGAACAAATGGGAACATCAGTGAAGGGGGCAAAGGGGAGGTAATAGCAAGTAATGGTGAAGTGAGAGGGAGATGGAGTGAGGGTTTGTTGAATATGCTTGATGATAGAGTGGCAGATATTAGGTGTTTTGGTCAAGGTGGTGTGTGAAGTGAGAGGGTCAGAGAGAATGGTTTGGTAAACAGAGAAGAGGTGGTGAAAGCTTTGCGGAAGATGAAAGCCGGCAAGGTGGCAGGTTTGGATGGTATTGCTATGGAATTTATTGAAAAAGGGGGTGACTGTGCTGTTGACTGGTTGGTGAGGATATTCACTGTATGTATGGCTCATGGTGAAGTGCCTGAGGATTGGCGGAATGCGTGCATAGTGCCACTGTACAAAGGCAAAGGGGATAGAGGTGAGTGTTCAAATTACAAAGGTATAAGTGTGTTGAGTATTCCTGGGAAAATTATATGGGAGGGTATTGATTGAGCTTTTTGAGCGGTTGAAGGCATGTACAGAGCATCAGACTGGGGAAGAGCAGTGTGGTTTCTGAAGTGGTATAGGATGTGTGGACCAGGTGTTTGCTTTGAAGAATGTGAGAAATACTTAAAACAAGTGGATTTGTATGTAGCATTTATGGATCTAGAGAAGGCATATGATAGAGTTGATTGAGATACTCTGTGGAAGGTTTTAAAGAGTATATGGTGTGATAGGTAAGTTGCTAGAAGCAGTGAGATGTTTTTATCGAGGACATAAGGCATGTGTACGAGTAGGAAGAGAGGAAAGTGATTGGTCCCCATTGAATGTTGGTTTGCGTTAGGGATGTGTGATGTCTCCATGGTTGTTTAATTTGATTATGGATGGGGTTGTTAGGGAGGTGAATGCAAGAGTTTTAGAAAGAGGGGCAAGTATGCAGTCAGTTGTGGATGAGAGGGCTTGGGAAGTGAGTCAGTTGTTTGCTGATGATACAGTGCTGGTGGTTGATTCGGGTGAGAAACTGCAGAAGCTGGTGACTGAGTTTGGTAAAGTTTGTGAAAGAAGAAAGCTGAGAGTAAATGTGAATGAGAGCAAGGTTATTAGGTTCAGTAGGGCTGAGGGACAAGTCAGTTGGGAGATCAGTTTGAATGGAGAAAAACTGGAGGAAGTGAAGTGTTTTAGGTATCTCGGAGTGGATTTAGCAGCAGATGGAACCATGGAAGTGGAAGCGAGTCACAGGGTGGGGAGGGGGCGAAGGTTCTGGGAGAATGTGTGGAAGACCAGAATGTTATGTTGGAGAGCAAAAATGGGTATGTTTGAAGGAATAGTGGTTACAACAATGTTTTATGGTTGCAAGGCATGGGGTTGTGTGGAGGAGGGTGGATGTGTTGGAAATGAGATGTTTGAGGACAATATGTGGTATGAGGTGGTTTGATCGAGTAAGTAATGAAAGGGTAAGAGAGATGTGTGGTAATAAAAAGAGTGTGGTTGAGAGAACAGAAGAGGGTGTATTGAAATGGTTTGGTCACATGGAGAGAATGAGTGAGGAAAGATTGACAAAGAGGATGTATTTGTCAGAGGTGGAGGGAACGAGGAGAAATGGGAGAACAAATTGGATGTCGAAAGATGGAGTGAAAAAGATTCTGAGTGATCGGGGCCTGAACATGCAGGAGGATGAAAGACGTGCAAGGAATAGAGTGAGTTGGAATGATGTGGTTTACTGGGGTGGACGTGCTGTCAATGGATTGAACCAGGGCATGTAAAGTGTCTGGGGTAAACCATGGAAAGTTTTGTAGGGCCTGGATGTGGAAAGGGAGTTGTGGTTTCAGTGCATTATTACATGACAGCTAGAGACTGAGTGTGAATGAATGTGGCCTTTGTTGTCTTTTCTCAGGGCTACCTCGCACATGTGCGGGGGAGGGGGTTGTCATTTTATGTGTGGCTGGGTGGCGACGGGAATGAATATAGGCAGCAAGCATGAATTAGGGACATGCGTATATATGTATATGTCTGTGTGTGTATATATATGTATACGTTGAAATGTATAAATATGTATATGTGCGTGTGTGGACGTGTATGTATGTACATGTGTATGTGGGGTGGGTTGGGCTATTCTTTCGTCTGTTTCCTTGTGCTATTGCGGGAGACTGACAAAGTGTAATGATAATAATTGAAAAATATATATATGCATGCATATATACATACATACTCATACATATACACGTACATTTTCATGCTTACCTGCAGTCATCCATTTCTGACACCTCTCTGCTCCTTGGGAAATAGGTCCAATGCATAAAAGAAAAGAGAATGATGACACATGCATTCTCCGCTTCTCCCCCACACCTAATCACGGCTCCTCTCAACATCAAGGTAGTGCCAAGAATCAGATGAAGAAAGCCACCTCCCATCACATTTATATACAAACTGTCATGTCTTATGCACTGAAACCACAACTCGCTATCCACATTCAGGCCCCACAGACCTTTCTATGGTTTTCCCTAGACGTTTCACATGCCCTGGTTTAGTAAACTTCAGTGCCGCTTGTTATCATTTAGTGCCTCACCCTTAACAGGTCATGAGTAGAGGGCTGCTTGAGTGTAGTGTTTTCATAGGCTCTTTCCTAATCTTCTCACCAGCTACTATTGCCTGATGTTTCTACCTAATGTTCCTGCCTAATGTTTCACCTTACTACTTGTAGCTAATGCTCCTGTCAAATGTTTCTACTTGCTTTTTTTTGTTGTCCACTGCTGCTGTGAAGATGAACCAGGCTGTGGTTTAGCCTTCTGCTTCTTGTGTTGAAGCATCTCATTTGGGATAAATTGATTCAACACATTCCTCCTAATTCATGTGCTTTACTTCATATCAGGGTTGTTTTCATGGTAGAGTTCTAGGGCATCACACAACATCCTGTAGGTATCTATATTTTTATGCTGAAGGATTTTCCAGGTCCAACATTTCCTTCATCTTGGGCCTTTAAGTTAGCACGATGTTCATCCGACACCTGTGGTTCCATGTTAGCTACTCTTTTATGATGCCATTAGCTTCTCCCCATTGTTGACATCTACTCCAGAAGTCCAGTGTGCTTTGTTAGCTGGTGTTGGCTTCCTACAACTAATAGCATGCAAAGTCATGACAAACCTTTTGACACACATATCATACTGGTTACAGACATTTCCTTTCAAGTTCTGCTGGTGTTTTCACTAACCATCTTGATGATGAAGTGTTTCCAAAAATCTGCAATTGATCATTGCATTGTATCTGTTGCAACAAACGATTTCCTGAAGTTGTTAAGGCAGTATTTCATAGTGCTAGCAATTACCCTTTTGTCTATAGGCTGAAGAATTGAAGAAAGTGTTAGGAAGAACATACATGACTTTTCCATATTCAGGGTTGTCCATAAACTGTCAGGGTGATGTGGGTGGCCAGGAGCATTATCCAGCTCTACGAATCTTTCAAATTGAGGAAAGCGTTCATCTTATGGAATTTCTCCTCACACTAGCTAGTGTCACAGCTGGGCAAAAATAAGAAATAAAAAAAAAGAAGACTTGAACAGTTCCTGTATTACCCAGGCCTTCTTGTTTGCCCTTAGTGGGGATCTGTGAGTGGTACACAAGCAAGAGCTTTAAAGTCTCCTGATGCATTGTGAGCCAGGAAAAGTGTCAGATGGTTCTTTGAACTAGGTGCATGGATGTCATCATCTGATATGAATGTGCATGATGACTTGCACTTTCAGAATAAGCTTGTCATGTCCACATTAAAATTAAGCTAGGTGGAAATTACTTACCTGGATGATCAGTTAGGTGTTTGGGTAATCATGGGCTCCCCTTTGTCAGCAGTTATAGCTTCACCTATGGCACAGATAGTGTGAAGTTGTTCCAACATTTAAACTTGTAGTGGTAGGGGAAACTAATCCAAGTGACTGGTGCATATGTGTTGATGGTAGTTTGCCTCAAGCCTGCATATCACTGGTATCTTTAATTTTTTGTTAATCACTTTCCCGGACACCTCAGATGCTTTATCCTTATATGCACTTGCAGACCATTTTCCAGATAGGATGGGATGAAAATTGTCTGTAACTTCTCATAGGCGATTGCTAGAACAAGAGTAATTGGGACTGAAATGATGCAAATTTTGTTGGGCTGTACACAATTGGTTTAGAGAATTTATGCAAAGATGTTAGCAGATATATTCATTGATCATTTTCCTTCAGTGTTTGATTTCTTCTTTGTAACTGCTATGAATGTTTATTAAATACTGCATATACTTGTGTATAAGTCTACCTCGTGTGTAAGTCGACCCTTGATTTTTTGCCAAGAAATCATTAATTTATGATATGCCTCATGTATAGGTTGACCCAGGTTTGTAAGAGTAATGGAACCAAATTAGGGTAATAAAGCACCATATTTTGTGGCTCATAAAACTTGTCTCAGAAAGTCCTCACTAAAAACACTGTACATCCTATAAATTGAAGGTTGCTGAGCGTGAAATGAGTGCCAAAGGCAAATTATTTACCATTTATTAATATGATGTTTTACACTGAAATGTGGATAGTTTCAGCAAAGATAATTGCATACAGTAGAACCTCAATTTTACAGATAAATATAGGGGAAGGGGTGTCCATTAATTCCAAAAGTCCATTATATTGAATATGACATAATTCTGGGTCACATTTAAGCATGGGAATGCTTGCTGGGCAGGGCAGTTGGAGGCAAGAGTCAGACTGAGAAATGAAGCCATCCCTCTCCTGTAAGAGGATACTTCTTTGTAATAAAATGAGGATGGACTATCTGCTTTCATTGCTCCTCTTATACGGCGCAGTGAGTAGATTCGAACCTAGGTAGGAAAATTCCAAGTTATTGCAAGGCTGCTCACCCTCTTTAGGAGATGGAGCACACTCAAGGAAATTGTCTCAGACAGGGGAACCAATTAGACTGTGAAGAGATGGAAGCTTCCTACAAAAAATGAGGGATCATGTCCTGTATCTCCTCAGCCCACTTCCTCAAGTCCAGTGGACATGCTGAAGCAGCGGAAAAGGCAGCCAAATGTGTGTTGAGGGCCTACACAGGTGTTGGAGGTAGCCTGTACAACAGCAAAGTGACTCAGGCTATGCTCCAATATCTCAGAGAGGGGGATAACTCACCCGTACAGCTGGCAGCAGGAAGACAGTTCGAGATAGTGTCCCGGTGCCCTGACATCATGGCGATGGAGAACTGCTCTGTGAAACAGGATGCTGGCCGTAGCAGATAGCCAGGCTTATGTGCTTGCAGCCTAGTAGGTTGCGCCACCCTAGGTGTCCATGGGCACCCCTGTCTGCATGCAGAATGTCACTTCAAAGGTGTGGAACAGGTTGGAAGTGTTACTGTAGGAAAAGCCACGTAGACAGTACTCACTGAAACTGGACAGCAGTGGCTGCCTGTCATTGCGAAACCGACATCAGCTATGCCCCTGGGTTTTGCCCAGCCCTGCAACATCCATTGTTCAAGGAAAGTACCCACCAGCAGAGGCTTTGCCTCCAGTTGTAGGTGGCGTCATTTTCACCATGTGAGACACCACCCCGCACACTTGCAAGATTGTTTGTGGTGGCTCCTGTGAAGAGTGAACACACTATTTTGTCATTTTTGTTCTGCTTGCATGTAAAGGAAGTGTATTGTTGCAGAGCGGTGATTGTGTGTATATTTGCCTTATTCGTTGTCAAATATTAATTTCATTCTTTTCATTTTTTGATTTTGTTTTGTTTTTCTTGTAACAAAATGTCACATATAGTTTTCAGAATCTCGTGAGGGGGTGGAGGGTTAAGTGTGTGGTATGATAGTTGGTTGGTGGGCACCCGATAACATGGGGAAAGCTCAACTGGCTGTTGGAGGCAGGACTCAGGGACTCAGACTGAGATAGAGGTGATGCCACCCTTCTCCTGTGAAAGGGTACTTCTTTATGATAAAGTGAGGATTGAGTACCTGCTTTCATTGCAACTCACAATCACTTGATGCCATTTTGAATTGTAAGGATTGCAAAATTATTTGATGAAGTCACAATTCTGAAATAACAGAAACACTATGTATACAACTTGACTGTACGGCTCCTTGAGGCAGACTGAGACCAGAACAAATCAAGTCTACCCCACACTACCAAACACAAGTGTGATATGAAATATGCATGGTGTGGCATTTTTTTCCTAATTATTAATTAATGTACTATGTTGTTATTTGCCTGTTACATCTGAGATCCATTATATCAAGGTCCATTAAATGGAAGGTTTACTGTATTTACATTCACATATTTATTAAAGTCATTTAGGATAGAATGTCATTATAATACATCTTTTTTTTAACTGAAAATCATTCAAAAAGTGATTACGGTAAGATTTATCAAACAACGAAAAGCTGAAAGTTGATTGTCTTTGTCAAGATTTTATCCCACTTTCCACTGTAATACGTACGTCATTTCAGCAAAGATATTACATTTCCGTGAATGTATTATATCAGTATGAATAGCATCGGAAGGTTAGGTAAAGTCTTTTGTTTTTGTCACATATTTTATCCTATTTTATGCTGAAATACATCACATTTCAGCAAAACTACTATTTTTTCTGGGAATGTATTCATTCAGGCACAGTTAAAGGAAAATATACTTGATGTAACAGATTTTTAACTAGATATTATTTGAAAACACACACTGTCCAGCTGATACAGTAGATCCCTGGTCACTGAGGCTTTGCCTTTGACAGAGAGGATATATGTGTCAGAGGTGGAGGGAACGAGGAGAAGTGGGAGACCAAAGTGGAAGTGGAAGGATGGAGTGAAAAAGATTTTGAGCGATCGTGGCCTAAACATACAGGAGGGTGAAAGGCGTGCAAGGAATAGAGTGAATTGGAATGATATGGTATACTGGGATCGACGTGCTGTCATTGGATTGAACCAGGGCATGTGAAGCGTCTTTGGTAAACCATGGAAAGTTTTGTGGGGCCTGGATGTGGAAAGGGAGCTGTGGTTTCGTTGCATTCCACCTGACAGCTAGAGACTTGAGTGTGAACGAAAGTGGCCTTTGTTGTCTTTTCCTAGCGCTACCTCACGCACATGCGGTGGAAGGTGGTGTCATTTCATGTGTTGTGGGGTGGTGGCAGGAATGGATGAAGGCAGCATGTATGAATATGTCTCGTGTATATATGTATATGTCTGTTTATGTATATGTATGTATACATTGAATGAAGTCTGTTGGGGATGAGAGAGCTTGGGAAGTGAGTCAGTTGTTGTTCGCTGATGATACAGCGCTGGTGGCTGATTCATGTGAGAAACTGCAGAAGCTGGTGACTGAGTTTGGTAAAGTGTGTGAAAGAAGAAAGTTAAGAGTAAATGTGAATAAGAGCAAGGTTATTAGGTACAGTAGGGTTGAGGGTCAAGTCAATTGGGAGG
This sequence comes from Panulirus ornatus, assembly GCF_036320965.1. Lineage (NCBI taxonomy): Eukaryota > Metazoa > Arthropoda > Malacostraca > Decapoda > Palinuridae > Panulirus > Panulirus ornatus. The sequence goes on along the minus strand of NC_092255.1, from coordinate 26,411,941 downwards.
TGAGTTTGAATGGAGAAAAACTGGAGGAAGTGAAGTGTTTTAGATATCTGGGAGTGGATCTGGCAGCGGATGGAAACATGGAAGCGGAAGTGGATCATAGGGTGGGGGAGGGGGCGAAAATTCTGGGAGCCCTGAAGAATGTGTGGAAGTCGAGAACTTTATCTCGGAAAGCAAAAATGGGTATGTTTGAAGGAATAGTGGTTCCAACAATGTTGTATGGTTGCGAGGCGTGGACTATGGATAGAGTTGTGCGCAGGAGGATGGATGTGCTGGAAATGAGATGTTTGAGGACAATGTGTGGTGTGAGGTGGTTTGATCGAGTAAGTAACGTAAGGGTAAGAGAGATGTGTGGAAATAAAAAGAGCGTGGTTGAGAGAGCAGAAGAGGGTGTTTTGAAATGGTTTGGTCACATTGAGAGAATGAGTGAGGAAAGATTGACCAAGAGGATATATGTGTCGGAGGTGGAGGGAACGAGGAGAAGAGGGAGACCAAATTGGAGGTGGAAAGATGGAGTGAAAAAGATTTTGTGTGATCGGGGCCTGAACATGCAGGAGGGTGAAAGGAGGGCAAGGAATAGAGTGAATTGGAGCGATGTGGTATACCGGGGTTGACGTGCTGTCAGTGGATTGAATCAAGGCATGTAAAGCGTCTGGGGTAAACCATGGAAAGCTGTGTAGGTATGTATATTTGCGTGTGTGGACGTATGTATATACATGTGTATGGGGGTGGGTTGGGCCATTTCTTTCGTCTGTTTCCTTGCGCTACCTCGCAAACGCGGGAGACAGCGACAAAAAAAAAAAAATGTATACATTGAAATGTATAGGTATGTATATGTGTGTGTGTGGGCATTTATGGATATACATGTGTATATGGGTGAGTTGGGCCATTCTTTCGTCTGTTTCCTTGCGCTACCTCACTGACGTGGGAGACAATGACAAAGTATAATAAAGAATAAATAAAATATGACAAGTTTTTATATGATATAATGTTATGGTACTTTTGATTTACAAGTATTCATTTTTGAATACAAATAAGACACTAAACAAATACCAGTAGGAGTATTTGCATGACTCTCCTGCCAAAAAGACCAAAAGTGCTTGACCCATATTCTCTTCAGCATGGATTCAAGAAGAAACAGGCTCACAGCAAAGTTCAAAGTCTGTGTGATTGAATATGCAGAACAGACTAACAACCGTGCTGCAGCTAGGAAATTTAAGGTATCTGAAAAATATGTTAGACTGGAGAAAGCTCTTTGCACAACCTAACATATTCTGAAAAACAAAAGTGCGAACAGGGAAAGTGTAACAAGTGACCATAGTTGGAAGATGAAGTGGCAAGATATGTCACTGAAAATCAAGAGAATGGATATGATGATTCCCAAGGATCAATTAGAATCTTTGCCTTTAAACTAGCAAGGAAATTAGACCACAGATTTTAAGCCGAGCCATGGCTGATGACCAAGATTTATGAAAAGAAGCGATTTTGTATTGAGATGGAGAATTAAAGTATTACATCTTCAACAAGAATTTTATGACAAGGTTAATGAATTTCATAGGTTCTTGATCATACTCCAGAAGAAGAGCGCACTTAGACTTTCATGTATTGGAAACAAACTAAACACCCATGAATTTTGATATGCTGGTCAATCAATAGATTTAATAAAGTTAGTGAAAAAAAGTTTTAGCTAAAACTACTGGATATGAAAAGTCAAGATTCGCAGTTGTCATGTCATGTATGGTTGATGGCACAAAGCTGAAGCCTGTGGTAATATTTGAAAAAAAAAAAATCCAAAGCAAATGTTTCTAAAAGGTATCATCATCCACGTGCACAAGAAAGGATGGGTGGATGAAGGCAGCATACAAATATGGCAGAAAAAAAGTCTGGAACTTTTGATTAGGGGGATTGCACAAGGAAAGAAGTCTTCTTGTGTTGGTTATGTTTCAGCCGCATCTTGTTGACGGTGTTAGTGCTAGGATTAGAAAGGAAAACACTGATATATCTGTGATTCTTGATGGATTAGCAAGTCCGATCGCTGGATGTTTCCATAAACCATTCAAAGATGCTATTACAGTGGTGTGGAATAACTGGATGATGGAAGGAGACAAGACAGCATCCAAGCTCTATCACTAGCAACATTATGTAATAGGATTGTATAGGCCTGAGACAAGAAATATTTGAAATCTTTTAAGAAATGTGGGATTTCAAATGTTCTTAATGGAACAGAAAATTACTTGTTGATTATGAGGCTAATTACTGATTGATTGAGGATGAAGATATTGGTGATCCTTTGGCTAATGATGATGTTCAAGGATAGGACTGGGAGGAGCTGTTTGGTACTGAAGACAATGATAAGGAAAATTATTTTAATGGATTTTAATGAAAATATTCAGAAATATGTTATTGTAGTTTTCTTTTGTTTTAAATATTAGTAAAAAAAATTGATGTTTCAAATGAATTGCAAATAAAGAAATAAACTTTTTGAAAATGAGTACTTTATGTTTTATACATCCTTCTCTGCTACCATACCGCAACTAACCATGCATTAGGCTGGCTACTTTGGGCTTGCTGTGATGATGCAAGAGATCTGCCGTGGCAACTGTGCCAACACCCCATAGCTGGTTGTGTGTTGTGTATCTTTGTAAACAACATGAGATTGAGGTAGTTTATTATGTTGTGTGAAATATTGAACTTTTTTTTTTTTATTAAGATCTATGGGTACTGATACCATATATGATAAGTTAATCTGAGCTAAGAACATCAACATTGACTACTGAAAGCATGTTTTAAGGTAAGTTAGGCTACTGTAATTTGGTGAGCTTCATCTTTGGAAGGCACTGCACGTTTCCATTGTTTACCGGCAGTAACTGGTAGATAGTTTTTATGTCTGAAGGTAAAAGTTGTTCCTACCCATTCCCATCATGCACGGATTTCAGCCCAATGAAACTATTACCCATGTATTAGTCGACCCCCTATTTTTTGCCTATAAATTTGGTTTGGTTTTAAAAACTCGAACTATACAGAAATATATACAGTAAATATTAGTAGAAGTCTGTAATCTCAGAACTCTTTCTTATAACTAAGTCCTGTATTTCTTTACATTATATTTTTTTTATTATACTTAGTTGCTGTCTCCCGTGTTAGCGAGGTAGTGCAAAGAAATAGACGAAAGAATGGCCCAGTCCACCCACATACACATGCATATACGTAATTGCCCACACACGCACATACACATACCTATACATTTCAACGTATACATACATATACATACACAGACATATGCATAAATACACATTTACATACTCGTACTTGCTGCCTTCATCCATTCCCATCGCCACCCCACCACACATGAAACAGCACCCCCTCCCCCCTGTGCGTGCGTGAGGTAGCGCTAGGAAAAGACCAAGAAAGGCCACATTCGTTCACACTTAGTCTCTATCTGTCATGTGTAATGCACTGAAACCACAGCTTCCTTTCCGGATCCAGGCCCTATGGTTTACCCCAGACGCATGTGAAGCATCTGGCGTAAACCATGGAAAGGTCTGTGGGGCTAGAGGTGGAAAGGAAGCTGTGGTTTTGGTGCATTACACATGACAGCTAGAGGCTGAGTGTAAACTAATGTGGCCTTTTTTGTCCCTACCGTTGCCTCACTGGAGAGGAGGGTGGGGAATGGTATTTCATGTGTGGCGGATTGGCGATGGGAATGGATGAAGGCAGCAAGTATGGATATGTACATGTGTTATATGTATGTCTGTGTATGTATACATTGAAGTGTATATATACGTATATGTGCGTATGTGGGCATTTATGTATATACATGAGGTTGGGTTGGGCCATTCTTCGTCTGTTTCCTTGCACTACCTTGTTAATGTGGGAAACGGCGGTTAATTATGATGAATGATAAATGTATGTATGTGTATATATATATATATATATATATATTTTTTTTTTTTTTTTTTTTTTTTTTTTTTTTTTTTTTTACACTGTCTCCCGCGTTTGCGAGGTAGCTCAAGGAAACAGACGAAAGAAATGGCCCAACCCACCCCCATACACATGCCTTGATTCAATCCACTGACAGCACGTCAACGCCGGTATACCACATCGCTCCAATTCACTCTATTCTTTGCCCTCCTTTCACCCTCCTGCATGTTCAGGCCCCGATCACACAAAATCTTTTTCACTCCATCTTTCCACCTCCAATTTGGTCTCCCTCTTCTCCTCGTTCCCTCCACCTCCGACACATATATCCTCTTGGTCAATCTTTCCTCACTCATTCTCTCCATGTGCCCAAACCATTTCAAGACACCCTCTTCTGCTCTCTCAACCAAGCTCTTTTTATTTCCACACATCTCTCTTACCCTTACATTACTTACTCGATCAAACCACCTCACACCACACATTGTCCTCAAACATCTCATTTCCAGCACATCCACCCTCCTGTGCACAACTCTATCCATAGCCCACGCCTCGCAACCATACAACATTGTTGGAACTACTATTCCTTCAAACATACCCATTTTTGCTTTCCGAGATAATGTTCTCGACTTCCACACATTCTTCAAGGCTCCCAGGATTTTCGCCCCGTCCCCCACCCTATGATTCACTTCCGCTTCCATGGTTCCATCCGCTGCCAGATCCACTCCCAGATATCTAAAACACTTCACTTCCTCCAGTTTTTCTCCATTCAAACTTACCTCCCAATTGACTTGACCCTCAACCCTACTGTACCTAATAACCTTGCTCTTATTCACATTTACTCTTAACTTTCTTCTTTCACACACTTTACCAAACTCAGTCACCAGCTTCTGCAGTTTCTCACATGAATCAGCCACCAGTGCTGTATCATCAGCGAACAACAACTGACTCACTTCCAAAGCTCTCTCATCCCCAACAGACTTCATACTTGCCCCTCTTTCCAAAACTCTTGCATTTACCTCCCTAACAACCCCATCCATAAACAAATTAAACAACCATGGAGACATCACACACCCCTGCCGCAAACCTACATTCACTGAGAACCAATCACTTTCCTCTCTTCCTACACGTACACATGCCTTACATCCTCGATAAAAACTTTTCACTGCTTCTAACAACTTGCCTCCCACACCATATATTCTTAATACCTTCCACAGAGCATCTCTATCAACTCTATCATATGCCTTCTCCAGATCCATAAATGCTACACATGTACTTAATTCGTACTGTCTGCCTCTATTCATTCCCATCGCCACCTCGCCACACATGAAATAACCATCCCCTCCCCCCTTGTGTGTCAGGTAGCGCTAGGAAAAGACAACAAAGGCCCCATTCGTTCACACTCAGTCTCTAGCTGTCATGTAATAATGCACCGAATCCACAGCTCCCTTTCCACATCCAGGCCCCACAGAACTTTCCATGGTTTACCCCAGACGCTTCACATGCCCTGGTTTAATCCATTGACAGCACGTCGACCCCGGTATACCACATCATTCCAATTCACTCTATTCCTTGCACGCCTTTCACCCTCCTGCGTGTTCAGGCCTTGATCACTCAAAATCTTTTTCACTCCATCTTTCCATCCAGGAAATCCTCCCTTCATCCCCCCCAGAAGCTCCAGCAGCCTAAGAGAAATGTAAACTTTGAAAATTGAAAGTTTTTGATGAGACTGTACCCTCAGTGATACAGCCTCACTAAAGTAAACATTTCACTTGCTATGTAACCTTTAGTAGGTGGAATCCGATAACCCCATTGATAGAATGTAAAATACAAATGCTGAACATACGATTAAAAGGAGGGGAGAGACTTACTTATTAATAGCCAGCTGTGGGATTTGTAGCACAAGAGCTAGTTGAGGAGGAAAGGAGGGTGAATGATTGAGAGGTGATCCCTGCATCTTTGCCTTCCTCCCCTCCGCCAATGCCAACCTTTGTCTCCCATTCAATCTTGGACTTGGTGGATTGCCTGTTTACTTTTTGCACAGTAAATTATTATGTTAGCTAATAATGTGTTCGATTCCATGTCATTGAGGAAAGTGTTACAAAACTTCATTATTATGATGCAGTAGAGAATTTTCCTGAAAAGTTGTAAGTACAGTATACCATTAACTTAGCTGACAAATAGGGGGAGGGGATGTCCGTTGATGCTGATAGTCCATTAAATCGAATGACACCTATGGGCTTTTTTTTTATTTTTTGTACGTTATACAGTAATTCATTATACAGTTCACATGCTTTCTTTTGACTCCTCTGTCACTTGATGCCATTTTGAATTGTAAGTATTGCTAAATTATTTAATGAATAGAGTCACAATTTGGTATACAACCTTACTGCATGATAGCTTAAGGCAGACTGAGACCAAAAACAAGTGTGCTATATACTGTGCATGGTGCAGCATTTGAGATTTTTTTTTATTTTTTAGGCTCTTATTTATTAATGTATTATTGTTTGCCTGGTCAGTTAAATCTGAAATTTGCTATCTTGGGGTCTGTTAGATAAAGGGTTTACTTTATTAATTCATTACTATTTTTATATGAATTTGATATAAAGAATTTTGCAACTTTAGAATTGGGATTGTACCGTCACCTTAAGTAGGAGGGAGGGAGGGATGGCCCACCAATTATCTGCTACTTAACCACTGCCTTCATCCTGACCCATGGGATTAGTGCATTACATTTTGAGCAGATAATTATTTTTGTTTACTATGAATGTTGTGGATTCCATATTGGTGAAAAACCTAAATTACCGAAAGCGTTATATGCATCGACGGAAATACCCACTTGGTAGGAAATTATCTCTCACGAGCAGTTGCTCTTTTGCTGCTGTTCACTTTTTTTCTCTACATTATTTTATTAATTTTCATTAACACTTAATAAGTGGGTCATCAGTTTGTGGGGACCAGGTGTATTTGGGAGTAAAGTTTATAATGGATTGTTGTGGGAAAGTTTAAGTTGAAAATGAGTGATGCAAGGGATAAAGATTGGAGATGCACAAAAATTCTAGCACAGTTAGATAGAAAAAATTGCTGTGTAGTGTTAAGAAAAAATTACTGTGTAGTGTTAGAGGTGTTAAAGAAGCTTAGATGAAGTACTTTTCCCAGTGCTGATGTATGGCTTTGAAACTCAAGTGTATGGACTAGGGTAGGTACAGGATCAGAGCAATAGAGATGGAAAATTTGTGTACTATAGATGGAATTTTGAGGTAGATAGGATGAAGAATGTAGATTTAAGAAGTTAGTGTTATGAAGTTACTGGAAAGGTTTTGATGAATATCTTTTTGGAAAATTTGGCCCTCTTGAATTTATGGCCAATGATTGGTTGACTGAAAAGATATATTGTAGCACAGATGTATTGAGGACAAGGTATATCACAAGATTTTTATAGGTTTAGTGAGAAAATTGATCAGGTTCAGTTTTTCAGTAATGATTAAGGATTGGACACAATGAAATAACTTTTTTATAAGTGTGAAAGCCCAAGTTTCACATACCACATTGGGCATGGATGGAGAGTGTTTTTGTATAATGATGTAACGGGTATATGAACCTTGTCCTTTTTCATTGAACAGGGAGTTGGTAATTGATTGAAGGTACACATTGTGTTATAGCATGAGGCATATCATGATTATGAGCATTGCATCTTGGCATATTGAAAGCTGTAATTATTTTTGTTAGGTACCTTGTTGAAAATGGTCTCGCATAAATTACAGTGTTTTGTCTTATTTTGTGTAAAGTAATGATCTTCGCTGGACTACAGGGTTTTAATTACAGTGTTTTGGCTTATTTTTTTAAAGTAATTATTGTTGTCGGACTTCATGGTTATCAATTGAAAAGTGCGGTGGTGCTTTTGACATACTTAAAAGTTAACACAGGCTTATTTTGAGTTTAACAAAAGAGGTGCAGAATTGTATGTACTTGTTGCTAATGTCATACATTAGAAGTATTTTATATAGGAAAGGTTAGTGGGTAATCTTGTTAGTGACAAAATGAAAAATTGCAAGTCCTTTAAGACATACTCTCCTTTTTATATACATTTATTTGGAGTATTTGTTTAAGAAATATACCATCCAGACATACAGTGAACCTTTCAAACATCTGGTAAGTTTGCTGTTGCTAAATATGCTTTAGTTGGTGCAGGAGCTTGAGGTTGTGTAATAATCCAGTATTACTTATTACAGGAACTATCTTCAGACACAGAGAACTACAGACAGAGTATCGATGAGCACAACAAAGTGTTTTATGAAATGAAGAAGAGAAAAGACCAGTTACAGAGTGAGCGAAAGTAAGAAGGGCATTTGGTCATATGATTGCGCATGTGCATTTCGATAGCCTGCTGGAGATGTGCTAATTTTCTGGTTTAAAGAATATGGCTTTAAGCTTACATGCATCTGTATTCTTTCACTGCTGTTTATGTTGATTTTTTTGCATTAGTGTGCTTTACAGTGCTGTTCTTGATATGGTTGTTCATTATACATCCCCTTTGTGTACTTGCATGTTTTCTAAGTATGCGCTTTAATTGATTTACATGGATTATAACATGTTTCAATTTGTATTTGTATTAGTTTTGATTGCTGTTCTGTTTATGCTCATAAGGTAAGTATTTAAGCTTTACTTTGTACATTACTGTTATTAAAAGCTATGTTTTCCTTATTGCCTTTAAAGGATTTATCAGATTGTGTAATCTGTAGAAGGAAAATTCTTACTAATTCCAGGTTATAAAATTCCCTTCCCTCTTCCCCTGAATTGTCTTTTTTGCTCAAGCAAGATAATGTCAGAAACAAACAAACATTGGTCTCATTTGCATGTCTCTACTCAAACATTTTACACGCACATTTTTTTAGTACTGGGAGATGATGACTGGGTCATCATCTCCCAGTTGCTAATGGAAGTTGGTGACATTAACCCTAACCCTTGACAACCAGTGTACCTCTGCCTATAGTGCCAAATGCCTGTCACCAAAAAGCACCATTTCGTCATATGCTCTGACTGCTCCCAGTGGCACCACCTCCGCTGCACAAGACTCATCCATGGATGATATCTGAGAGGATTGGGTGTGTATTTACTAGTCACTCAGATAGTAGCTCCCAAAACCATCTAACAATCACCCTCATCATCAGCACAAATGTTCAAGAAACAGCAGCACAAAACACTTGTTCTTATTCTTCACAAACAAACCCTACTACCCTGAACTCCAGCAACAGTGTAAACATTCTGCAACTTAGTATTAATGGCGTCAGGAATACACACACACAGAAATACTCAACCAACTCCATTAACATAGCTTCCACATAGGCCACATCCAAGAAATTATACTTGTATCCAAATTCCCCCTCCAACCTCTCTACAACTACACAGTGATATATTTCATTGGGGGCGTGCACACTATCACTCACAGTTCGCTTTTGCTCGGATCATGCACAAGCAACGATCATCTTAAAGATACTTTGAGCGGATCGTGACCGGAGTTAGAGTGACCATGTGCATTATCCAATGGTCTTGCTTCAGTCTTGTCCCAGTCATCAGTGAGGTGGAAGGCTGTCTCTCCATCCTTCCCTATGAAGCCAAAAAATCCAGTCATGTCGATTTATGAAAGAAGTTGTGAAATTCCTCCTCAGTTTTCTTCTCCAACATTGGATGGAAGCAGCCAAGTTCTCCCTTTCCTATTTTGTTTGTTTGTTTCTTCTTCCTCTTTGTCCAGGGCTATGGCAATCATATCCCACTCAGAAGAGGAAAAATCTATCTTCTCCCACTACCAGATGCACTGACACTAGACAGCCACCAACAAGAGTGGATTGGGATGACTATTGTTGAGCATGAGTGTACCAGTAGGTGAGCAGAGCAGTGAGTGTGCATTACCCACCATGGCTGTGAGTTGAGCGAGAGCATCCTGTGAGTGGAGCTGTAGTGTGCATCAGGCCTGTAGGAAATGGCTTGCTTACAGTACTTCAAAGTTTGCCTGGAATGTGGTTCATGAAATGTAACCCAAAGAAATTTGGGATAGTAAGGAGAAGTAGTAAGAATGGGACAGAGCGAAAGGCAGCATTAATATGATTAATACCTAGTAGGAAATAAGCTTCAGGGTTCTGTGTGAGAGGGATCCAGGAGGAGATATTGTCCATAACCTGGTGCGAGACTCCCATTTTAGAAGAATAGTTAAGGAGAAAAACTGTTCCGGAAAATATAAAGATAGCTTTTAAGTATATGGATAAAGAAATATTTAGTAAACCATTGATATCTTGCATAAGGCCAAAACTAGAATATGCTTCTCACGTTTGGTCACTGTGCCTAAAGAAGCACATGGAGTTTGTATAGAGAAGATCCATAGTAGGGTTACAAAGATGGTCAGAGAATTAAAAGAGCTAAGCTACAGGAAAAATTTGGAGACTTTAGATATACCCATCCTGGAAGATGGAAGACTGAGGGGTGACCTGATCACAACCTTCAAGATTTTTAAAAGAGATTGACGGAATGGACAATGGACAGTTTTTTGAGATGTGTAGCAATAAAACAACCAGAGGACATAACATTAAATTAAGTTAGAAACCAGTGAATAAGGATGTTAAGAAATACATTTACAGTATAATAGTGGTGGATGAATGGCACAGATTGCCTAAGGACATGGTTAATGCAGAAAGCATACAAATATTCAGAAGGTCATATGATAGTAAAGTGTTAAAGAGACTGGGCCCCATGAATGTGAAACTCTCTCTCCTTACAGTACAGATTGGTAATTGCATCAAGTACAAAAACAGCTCACAGACAATGATGAACATCTTTGAAACAATCCATGAGAATAAAAGTTCACAGCACTAAGTCCAATATAATCAATGCCTGCTTGCCTCCCCCATCCATATGCCACTTCTTTTGTACTCCCTAACTACAAAACCTGACTGGCTTAACCAACATTTGAACTAGTGAAGATTTCAGTGTGTTCCATCCCATACTCAACAATCATGCCCAAGATCTCTGTGGTGAACTGTTCATAAACTAACTTCAACCTATCAGTGACTTCAACCCATGTAACCAGCTAGCCAGACTTCCAACGCACCACCTACAGCAGCTGACCACACCAGAAATCACCTTTTGCTCACCAAAAGCACACTTCAAGAAGTGCCCTGTGATCACTTGCCCATCTTGACAATATTCCACCTGGCCAACCTAATCCACATGCATATCAAAAAGACTTAGAAATGAACTTCAGGAAAGCAAACTTAAAGATTAACTACAGCAAGGCAGACAGGTAAACTTTTGTTCAGTACATGGAAACAAAGCTCCAAATTTTCATCATAGATGGTTCCCCATTCCTAAATCATTTTGTCTCACACGTCATCATCTCAAACCAGGCCAGCAAAAAAGCCCATACCACAAGGATATGAGAAGAAATATAGCCCAAACATCTCAGAAGTTATGCACCAATGAAAACAAAGAAACCAGCTTAGACAGAACCACACACCATGAATAGAAATAAGAGAATAAATCCATACTGTTTAATAATACCATCACCAACCCAATCACTGAAAAGCAAACTACATATTGGGACTCCGTCAGTGCAAAGAACTGCCAGACTCACAGTAAACCAACTCTAGCACATGTTAAAGAAGATCCACACACACACTGCAATAATCCGTCCTCCATGCAGGAAGCATCTCCAACCCATTCACATAACATCCCTTCCCGAAAGAATACACAGAGCATAGCCATGAGAATTTTTCGTTTCTTTCATGCTTGTTTTTGTCTTTTTCTGCCCTAGTTAGGTAGCTCTGCAAACAGACAAAGAAATGGACTCCTTTGGTCATACCCATTCTTTTGCTGTAATGAGTTATACACTGAAACCACAGCTCCCAATCTTCAACCAGGGTGCTTCATGTTCTATAGTTTAGTCCATTGACAGCCCATTGCCCCACTGTATCTAGTGTACTCTTCTGTGTCCCAGACACTCAAAATTTTATTCACTCAGTCCTTCCATGTCCTGTCTGTTCTCCTCCTTTTCCATGTCCCCTCTACTTTTGACTTATATATCCTTTTTGTCAACCTCTCCTCACTCATTCTGTCCATATGTCCAAACCTTTCAGCCACCTTCATGTTCATCAACCATACTTTCCATATTACCACACCTCTCTTACCCTGTTGTTCCATACTTTTCTTATTACCACACCTCTCTTACCGTGTCGTTACATACTCGATAAACCCTCTTCACATGGGAAGTTGTTTTCAATCATCTCGTTTCCTACACAGTCACCCATTCCATGCATCTCATTTATATCCCCATGCCTCGACTCCATACAACAGCAACAGGACTGCTGAACCTTCAAACATACCCATTTTTGCATCGAGTTAGCAAACTCTCTAGACTTTCCTTAATGCTCCCAGAATTTTCATCCCCTTACCCACTCGGTGACTATCCTTCACTTTCATGTTGCCATTTGCTGTCGTGTACTCCCAGGTATCTAAGGCACTTCACTTCCTTCAAATTTTTATCATTCAAAGTCCTACCCAGACTAACCTCTCTGCACAGCTAAGCATTATCTTGCTTTGATTCACATATATTCTCAACTTTCTCCTTTTGCATGCATTCCCACACTCGGGCACTAAATTATGCAATTTATCATACAAATATGCCACCAGTGTTTTTTCATCAGCACACAACACCCCATACAGACTGTATACCTGCCTCTCTCCATGGCCCTTGCATTTACCTCCCTCACCACACCATCCATAAGGAAATTAAAGAGCGATGATGACATAACACACATTTGTTATGGACCCGTCTTCCCCTGAAACCACCCACTTTTGTCTGCCAGCTCATGCAAACTCCTTTGCACTCTTGATAAAAATGCCACTGCCTATAGCTTTCCTTCATAACTTCTTCCACAAAGCATCTCTAGCAACCCAATCATATGCTTTCTCCAGATTCCTAAATTCCACATACAAATCTTTATGTTTCCTTAAGTATTTTTTCACACAATCTTCATAAGAACTACCTATCCACACATACTCCACTCCTGAAACCTCATTACCCCTCCCCAATCTTATGCTTTGTCCATGCCAACACACCTCTCAGTCACTTCTCTTCCTTACAACATAACAAATTTACTCAAGATACTTATACTTTTGTTCTTTGAACATTTACCTTTTTATTGTGGCACTAAACATCCATTCTCCTGGTTGTTACTCACCCCACTGTGATCTATACATTCATTGAAAACCCTGACCAACCACTCAGCAACATAGGCTCCCCACTCTTTTAAGAAATTCAACTGCAATGCCATCCACTCCAGCTGCCTTGCCACATGTCATCATACACAAAGCTTTTACCACCACCACTCTTTTCACCAAACCACTTGCCTTGACTCTCTCACTACACATACCTCCCTGACCCAAACATTACATCTACCACCCTGTCATCAAACATGTTCGTCAGTCTTTCAAAATACTCCATCTCTTTGCATCACCACTCTCTCTTACCATCTTTGTATTTACCCCCTTCACCATTATTCACTCATTTTTCACATTGTTAACCTCCTTCCAAAACAGTTTTTTTTTAAGGGAAAATAAGAAAATTATTTTGGGAGGAAGTTGATTGTGTGACAAAAACAATAGAAGAAATGGAACATTGGTGAAGGGAGCAAATGGAGAAGTGGCAACAGGCAGTGATGAAGTGAAGGGGAGATAGAATGAGTATTTTGAAGGATTGTTGATTGCTTTTGATGATAGGTGTTATATATGGGGAATTTAGGTCAGGTAAATGGTTTGGTTAAAAGATGAGAGGTGGATAGGTGTTATATATGGGGAATTTAGGTCAGGTAGATGTTTGGTTAAAAGATGAGAGGCAGTGAAAGCCTTCTTTACAATGAAATTTGTAAAGCAGCTGAAATGGACAGCATCACAATTGAATTTTTTGAGGAGGTGACCATATTGTTCATTAGTTAGTTAGAATTTTCATTGTATGTATGGATCATGCCTGCGGATTGGTGGGATGTGTGTGTAGTGCCTCTGTATAAAGGCTTTTTTTTTTTTTTTTCCCGCTGTCTCCCGCGTTTGCGAGGTAGCGCAAGGAAACAGACGAAAGAAATGGCCCAACCCACCCCCATACACATGTATATACATACGTCCACACACGCAAATATACATACCTACACAGCTTTCCATGGTTTACCCCAGACGCTTCACATGCCCTGATTCAATCCACTGACAGTACGTCAACCCCGGTATACCACATCCATCCAATTCACTCTATTCCTTGCCCTCCTTTCACCCTCCTGCATGTTCAGGCCCCGATCACACAAAATCTTTTTCACTCCATCTTTCCACCTCCAATTTGGTCTCCCACTTCTCCTCGTTCCCTCCACCTCCGACACATATATCCTCTTGGTCAATCTTTCCTCACTCATTCTCTCCATGTGCCCAAACCATTTCAAAACACCCTCTTCTGCTCTCTCAACCACACACATTTTATTACCACACATCTCTCTTACCCAATTATTACTTAATTGATCAAACCACCTCACACCACATATTGTCCTCAAACATCTCATTTCCAGCACATCCACCCTCCAGTGCACAACTCTATCCATAGCCCACGCCTCGCAACCATACAACATTGTAGGAACCACTATTCCTTCAAACATACCCTTTTTTGCTTTCCGAGATAATGTTCTCGACTTCCACACATTCTTCAAGGCTCCCAGAATTTTTGCCCCCTCCCCCACCCTATGATTCATTTCCGCTTCCATGGTTCCATCCGCTGCCAAATCCACTCCCAGATATCTAAAACACTTCACTTCCTCCAGTTTTTCTCCATTCAAACTTACCTCCCAATTGACTTGACCCTCAACCCTACTGTACCAAATAACCTTGCTCTTATTCACATTTACTCTCAGCTTTCTTCTTTCACACACTTTACCAAACTCAGTCACCAGCTTCTGCAGTTTCTCACATGAATCAGCCACCAGCGCTGTATCATCAGCGAACAACAACTGACTCACTTCCCAAGCTCTCTTATCCCCAACAGACTGCATACTTGCCCCTCTTTCCAAAACTCTTGCAGGGAAATAATGCAAATGAGTGGGAGATGTATAAAAGAAAGAGGCAGGAGGTCAAGAGAAAGGTGCAAGAGGTGAAAAAGAGGGTAAATGAGAGTTGGGGTGAGAGAGTATCATTGAATTTTAGGGAGAATAAAAAGATGTTTTGGAAGGAGGTATATAAAGTGCGTAAGACAAGGGAACAAATGGGAACTTCAGTGAAGAGGGCTAATGGGGTGGTGATAACAAGTTGTGGTGATGTGAGAAGGAGATGGATTGAGTATTTTGAAGGTTTGTTGAATGTGTTTGATGATAGAGTGGCAGATATAGGGTGTTTTGGTCGAGGTGGTGTGCAAAGTGAGAGGGTTAGGGAGGATGATTTGGTAAACAGAGAAGAGGTAGTAAAAGCTTTGCGGAAGATGGAAGCCGACAAGGCAGCGGGTTTGGATGGCATTGCAGTGGAATTTGTTAAAAAAGGGGGTGACTGTATTGTTGACTGGTTGGTAAGGTTATTTAATGTATATGATTCATGGTGAGGTGCCTTAGGATTGGCGGAATGCTTGCATAGTGCCATTGTACTAAGGGAAAGGGGACAAAGGTGAGTGCTCAAATTACAGAGGTATAAGTTTGTTGAGTATTCCTGGTAAATTATATGGGAGGGTATTGATTGAGAGGGTGAAGGCATGTACAGAGCATCAGATTAGGATGTGTGGATCAGGTGTTTGCTTTGAAGAATGTATGTGAGAAATACTTAGAAAAGCAACTGGATTTGTATGTAGCATTTATGGATCTGGAGAAGGAGAAGGCATATGATAGAGTTGATAGAGATGCTTTGTGGAAGGTATTAAGAATGTATGGTGTGGGAGGCAAGTTGTTAGAAGCAGTGAAAAGTTTTTATCGAGGATGTAAGTCATGTGTACGTGTAGGAAGAGGAAAGTGATTGGTTCTCAGTGAATGTAGGTTTGCAGCAGGGATGTGTGATGTCTCCATGGTTATTTAATTTGTTTATGGATGCTTTCTAAGATAACGTTCTCGACTTCCACACGTTTCAATGCTCCCAGAACTTTCGGCCCCTCCCCCTCCCTATGATTCACTTCTGCTTCCATGGTTCCATCCGCTGCCAAATCTACTCCCAGATATCTAAAACACTTCACTTCCTCCAGTTTTTCTCCATTCAAACTTACCTCCCAACTGACTTGTCCCTCAACCCTACTGTACCTAATAACCTTGCTTTCATTCACATTTACTCTCAGCTTTCTTCTATCACACACTTTACCAAACTCAGTCACCAGCTTCTGCAGTTTCTCACCCGAATCAGCCACCAGCGCTGTATCATCAGTGCACAACAACTGACTCACTTCCCAAGCTCTCTCATCCACAACAGACTGCATACTTGCCCCTCTTTCCAAAACTCTTGCATTCACCTTCCTAACAACCCCATCCATAAACAAATTAAACAACCATGGAGACATCACACACCCCTGCCACACACCAACATTCACTGAGAACCAATCACTTTCCTTCAAACATACCCATTTTTGCTTTCCAAGATAACATTCTTAACTTCCACACATTTTTCAGCGCTCCCAGAACTTTCGCCCCCTCCCCCACCCTCTGATTCACTTTCGCTTCCATGGTTCCATCCGCTGCCAAATCCACTCCCAGATATCTAAAACACTTCACTTCCTCCAGTTTTTCTCCATTCAAACTTACTTCCCAATTGACTTGTCCCTCAACCCTACTGTACCTAATAACCCTGCTGTTATTCACATTACTCTCAGCTTTCTTCTTTCACACACTTTACCAAACTCAATCACCAGCTTCTGCAGTCTCTCACCCGAATCAGCCACTAGTGCTGTATCATCAGCTCCAGTCATGGGCAAAAGTCTGCATCAAGGCTGGGTCATAATTTAGATTAGAGAGAATTATGAAAAAAAAAGAAGAAAAGACAAAGGAAGATATTCATGAGTTTTAGAGGAAGTGAAAGACCAATCTTTTGAAATGAGCCAGGTCATAGGT
Source organism: Panulirus ornatus (assembly GCF_036320965.1). Classification (NCBI taxonomy): domain Eukaryota; kingdom Metazoa; phylum Arthropoda; class Malacostraca; order Decapoda; family Palinuridae; genus Panulirus; species Panulirus ornatus. The sequence goes on along the minus strand of NC_092255.1, from coordinate 26,394,935 downwards.
ATTGGGAAAGATATGAGAAGTTAGTGAGTTCCAAAGCTTCGACATGTAGGGAAAGAAGCTGGTATCAAAATGGCCAACCCTTAAGATGCCGATGACCACATTATAATCATGTGACACAGCAGCTTTCTAAGTGTTGCATGGTTTAGCTAGTGGTGGGGGCACACAAGCAGCCGGTTCTCAGGAGCAAAAACTAAAGTAATACCTATAGAAGAGGAAAAATGAACCAACATTGCGGCATAGGGCAAAGGGGTCTGGAAGTTAGCCAGGACATTTATGTTAGACAGCTTTTATCTCAACTCTATCAAGTAAGCAAACAGAGCTAGAACCACTCCAAATGTTAGAGCAGTACTATATACAAGGATGAATCAGTCCCTTGTACAAAAGGAGCAACTTCAGAAGAGAAGTTTCGATATCTAAACAGGGCACCCAGTTTCTTAAAGGCAGACTTACCTCTTCCTGTAATGTGGGGTTTCCAAGGAGTGAATGTTACAGTAATACCAAGTTTGTTCATTGAGTCAAGAGGTGGAATTACATAACTGTCAAAGGAGAGACGAGTTGAGAAGTTTTCGGTAGAGAGATGGATAGAAACTAGGTCTTTGACTTCCCCACTGAGACATCCTGTCCAAGTCTGAGTTTACTGAGGAATCTGTGTCAAGATAAAATACAGATCAGGTGCGAGAAGAGGGAGTAGAATTAAAGGATGTGGATGAATGCATTGTTGAGTTGTCAGCATATGAATGCATTGGATTATTAATGGGTGAGAGGAACTCGTTAAAAAAAAGGAGAAAAAGTGTAGGGGACGGGACAGAACCTTGAGGGACACCACTATTGATAGAGAAAAGAGTGGAGGCTGATCCATCAACAACCACAGAGATAGATTGGCCAGAGAGGAAGCTAGATATGAAGGAGCAAAGTGAGGGAGGGAAGTTGAAATAGGGGAGCTTAGAGATGAGATCCCAGTGCCACTCCCTGCCAGAAGCCTTGACTATGTCAAGGGTAACTACACATAACTCCTCAAAATCTTTTAGGGTTGATGACCAGACATTAGTAAGATAAAAAATAATATCACCAGTGGATCTCGCCTTACAGAAGCCATACTGGTGATTAGAAAGAAGACTGTGATTTTCGAGGTGTTTAAGTATATGGGAGTTGAGGATGGAAACAATAGATGTCAAAGGAGCAGGACAATAGTTAGAGGGATCAGAATGGTCACCCTTCTTAGGGATGGGATGTATCATTGCATGCTTCCCAGTTACAAGTTTGTTATGTGTAATTGGTAAGTTATATGGAAGTATTGGGATTGATAGGATGGTGCAGAGGCATTAGACTGGGGAAGAACCTTGTTGTTTTTGGAGTTGGTGAGGGTGTGAGCATTGGGTATTTGCTTTGAAAAGTGAGAAATGCTTAGGTAAACAAGAATTTTTTGATGGCATTTAAGGATCTGGAGAAAACATGATAAGAGTTGCTAGAGATGCATTGTAGAAGTTGTCATGAATATAAGATGTTGAAGGAAAGCTATTGGAAACACAGAGTGTTTTTATCAAGATAGTAAGGCATTTGTATGATTAGGTACAAGGGAGGGTGAGTGTTTCCGGGTAAAAATTGGTCTCTGGCTTGGATGTATGGTGGTGTCATGGTTGGGGCTTGAACATGTATGAAGGTGTAAGATATGCATGGGATAGAGTGAATTGGTGTAATGTGGTATACTGGGGATGATGTGCTAACAGTGGACTAAACCAGGGCATACAAAGTGCCTGGAGGAAACCATGGAATGATCTGTGGGGCCTAGTTGTAGATAGGGGGCTCTATTTTTGGTGCATTCCCAGTGACAGCTAGTGAGTTTATGTGAGCAAATGATTCTATTTCTTTGTTCTTAGTGCTAACTCATCAATTTAGGGAATGGCAAACAGATGAAAGAAAAAATTAAGTAAAAATGATGACATTAGAGGTGTTATAGAAGGGCACTACATAGAGTGATAGAAGTGAAATAAATGTAAAAGTTTCAGTTGTCATCATAATTGAGAAACTAGAATTCAGAAAACGTATTGGAAATTAACACTATTGTGCCAAGTAATGATTGATTTGACCTGAAAATTTTTACTTAGAGAGATAGAAACCTTTTAATGAAAATGTTTAGTATATGGATAAGAAGGAAAATTTAATACTACTTTGTGATATGGTCACCAGCAAAACAAATAGAAATTAACAAATTAGAGAAAATTCAGAAGCTCTTCATAAGAAAAATTTAGGCAAGGAATGTGTGAACTACAATGAAAGGCAAAAGGATCCCCTGGAAACACTGCGATAAAGTTGTCCTTTGGCTCTCTGCCAGTGGCCAGTTCAGGGTGAGGCACTAAAGGCTAAGAAACTGCACAGGAGTTCACCAGTAATAGAGAGTTTTGTCGTGGTCATCCCTCTTGGAGTTCTGAAGTGAACTGGTGTCAAATATATAGATGAATAGAACTTGGTATGTATCATGTGTGAGTAGTGTTTCCTTTACATTAGAATATAATATGTATCCCATATTTTTCACTTACATTTTCTTTATAGTGTCAGTTATACCCTCTGGAATTTTTACCCTTCTTCAAGTTGTAGATAGTAGTTGGGAGGCAGCCACCTACCAGGGAGGAATATTACTGCTACTGCCAGCCTGATTATTTGGAGGGTTAGTTATCTCTGCAAAGTGAGCTAGTGCTTCACTAGTTGTCAGCTTGCACTCCTTTGACCCAGTTAGCTCTTTTCTTTCTGCCTGTACCACACAATTAACAGTTAACAACACTTAACTTGCACAACTCATTCATAGCAACTCTAGATTTTCCAATGGCAAGTATTTTGCAGTAGCTCTGACTTTTGGCCAAATGTCAGGGGCTATAGATAGAAGTAGTAAGTAGGAACATTATAAAGGAGTTTTAGGCAGAAACATTTGTTGGAAGTAGTAGGTAGAAGCATTAGGTAAAAGGTTGTAACATTAGGCAGGAATATTAGGTTGACACAATGCAGAAGTAGTTGGTAGGAACATTAGGTAGTAGCCTCTTAAAACACTGAAAGAGGTGGCCTGTTAAGGGTGAGGTACTAAAGGCTTAGAAGCAGCACTGGAGTTCAACAGTTATGGAGACATATGTGGCAACCCCGGTGAGGGTTCCGTAAGGGAACAGTTGTCAGAGAGATAGATAGATAGATCAAGCTGCTCACTGTAATGTATTAGTTAGAATAACTTTCCCCTGGTTGTCTTTCTGGTCACACCAGACTCCAAAGCTAACCCAGACTGTTCTTTTTTCATTCTCTTACACAGTAACTTGAAGATAGTTAACTATGATTATAGCCATCTACACATTTCATCCATCAACCCTATCTGTTTGTCCAACACTAAGTTTACTCTCCTTTCAACTTTCCTTGACCTCAGGATATAGAAATCATCATTTTCAAGACATTTCCTTTTCATATATTCTCAGTGAAATGTATCATTTTCAGAATAATCAAAGATTGTCTTGAATTACTTAGTCTGACAAGATATTATTCTTCACCTCACATTGTAGGAAGCCAGTTTGATTTGAGCATTAGTTTTACAGTCTTTTTAGTTAATAAAATGACCTATCGATGACTTGTACTCCAAGCTTGTTATTCCACAATGACTGCAGGTAAAGGTTGTGAAGGAGATCCCAGTGAATTGTTTGATTGCAGTAGGAAAACATTTTTATACTTGCTTTCTAGGTATATTAATTTAATTTGTATTTTTTTATATTTTTTGTACAATGCTGTTCCTTGTGATGTGCTTTTTTTTTTTTTTTTTTTTTTTTTTATTTGTACAGCTGAATTTCACAACCCATTGATATTTTTCCTGCATGGCTTTCAGTAATATTCATTATGATATGCTTGTATATCCCAGATGCTTTGCTTTTTCTTAGGAAATGTCTGATAAGGTCAACGAGATGTGGGAACTGTCTCAGTCTAGTTGGGAAGTTCTTTGCCAGATGGAGGAATTACAGCGGGGCCTAAGTCATGAACAGAGGTTTACTTTTTATTGCTTTTATTGATTAGACCGTCCTGTTACAGCATATTAGTTATTATTTAATTTAAATGTATTTGTTGTAGTTACATGTGTGTGGCTGTTCAGTGTTATGATATGATGAATTGTTTTTTTATTTTTAATGTTTTGTCTCTGAGTAGAATGATAATGTTTACACGTATACCCTTCAGTATCTTGTTACTGATCTTATTTAACTTTCCTTTCCAGCTGCCTCAGCTTCTTAATCTCTTCATGTGATGTGTGCTTTTCAGCTTTGTATATAGCATGTTTAAATTTTGCTTGTTTGCTTGTTAGGCTATTTCTCCATGTAGTTTTTGATTATTATTATTATTAGTTTGTGTGACCCTAGGTTTTTAATGCTGTAAATACTGTTGTCTTGCATTTTGGTCGATTTTTCCTCAGGAGTTGTATGATACAGGGATTTTTTCCCAGAAAAGTTTCATGTAATAATTGCATAATTACATATGATAATTGAATTTTCGAGAATTAAGTATCAGATTATGAAATAATGAAAGTTGGGAGTGGTGTAGAATTTCATTTAATATTAACCAAGTCATTGGTTAGTTTGCTCTAGGTTTATGTCATGGGTTGTGTCACTTTTTATGAAGCTGACTAAACAGTGATATGCTCTGGAAGTCAGGCTAAACTTTGTGATTTTTTTGTTTTCAGTGAACATTGGCGGAAGGAAAACAACCTTCAGCAGAACGTTAGTTCCCTAAAAGAGGAATTGTCGAGAGCTGATCAGTCTCTTCGTTCCATGGCTGGAAAGGTTAGCCTTGAAATTGTTTTAAGTATGTGGTTACTACAGGCTTAGAATGAAAGTTTTGTGGTGGATGATTGCTTGTATTTAATAGTTTTAAGATGTTCATGTTTACAGTATATGAAATTGTGAATTGAGATGTCACTAGATATGTCAGATTTTTTTTCCCCCCTTTTTCCTCCTCTTTTTGGTATTGTTAAGCTCTTCTTTATATCATTTTGACCCAGTGTACATCTTAATAATTTTACTATCTCTGCCCTTCACACATTATTTCCCAGAAACTCTAATAGACCTTGGTGTTTTTTTTTTTTTTTTTTTTTTTTTTTTTTTTTTTTTTTTTTTTTACATTGCATTGTATGGAGAGTGATTTTTGCACTCTTGTGGCTCCATCTCTTGAACATTCTCTATCTCATGCTGTATAGATGGAAGATACCAGGGGTGTATGGGGTAATTGGTAAGTTACTGAATGCAGTAAGGAACTTTTATTCATAGAGTAAGGCTTGTGGAGGGAAGAGGACGAGTAGTTTGTGGCAAAGATGGGCCTGCATCAAGGATGTGTGACGTTGCCTTTTTTTGTTGGAAGTGAAATGTTTGAACAAGGAGTGGTGTGAAATGGTTTGCTTGAGTAAGCGGTAATTAGGGTAAGAAGGAAGTGTGGTAATAAGAAGAGTGTGGTTGAGAGAGCTGAAGAGGTTGTGCAGCAATAGTTTAGACGTATGGACAGAATGGGTAAGAAGTTAATTGAGAGGATATATGTGTATGAAGCAGCTGGGACAAGGAGAAGGGGAGACCAAAATGGGGATGGAAGGATGGAGTGAAAAAGATTTTGAGTGATCAGGGTTTGAACATGGAGGAGGTTGAAAGGCATAGAAGGGATTGAGTGAATTAGAACAAAGTGGTATGCTGGGAGTGACATGCTGTAATTGGACTGAACTAGGGCATGTGAAGTGCCTGGGGGAAGCCATGGAAAGGTTTCTGTAGCCTAGTCATGGAGAGAGGGCGCTATGGGTTTTTGTGCATTGCACATTGCAGCAGAAAATGATGATGTGAATGAATGCAGCCTTTTATCATCAGTTCCTGTTGCTACATTGCTAATGCAGGAAACAGTAGACAGGTATGAAAGACAGAAAAAAAATAATTCAGTACAACCCTGCATGCGAGATTGGTATCCCTACTTTTCCCGACAAATGTACTTGTACATTACTTGCCTGACAGCCATTGCCTCATCCCCTACCTCTTGAGGTGTCTACTGACACAACACTTCTGTGATGCTTGCTGAACTGCTACAACACAGCCCCCAGATAGAGACCTTATGTTACTCCCCACATTAGCCAGATGTTTTATACAAATGGATTTGTATGTAGCATTTATGGATCTGGAGAAGGCATATGATAGAGTTGATAGAGATGCTCTGTGGAAGGTATTAAGAATATATGGTGTGGGAGGCAAGTTGTCAGAAGCAGTGAAAAGTTTTTATCGAGGATGTAAGTCATGTGTACGTGTAGGAAGAGAGGAGAGTGATTGGTTCTCAGTGAATGTAGGTTTGCGGCAGGGGTGTGTGATGTCTCCATGGTTGTTTAATTTGTTTATGGATGGGGTTGTTAGGGAGGTGAATGCAAGAGTTTTGGAAAGAGGGGCAAGTATGAAGTTTGTTGTGGATGAGAGAGCTTGGGAAGTGAGTCAGTTGTTGTTCGCTGATGATACAGCACTGGTGGCTGATTCATGTGAGAAACTGCAGAAGCTGGTGACTGAGTTTGGTAAAGTGTGTGAAAGAAGAAAGTTAAGAGTAAATGCGAATAAGAGCAAGGTTATTAGGTACAGTAGGGTTGAGGGTCAAGTCAATTGGGAGGTAAGTTTGAATGGAGAAAAACTGGAGGAAGTGAAGTGTTTTAGATATCTGGGAGTGAATCTGGCAGCGGATGGAACCATGGAAGCGGAAGTGGATCATAGGGTGGGGGAGGGGGCGAAAATCCTGGGAGTGTTGAAGAATGTGTGGAAGTCGAGAACATTATCTTGGAAAGCAAAAATGGGTATGTTTGAAGGAATGGTGGTTCCAACAATGTTGTATGGTTGCGAGGCGTGGGCTATGGATAGAGTTGTGCACAGGAGGATGGATGTGCTGGAAATGAGATGTTTGAGGACAATGTGTGGTGTGAGGTGGTTTGATCGAGTAAGTAACGTAAGGGTAAGAGAGATGTGTGGAAATAAAAAGAGCGTGGTTGAGAGAGCAGAAGAGGGTGTTTTGAAATGGTTTGGGCACATGGAGAGAATGAATGAGGAAAGATTGACCAATAGGATATATGTGTCGGAGGTGGAGGGAACGAGGAGAAGTGGGAGACCAAATTGGAGGTGGAAAGATGGAGTGAAAAAGATTTTGTGTGATCGGGGCCTGAACATGCAGGAGGGTGAAAGGAGGGCAAGGAATAGAGTGAATTGGATTGATGTGGTATACCGGGGTTGACGTGCTGTCAGTGGATTGAATCAGGGCATGTGAAGCATCTGGGGTAAGCCATGGAAAGCTGTGTAGGTATGTATATTTGCATGTGTGGACGTATGTATATACATGTGTATGGGGGTGGGTTGGGCCATTTCTTTCGTCTGTTTCCTTGCGCTACCTTGCAAATGCGGGAGACAGCGACAAAGCAAAAAAAAAAAAAATGTTTCTCTAAAGGTATTTCCTTCTTGAATCTTTGGACATCCCCGTTATATATATAATGTGTGAATTGTATTCTTAGTTGATCGCTATCAGCACAAAAAAATAGTGTAAAGCTATGTGTGTTCTATTGTATACATTGTATCCATACTTCATTTGATGGTTCTGTCACTTACCATGTACATCTGGAACATTGTGTAGGGGGTATCTAGTGGCAGCATTTTTTTTTTTTTTTTTTTTAAGGGAAAAAGGTTTATGTATCGATGCCTTTTAACATGTGATCTGTTGAAGATTCTAACCTTTGGTCTATGTTTAAAAGCAGTCTGTACTATTTCCTTTCATTATTACATACACCTAAGTTATATTTATATTTAGTTGGCTTCACTTTCATTGAGCATGTTTGTACATTTCAGCCGATTCTTAATGGTCGGGATAGTGTTCAGAAAGTTCTGGATACATTTAGAGAACGTGGTGGCCACCTTGGTGAAATTGTTACTCAGTACTATGGACTTCTCATTGAGAACTTTGAGTGTGAACGATCCATATATACTGCAGTGGAAGTTACTGCAGGGAACAAGTAAGTGTCCATATTTTTTAAAGATTATTTTCACCAGGTGAATTAAGTAGGTAGTAGTTGGTAGGCAGTCACTGACGAGTGAGGTTTACTGGTACTACCCACCTGGGAATCAGGGGATTAATGATGCCTGCAATAGTGAGTACTTCATTGGCTGTCAGTTGGCACTTTTCTGACCCTGGTAACTGTTTTTTCTTTCTGCCTCGCACTCAAATGGACTTCTGACATTCTTTCTGCAAACATACAAAGTCTCCTTGTCACAAGACTCAGTCCTCGTAACTGTAGATTTTCCTGTAATGAGCACTGTGTGCTAGCCCAGCTGTTTGGAAAAATGGTAAGAGCAAAAGACAGAAGCAGTAAGTAGAAACTATTGGCAGAAGCATTCCTACATATGCCCTTCTGTGAAAGAGACACAGTGATCTATGCATGGGAGCAAAATAAAAGCTTAAAAATAGTGTTTGAAGTTTGAAAGCATCTCAGCAAGGAAGATTCAGAATTATAAAACTTGGGGTTTACTAGAAAGCTCTTTCATTTATTTGTACTTGTTTGCTATTTCCCCACATTAGCAAGGTAGCACCAGGAACAGGCAAATGTAGACATATTCATTTACATCCATTCTCTCTCAGTCTTGTGTAATGCACCAAAACTACAACATCTATTTACAACCAGTCCCCATAGACCTTTTCATGGTTTCCTCTGACTACTTCACATGTCCTGGTTCAGTCCATTTACAGCATATCGCTCTATTTCACTCTTATCTTCTGTGTGCCTTTCACCCTTTTACATGTTTAGACTCCAAGTACTCAGATTTGTCATACCCTCATAGACATTGTCGTAATTATCCTGTAAAATGATATGGAAAAAGAAATGGGACAAACAAAAAAAATTGGAAATTATTACCTAGAAACCCCGATCTGGGAAGTGAAAGACCAAATTAGAGGTGGAAGGTTGGAATGAGAAAGATTTTGAGTGATTAGGGCCTGAACATAGAGTGAATTGAAACGATGTGGTATACTGGAGACAACGTGCTGTCATTGGACTGAACCAGGGCATGTGAAACATTTTGGATGAACCATGGAAAGCCTAGGGGGCCTGGATATGGATAGGAAGCTGTGATTTCGGTGCATTACATATGACAACTAGAGACCTGAGTGTGACACACACACACACACACACACACACCCAGAGGTTGGCAATGCTGTTTCCTGTGGGGCAGTGTGGTGCTGGGAATGGTTGAAGGTAAGCAAGTATGAATACTACATGTGTGTATATGTGCATGTCTATATATGTATATATTTATTATACTTTGTTGCTGTCGCCTGCATTAGCGAGGTAGCGCAAGGAAACAGATGTAAGAATGGCCCAACCCACCCACATACACATGTATATACATACACTTCTACACACGCACATAAACATACCTATACATTTCAATGTATACATATATATACATACACTGACATATACATATTCATACATGCTTCCTTCATCCATTCCTGCTGCCATCCTGCCACACATGAAATGACACCCCCCTCCCCCCATGTGTGGGCGAGGTAGCGTTAGGAAATGACAACAAAGGCCACTCATTCACACTCAGTCTCTATCTGTCATGTGTAATGCACCAAAACCACAGCTCCCTTTCCGCATCCAGGCCCCACAAAACTTTCCATGGTTTACCCCAGACACTTCACATGCCCTGGTTCAATCTGTTTCCTGGTACTACCTCACTGAAGCAGGAAACGGCAATCAAGTATAGGGGATTAAGAATACTTCCCACGTATTCCCTGTGTGTCGTAGAAGGCGACTAAAAGGGGAGGGAGCGGGGGGCTGGAAATCCTCCCCTCTCGGTTTTTTTTTTTTTTTTTTTTTTTTTTTTTTTTTTTTTTTTCAAAAGAAGGAACAGAGAATTGGGCCAGGTGAGGGTATTCCCTCAAAGGCCCAGTCCCCTGTTCTTAACGCTACCTCGCTAATGCGGGAAATGGCGAATAGTTTGAAAGAAAAGAAAGAAAAGACTTTTACCTCTCTTGAAAATGCCATTGAAAATTATAGATTATGGTAGCCTATTACTTCCAAGTTTCTTTTAGGAAGAAATATAGATGTAGGATTTGAGTTGATGGTGTAAAGTTTTACACAGTTTTGTTTTTCCATATGTGAATTAAAGATGCATAGTGGATATAGAGACTCACTCACTGGAAGTGGAGGAATATGGTTTATGAAGATTGTTAAGGTGAATTAGTGTAAATTGACTGTACGTCTTGGATAGTAAAGAACATGTGTTGTATGTGATTATTTGTAGAAGTATCTAATATGTATTTCCTTTTGCAGACTATTCCATCACATTGTTGAGTCTGACAAGATTGGCACTCAGATTTTGAAAGAGATGAATAAACAGAAGTTACCTGGTGAAGTGACATTCATGCCACTCAACAGACTTACAGTAAAAGACATTGATTATCCTCAAACTAATGTAAGTGTTGTTGTAATAGACGTCGATTAATCTCAAACTAAGATAAGTTTTTTGTAAAAATGACATTGATTATTCTCAAATTAATGTAAGTAGCTTTGTAATAGACATTGATCCTTCAGAAACTAATTAAGTAGCTTTGTGATATAATGTGTGAGCAGATAAGCTTTTAAATAGAAATATGTCTTCAAAATGAAGGTTTAAAAGAATCAGAGAAAAGATTGCATCAGAATTAAGACATAACTCATCTTTGGTTCACATCTTGGAAATTTGGTGTATTTATCATTATTGCTGGCATTTTTTGCCTGTACTTGCTCATCATAATAGAGTTTCAGCCTTTTCCATTCATCATTCTGTGTACTTATAATTCACAAATGTATTTTGATTTTCAATCGGTATATCTCCATTAGGGAGTAGTAGGCTGGAGCAACTGCAAGCATTATGCTATAGTTGCCATTTGCCAGTGGCCTGTTGAGTATAAGGCACTAAAGGTTAGAAGCAGCATTGGAATTCGCTAGTTATGGGAACTGTTGCTATGGCCAACCCTTTGAGGGAGTTCCAGTTGGGAACAGGCATCAGAAATATAGATAGATGGATTGATATCTTCAGTTCCACTTACTTTGACATGTTTTGTTGCAAGTCTATCATTCACATTGATCCATTCTTATAATCATAGTACTCTCATGTGTTATAAAATTAGCTTTAGTAAATTCTAGAATGATGTGGTTGAGATTGAAAATGGATGGCAAGAGATGTGGCATTATTAGTGTGTATGCACTTGGTCATTAGAAGCAAGTGTTTTGGGAGCAGCTCAGTGAGTGTGTTTACATTTTTATGTTAGAGACTGGATATTAGTAATGGGTGATTTAAGTGCGAAGGCGAGTAAAGTGGCTGTTGATGGTATGATGCTTCCTTGCGCTACCTCGCAAACGTGGGAGACAGCGACAAAGCAAAATAAATAAATAAATAAATAATATATCGCAAACGCGGGAGACAGCGACAAAGTATAAAAAAAAAAAATGTGTGGATCAGGTGTTTGCTTTGAAGAATGTATGTGAGAAATACTTAGAAAAGCAAATGGATTTGTATGTAGCATTTATGGATCTGGAGAAGGCATATGATAGAGTTGATAGAGATGCTCTGTGGAAGGTATTAAGAATATATGGTGTGGGAGGCAAGTTGTTAGAAGCAGTGAAAAGTTTTTATCGAGGATGTAAGGCATGTGTACGTGTAGGAAGAGAGGAAAGTGATTGGTTCTCAGTGAATGTAGGTTTGCGGCAGGGGTGTGTGATGTCTCCATGGTTGTTTAATTTGTTTATGGATGGGGTTGTAAGGGAGGTAAATGCAAGAGTCCTGGAAAGAGGGGCAAGTATGAAGTCTGTTGGGGATGAGAGAGCTTGGGAAGTGAGTCAATTGTTGTTCGCTGATGATACAGCGCTGGTGGCTGATTCATGTGAGAAACTGCAGAAGCTGGTGACTGAGTTTGGTAAAGTGTGTGGAAGAAGAAAGTTGAGAGTAAATGTGAATAAGAGCAAGGTTATTAGGTACAGTAGGGGTGAGGGTCAAGTCAATTGGGAGGTGAGTTTGAATGGAGAAAAACTGGAGGAAGTGAAGTGTTTTAGATATCTGGGAGTGGATCTGTCAGCGGATGGAACCATGGAAGCGGAAGTGGATCATAGGGTGGGGGAGGGGGCGAAAATTTTGGGAGCCTTGAAAAATGTGTGGAAGTCGAGAACATTATCTCGGAAAGCAAAAATGGGTATGTTTGAGGGAATAGTGGTTCCAACAATGCTGTATGGTTGCGAGGCGTGGGCTATGGATAGAGATGTGCGCAGGAGGATGGATGTGCTGGAAATGAGATGTTTGAGGACAATGTGTGGTGTGAGGTGGTTTGATCGAGTAAGTAACGTAAGGGTAAGAGAGATGTGTGGAAATAAAAAGAGCGTGGTTGAGAGAGCAGAAGAGGGTGTTTTGAAATGGTTTGGGCACATGGAGAGAATGAGTGAGGAGAGATTGACCAAGAGGATATATGTGTCGGAGGTGGAGGGAACGAGGAGAAGAGGGAGACCAAATTGGAGGTGGAAAGATGGAGTGAAAAAGATTTTGTGTGATCGGGGCCTGAACATGCAGGAGGGTGAAAGGAGGGCAAGTAATAGAGTGAATTGGAGTCATGTGGTATACAGGGGTTGACGTGCTGTCAGTGGATTGAAGCAAGGCATGTGAAGCGTCTGGGGTAAACCATGGAAAGCTGTGTAGGTATGTATATTTGCGTGTGTGGACGTGTGTATGTACATGTGTATGGGGGGGGGGGTTGGGCCATTTCTTTCGTCTGTTTCCTTGCGCTACCTCGCAAACGCGGGAGACAGCGACAAAGTATAAAAAAAAAAAAAAAAAAAAAAAAATATATATATATTATCCCTGGGATAGGGGATTAAGAATACTTCCCACGTATTCCCTGCGTGTCATAGAAGGCGACTAAAAGAGGAGGGAGCGGGGGGCTGGAAATCCTCCCCTCTCGTTTTTTTTTTTTTTTTTTTTAATTTTCCAAAAGAAGGAACAGATTGGAGCCAGGTGAGGATATTCCACAAAGGCCCAGTCCTCAGTTCTTAACGCTACCTCGCTAACGCAGGAAATGGCGAATAGTTTTTTTTTTTTTTTTTCCAAAAGAAGGAACAGAGAAGAGGGCACATGTAAGGGTCAAGTCAATTGGGAGGTAAGTTTGAATGGAGAAAAACTGGAGGAAGTAAAGTGTTTTAGATATGTGGGAGTGGATCTGGCAGCAGATGGAACCATGGAAACGGAAGTGGATCATAGGGTGGGGGAGGTTGCGAAAATCCTGGGAGCGTTGAAGAATGTGTGGAAGTCGAGAACATTATCTCGGAAAGCAAAAATGGGTATGTTTGAAGGAATAGTGGTTCCAACAATGTTGTATGGTTGCGAGGCATGGGATATGGATAGAATTGTGCGCAGGAGGATGGATGTGCTGGAAATGAGATGTTTGAGGACAATGTGTGGTGTGAGGTGGGTTGATCGAGTAAGTAACGTAAGGGTAAGAGAGATGTGTGGAAATAAAAAGAGCGTGGTTGAGAGAGCAGAAGAGGGTGTTTTGAAATGGTTTGGGCACATGGAGAGAATGAGTGAGGAAAGATTGACCAAGAGGATATATGTGTCGGAGGTGGAGGGAACGAGGAGAAGTGGGAGACCAAATTGGAGGTGGAAAGATGGAGTGAAAAAGATTTTGTGTGATCGGGGCCTGAACATGCAGGAGGGTGAAAGGAGGGCAAGGAATAGAGTGAATTGGATTGATGTGGTATACCGGGGTTGACGTGCTGTCAGTGGATTGAATCAGGGCATGTGAAGCGTCTGTGGTAAACCATGGAAAGCTGTGTAGGTATGTATATTTGCGTGTGTGGACGTATGTATATACATGTGTATGGGGGTGGGTTGGGCCATTTCTTTCGTCTGTTTCCTTGCGCTACCTCACAAACGCGGGAGACAGGAAAAAAAAAAAAGGAGGAGGAACAGAGGGGGCCAGGTGAGGATATTCCAAAAAAGGCCCAGTCCTCTGTTCTTAATCTACCTCGCTAACGCGGGAAATGGCGAATAGTTTAAAAGAAAAGAATGGAAATGGTGAACAGCTTGTGGAGTTTTGTGCAGAAAAAGGACTGGTCATTGAGGATGCTTAGTTTAAAAAGAGGGACAATTACAGTTATACGTACATGAGTTGAGATGGTCGTCATGCATTATTGAATTACATATTAATTGATTGGCGTATAAAAGAGAATCTTTTGGATGTTTGCTGAGATGGGCAGCTGATGGGATGTTTGATAACTATCTTTTGCAGGCTAGGATGAAGATTTCGGAGGTTTTCAGAAAAGAAGAACACTTTCAGTGATGAGAGTAAGTGAGCTTGGAAGAGACTTGTGTAAAGAAATACCAGGAGAGGTTAGTTACAGAATCACAAAATATGAGAGTAAATGAAGCAGAGGGAGTGGGCAAGGAATGGGAGGTATTTAGGTAAGTAGTGCTGGCACATGTAAGAGATGCATTTGGCATGCAAAAGGTGGGAGGTGGACAAATTATAAAAGGTGGTGAGTGGTGTGATGAAGACGAAAAGAGGCATTTGGATGGTACTTACAGGTAAGGAGTGCAAATGATTGGTTGATGTATAAGAGAAAGCAGCAGGAGGTCAAGAAGAAAGTGCATGGACTGAAAAAGAGGGAAATGAGATTTGGGGGTGAGCGAGTATCAGTAAATTTTTGGGAGAACAAGATGATGTTTTGGAAGGAAGCAGATAATGTGCAAAAACTAACAGAACGAATGGGACAACAAATTATGTTGAATGGTTGAGACATGTTCTGTAGGTGAGAATGTTTGGAAGAGGGTGGATATGTGGGAAATGAAATGCTAAGGACAACATGTGAGAAAGGTTGATCAAGTAATAAAAGGGTAAGTGTGAGGTATGGTAACAAGAAGAGTATGGTTGAGAGAGTTGGTGTATTGAAATGTATTGGAGAGAATGAGTAAGGAGAGGTTGATAAAAAGCATATATTTATCAAGAGAGGGAGAAGTGGGAGACCAAATTGGAGATGGAAGGATAGAGCAAAAAAGGTTTTGAGCACATGGGCCTGAATTTCCAGGAAGTTGAAAAGCATGCATGAGTTAGAGTGAATTGGAGTGATGTGATACATATGGGGCAACTTGCTCTCAGTGGACTAAACGAAGGCATGAGATACAGGGTAAGATCTCAGAAAGCTGTGTAGGGCTTGGTACGGGATAGGGGGCTGTGGTTTTAGTGCATTATTTATTGCAACAAGAAAATAGATGAGCAAATGAGGCCTTTTTCTTTTTCCTGGTCGTGGCACTACCTTGTTAATGAGAGAAATGGCAAATCAAGTATGAAAGAAAGAGATTAGGAATGGTTTTTATCATTCATTATGACTACTAACCGCTTTTCATTCCAACATTTTCCCACATACTCTTATTTCCTATCTATCTGTAGTGATTTGTATTGTGTTCTCAGTCCTGTCTCAAAAGTTCCTTAATATTAAGATTGTTTACTCTACATTCAAATGAATCTGACATCTGCAGGATGCCATTCCAATGGTGAGCAAGCTGACTTACTCGGAACGATATCATAAGGCACTGAAGTATATTTTTGGGCGTACTCTGATTTGTCGTAACTTAGAAGTCGCTACTCATCTTGCACGATCAACTCGACTTGATTGTGTAACTCTTGATGGAGATCAAGTAAGTATGGGAATACTTTACCTTTAATTTCAAGGTGTGTATTTTTGCTATTACTATATCCTTATATTAAGCCTTTAATGTATACTTTTTTAAATGTAGGGGTAATTATTGACTCAATTTGCCTATTTAAGATTAAATACATTATTCAGAAAAATCAAGGAGACTTACGATATTATTTTATGCAGCATTTCAGTATCTCTGACATCTCAGTCACTCTGTCGGTGTTTATGACTCGTTAAACAGGATTTAAATCTCAATTTTTCAATAGTTGTGTTCCTCAGGAGAATGTGACTAAGTGTCTCACATGGGGTTATATACACTGATGCTGGATCAGATTCCCAGTTGATGTGGCATGATGCTTCCTTTTTCGGTTCCTGTTGCCTGCATGCTCAGTTCAAAGTTCCACCCACCAATCTAGCCACTTGTTGCCTACTTATAGCTCACTGGTATTGTGTTGATGTTGACCTTTAGAAACTATAGAATGACCATAGTAGTAGTGGTGCATGTGGATAAGCAGGACATCTCCCCTGATAGGATAAATTACACTATCCACAAAGGATTGGACAGATAAGGAGATGGATAGTGTATGCACCCAATATTATACACCCCCTCCCTGACATATGTCCAAGTTCCATTCTGACTGACTGATCAGATCTTGAAATGGGTGTGATCATCATGGAATGTAGAATTCGTATATCTGTACAGCAGTCTTTTATCTTAGTTTCAGTCATAATTATCTCATTTTATATTAACCAGCTATATTATATGATTCTGTAGTTTCTTTTTACCTTTTATTTAAGATTCTTTAGTTCATATTTATTTTTTTTCTTTATGTATATATTTTTTTCCTGTCATATGTATGGATAGTCATAAGTCTCACTGGTTGTAGGTAGGGGATCTGGAGTCAGAGTTGGCTGACAGCAGCTTCCAAACTGGTGGGCAGGACTTGGTTGAATGAGAGTAGATATGTGAGAGGAACTGACAAATCAGGGAGTGCTGAGCTGCAGTGACTGGGAGCCTGATACAGCAGCATTGTATATAACCTGGCTTGAGAGAGTTCAGTGTCATATTTTCCTGAAGACATCTGTCAACATGATGAGAATTCAGTCCTAATTAGTAGTTCACGTGTCAGAATGAATGATGTTCATGACTCCCTTTCCCATTTCTATTAATAAGTGGAAGTTCCTTTACAATTTATCCCTAGGTTGTTGCTTTCTCTTGTAGTTTTGTGTGTGTGTGTGTGTGTGTGAGCTACAGTGACTGGGAACCTGATACAGCAGCATTGTATATAACTTGGTGTGAGACAGTTCAGTGTCATATTTTCCAGAAGACTTCAGTCAACATGATGAGAATTAAGGCCTAATTAGTATCTTGTGTCAGAATGAATGATGTTCATGACTCCCTTTCTCATTTCTAATAAGTGGAAGTTCCTTTTCAATATATCCCTAGGTTGTTGCTTTCTCTTGTAGTTTTGTGTGTGTGTCCCCCCTACCACCACCACTACCAAGAAACATAATTCACATATCTGATAGAAAATAAGCAAGTTTGTTATGACAGGTGTCAAGTAAAGGCTCCTTGACTGGTGGGTACTTTAACACATCAAGATCACGTTTAGAGATCCAGAAGACAAGGTCTGAATTGCGGGATCAGATAATATCAGCTGAAACTGAGCTGAGAACATTACAAGAAACTCTGAGGAATACAGAACAAGAAATTAATAAGATTGTATCCGAGATGCAGAAGACAGAGATTAAGAACAGCAAAGCCAAGTAAGAAGTTTTGATGTACCTGATGGTTTCATTTATAGCTAATGTTTTCCCCAAGTGCACTGCAGTTAGTGATTTATGATTTGGAAGAGAATGTTAGAGGAATGATTTCAAATTGTGTGCAATTGAAATTTTTGTTTAAGGGATTAAGATATCAATAGAGACTTTAGTCTCACTTAATAGGTCATTAATACCTTATTGAAGTCTCAAGTTATGGAGACTATTGCCATGGCCAC
This sequence comes from Panulirus ornatus, assembly GCF_036320965.1. Lineage (NCBI taxonomy): Eukaryota > Metazoa > Arthropoda > Malacostraca > Decapoda > Palinuridae > Panulirus > Panulirus ornatus. The sequence continues at coordinate 26,377,205 of NC_092255.1, read as the reverse complement.
CCCCTTGAGGGAATTCCAGCTGGAAGTGGCATTAGAGAGAGAATGTTATCTTGGAGAGCAGAAATCAGTGTTTGAAGGAATTGTAGTTACAACAATGTTATATGGTTGCAAGGCATGGGCTATAGATAGGGTTGTGTGGAGGAGGGTGGATGTGTTGGAAATGAAATGTTTGAGAACATTATTTGGTGTGAGGTTGTTTGATCAAATAAGTAATGAAAGGGTAGGAGAGATGTGTGGTAATAAAAAGAGTGTGGTTGAGAGAGCAGAAGAGGATGTGTTGTAATGGTTTGGATATATGGAGAGAATGAGAGAGGAAAGGTTGATGAGGAGAACAATATGCTAGAGAGGAAAGGGACAAGGAGAAGCAGGAGACCAAATTGGAAACAGAGGGATAGAGTGAAAAAGAATTCGAGCGATCAGGGTCTGGACATGCAGGAGGATGAAAGGTGTGCATGGAATAGAGTGAAGTGGAACGATGTGGTATACTGAGGTCGACGTGCCATCAGTGGACTGAACCAAGTCATGTGAAACGTCCAAGATAAACTATGGAAAGGTCTTTGGGGCCACACATGAAATGGCATCCCCCTTCCACCATGTGCATGCAGGGTAGTGCTAAGAAAAGGCAACAAAGGCTACATTTGTTCACACTCAGTCTTTAGCTGTCATGTGTAAGGCACCGAAACCACAACTCCTTTTTCACATCCAGGCCTCACAAAACTTTCCATGGTTTACCCTTCAAGCTTCACTTGCCATGGTTAATACATTGACAGCATATCGACCCTGGTATACCATCGTTCCAATTCACTCTATTCTTAGCACACTTTCACCCTCCTGTATGTTCAGGCCCTGATCACTCAAAATCTTTTTCACTCCATTCTTCCACCTCCAATTCGGTCTTCCACTTCTTGTTCCCTCCTCCTCTGACACATATATCCTCTTGGTCAATCTTTTCCCACTCATTCTTTCCATGTCATGTGACTGGACAATTTCAATACACCGTCTTCTGCTCTTTCCCGGCTTACTCTTTATATATCCAAACCTCTCTCTTACCCTTTCATTACTTACTCAATCAAACCACCTCCCACCACATATTGTCCTCAGACATTTCATTTCCAACACGTCCACTCTCCCCTGCACAACCCTATCTATAGCCCTTGCCTCACAACAATATAACATTGTTGGAACCACTATTCCTTCAAACACCCATTTTTACTCTCAGAGATAATGTTCTTGACTTCCACACGTTCTTCAGTGCCCCCAGAACCTTCTTCCCCTCCCCCACCCTGTGACTCACTTCTGCTTCCATGGTTCCATCCGCCTGCAAAGTCATGCCCTGATATCTAAAACACTTCATTTCCTCCAGTTTTTCTCCATTCAAACTTACCTCCCAGTTTGCTTGTCCCTCAACCCTACTGAAACGAACAACCTTGCTCTTTTTCACATTTACTCTCAACTTTCTTTTTTCACACACCTTACCAAACTCAGTCACCTTCTTCAGCAGTTTCTCACCAGAATCAGCCACCAGCGCTGTATCATTAGCGAACAGCAACTGACTCACTTTCCACACCCTCTCATCCGCAACAGACTGCTTACTTGCCCCTCTCCAAAACTTGCATTCACCTCCCTAATAACCCCATCCATAGACAAGTTAAACAGCCATAGAGACATCACGCACCCCTGCTACAAACTGACATATTTATGTATTTGTACATGAGTGGGCAGGTCTCATTTCATCTGTTTGTATGCGCTACCTCGCTTATGTGGGAAATGGTGATCAAATGTAATAAATAATGAATACAGTAAACACTTGAAGTAATGTACCCTGATATAACAGATTTCAAATTTAATGGACTAGACTGTTAACAATAGTGTACATTAATTGATAATGATTTTTAAAATTATTTACCTCCCCCTAAAATATCTTTATATTCTCCCAAAAGTTTAATGATACTCTCACCTCAACTCTCATTTGCCCTCTTTTTCAACCCCTGCACCTTCCTCTTGATCTCCTGCTGCTTAATCTAATACATCTCCCTATCATTTGCACTCCTTTGTAAGTATCACTCAAACACTTGTCTTTTCTCTTTTACTAAAATCTTTATTTCTTCAACTACACTTCAACTAGGTTATAATTGACATTTTCAACATTAACGGACACTCCTACCCCCTGTTAATTCATTGAATTGAGGGTCTACTGTATAATAAATATTATTATTTATTTATATTTTGCTTTGTTGCTGTCTCCCATGTTAGCGAGGTAGCACAAGGAAACAGACTAAAGAATGGCCCAACCCACAAACATACACATGTATATACATACATGTCCACACACACAAATATACATACCTATACTTTTCAATGTATACATATATCACACACACAGACATATACATGTATACACGATATACACGTGTACATAATTCATACCGTCTGTCTTTATTCATTCCCATCGCCACCCCACCACACATGAAATAACAACCCCCTCCCCCCCCTCATGTGTGCGAGGTAGCGGTTGGAAAAGACAACAAAGGCCACATTCGTTCACACTGTCTCTAGCTGTCGTGTAATAATGCACCGAAACCACAGCTCCCTTTCCACATCCAGGCCCCACAGAACTGTCCATGGTTTACCCCAGATGCTTCACATGCCCTGGTTCAATCCATTGATAACACATCGACCCCAGTATACCACGTCATTCCAATTCACTCTATTCCTTGCATGCCTTTCACCCTCCTGCATGTTCAGGCCCCAATCACTCAAAATCCTTTTCACTCCATCTTTCCACCTCCAGTTTGGTCTCCCACTTCTCCTCATTCCCTCCACCTCTGACACATATATCCTCTTTGTCAATCTTTCCTCACTCATTCTCTCCATGTGACCAAACCATTTCTAAACACCTTCTTCTGCTCTCTCAACCACACTCTTTTTATTACCACACATCTCTCTTACCCTTACATTACTTACTCGATCAAACCACCTCACACCACATATTGTCCTCAAACATCTCATTTCCAGCACATCCACCCTCCTTCGCACAACTCTATCCATAGCCCACGCCTCGCAACCATATAACATTGTTGGAACCACTATTCCTTCAAACATAGCCATTTTTGCTTTCCGAGATAATGTCCTCGACTTCCACACATTCTTCAACACTCCCAGAACTTTCGCCCCCTCCCCACCCTATGATTCACTTCCGCTTCCATGGTTCCATCCACTGCCAAATCTACTCCCAGATATCTAAAACACTTCACTTCCTCCAGCTTTTCTCCATTCAAACTTACCTCCCAATTGACTTTTCCCCCAACCCTACTGTACCCAATAACCTTGCTCTTATTCACATTTACTCTCAGCTTTCTTCTTTCACACACTTTACCAAACTCGATCACCAGCTTCAGCAGTTTCTCACACGAATCAGCCACCAGTGCTGTATCATCAGCGAACAACAACTGACTCACTTCCCAAGCTCTCTCATCCACAACAGACTGCATACTTGCCCCTCTTTCCAAAACTCTTGCATTCACCTCCCTAACAACCCCATCCATAAACAAATTCAACAAGCATGGAGACATCACACACCCGTGCCGCAAACCTACATTCACTGAGAACCAATCACTTTCCTCTCTTCCTACATGTACACATACCTTACATCCTCGATAAAAACTTTTCACTGCTTCTGACAACTTGCCTCCCACACCATATATTCTTAATTCCTTCCACAGAGCATCTTATCAACTCTTATCATATGCCTTCTCCAGATCCATAAATGCCACATACAAATCCATTTGCTTTTGTAAGTATTTCTCACATACATTCTTCAAAGCAAAAACCTGATCCACACATCCTCTACCACTTTTGAAACCACACTGCTCTTCCCCAATCTAATGCTCTGTACATGCCTTCACCTCCTCAATCAATACCCTCCCATATAATTTCCCAGGAATCCTCAACAAACTTATACCTCTGTAATTTGAGCACTCACTCTTATCCCCTTTGCCTTTGTACAATGGCACTATGCAAGCATTCTGCGAATCCTCAGGCACCTCACCATGAGTTATACATACATTAGATAACCTTACCAACCAGTCAACAATACAGTCACCCCCTTTTTTTTTTTTTAATAAATTCCACTGCAATACCATCCAAACCTGCTGCCTTGCCTGCTTTCATCTTCTGCAGAGCTTTTACTACCTCTCACTGTTTATCAAATCATTTTCCCTAACCCTCTCACTTTGCACACCATCTCGACCAAAACACCCTATATCTGCCACTCTATCATCAAACACATTCATCAAACCTTCAAAATACTCACTCCATCTCCTTCTCACATCACCACTAGTTGTTATCAACTCTCCGTTAGCCCCTTTTACTGAAGTCCCCATTACCCATTACTTTTACTTCCCTAATCCATTTAGGGATTTTACAGCACTGAGGAAGCTTGCCTCATCAAGGGTTAGATCATGAATAGTATGGTGATATTTGTATGTCTGTGAGAGGTGATTGCTGGACACATTATGAGTAAGTATTCATTGTCATGAGTCTGGAAGTTGCTTCATGGGCATGAGGGTGTTGCAGTATGTTTAATCAGTGTTTTAGTTGAGAAAGTGCAACTTCAGTCTTCAGCGTGCAGTTTCATTTGAGTGTATGTCTGGTGAGGTGGTATTTAAGCACTTGTGTTGGGAGACGTGTTAAATGCTTGCCAGATCATTTTGGTGTATACATACTGTATGAGGTGGTTTGATCCAGTAAGTTATGAAAGGGTAAGAGAGATGAGTGGTAATAAAAAGAGTGTGGTTGAGAGATCAGAAGAGGGTGTATTGAAATATTTCAGGTTTGGTCACTTGGAGAGAAGGAGTGAGGAAAGATTGACAAAGAGAATAAATGTGTCAGAGGTGGAGGGAACAAGAAGTGGGAGACCAAAATTGGAGGTGGAAGGATGGAGTGAAAAATATTTTTGAGCGATTCAGGCCTGAACATGCAGGAGGGTGAAAGGCATGCAAGGAATAGAGTGAATTGGAATGATGTGGTATACCAGGGTGGACGTACTGTCAGTGGATTGAACCAGGGCATGTGAAGTGTTTGGGGTAAACCATGGAAAGTTTTGTGAGACCTAGATGTGGAAAGGGAGCTGTGGTTTCAGTGCATTACACATGACAGCTAGAGACTGAGTGTGAACAAATGTGACCTTTGTTGTCTTTTCCTAGCACTACCTCGTGCACACGCGGGGGAGGGGGATGCCATTTCATGTCTGGCGGGGTGGTGGTGGGAATGGATGAAGGCATCATGTATGAATATGCACATGTTTATATGTATGTCTTTGTTATGTATGTATGTATATGTTGAAATGTATAGGTATGTATATGTGTGTGTGTGGGTTTTTATGTATATACATGTGTATGTGGGTGGGTTGGGCCATTCTTTTGTCTGTTTCCTTGCGCTACCTCGCTAAAGCGGGAGACAGCGGCAAAGTACAATGAATGAAGTGAATGAATATGTATGTATTCTTCCATAGTGACAAAGTACAATAAATGAAATTAATAAATATATATGTATTCTTCCATCATTTTTCTTCCTCTCTTTTTCTCTGTGTTGCAGGTGATCTTCCTCTCGCTTCAGCTCCATGTAAAGTTCCTTGCACTCTTTCCACATGCCCAAACTACCTCAAAGTATTATGTTTCACTTACTCTACCACTCCACAGCTCATTCTCATTGCATTCTCTGCAATACCAAATCTTTCATACACCCATATTTTTCTTCATTCCATCTAGTCATACCACATGCCTGTCTCAAGTAGCTCCTTTCCACAGCTTGGATTCTTAACCTCTGTGACTCATTCCATGTCCATATTTTGGCTGCATAGGTCAAAGTTGGGAGGACAATGCTGTCCCTTAATCCTTTCTTTACTTCTGTACTTAGACCTCTACCCTTCATTATTTTACTAAGGGATCCTTTGACTCATACTCTGTACTGCATTCCCCCTTATCTGTCATTCCATGTCACCAAACCTACCCAGACAGCTCTTAAATGCTTAAATTCTGTCACTTCTTCAACTGTTTCTCCCACAATATCTTTAACACAATTTAGTATGTTCTTTCTCTCTATATGGATTTGTACCTTTATACTTTCACTCTGTTTCCTTTCAGGCACCATTACTTTACTTTTACTCGCATTGACCTTCAATTGCCTATGCCTCCACACATCGTAAAACACACAACCTTCAACAACTCTTCACTCTCAGCAAACTTCATGGTATCATCCATAAAAAGGCTTGTTGTTAGCCACCACACTCCGTCTATGCTTCTCGTTGCCCTAGTTTTGCTTTGATCTCTCTCAATCACTCCAGCCATTTATATTTTAAAAAGCCATGGTGACATCACACAGCCCACCCTCACACCTACAAGTATACCAAAGCTTTCACTCGAACTCTCCATCCACTCTTGCACATGCATTTGCTCTTTATAAGAGGGCTTGCCAATAGCATTCAGCATATATATAGATGAAAGGTTCTCTCACCATCTAACAGTTGTCCCCTACCCCACATATTCTTAAGGTATCCCTTTATGCTTTCTTCAGATTATGCTGTCTTCAGATCTATAAAAGCCACATACAGCCTTACTTTTTGCTACCCCCTGCTTCAGCGAGGTAGCGTAAGAAAAAGACAAAAAAGGCCACATTCGTTCACACTCAACCTCTAGCTGGCATGTGCAATGCACCAAAACCACAGCTCCCCATCCACTTCCAGGCCCCACAGACGTTTCACATACCCTGGTTCACTCCATTGACAGCACTTTGACCCCAGCATACCGCATTGTTCTAATTCACCCTATTTCTTGCACACCTCTCACCCTCCTGTATGTTCAGGCCATGATTGCCCAAAATCTTTTTCACTCCATCCTTCCACCTACAATTTGGTCTCCTGCTCCTCCATGTTCCCACAACCTTTGACACTTATATACTCTTTGTTAATCTTTTCTCTTATTCTCTCCATATGTCCAAACCATTTCAACACACTCTCTTTTGCTCTTTCAACCACACACTTTTTATTTTCACACATCTCACTTACCCTTTCATTACTTACTTGGTCAAACCACCTCATACCACATATTGTCCTCAAACTTTTAATTTTCAACACATCCCTTCCTCCATACAACCCTATCTATAGCCCATGCCTCGCAACATTATGAAATTGTTGGAACTACTATTCCTTCAAACATACCCATTTTTGCTCTCTGAGATAACGTTCTCTCCTTCCACACATTCTTCATCACTCCCAGAACCTTTGCTCCCTCCCCCACCCTGTGACTCACTTCCACTTCGATAGCTCCATTTACTGCTGAGTCCACTCCCAAGTATTTAAAATTCTTTTTTTTTCTCCATTCAAATTTTCCAATTAACTTGTCCCTCAACCCTACTAAACCTAATAACCTTGCTTGTATTCACATTTACTCTCAACTTTCTCCTGTCACACACTTTTCCAAATTCAGTCACCAACTTTTGCAGTTTTTCACCCGAATCAGCCACTAGAGCTGTATCATCATTGAACAACAACTGACTCACTTCCCAAGCCCTCTCATCCCCAACAGACTGCATACTTGCCCCTCTCCAAAACTCTTGCATTTACCTTCCCGACTACCCCATCCATAAACAAGTTAAATAACCATGTATAGGAAATGTATTTTTAAGAGAAACATAATTAGTAGTAAATGGAATGGCCTGTATATCATCTCTGCAAGTATTTTACTGTTCTTGGGGTCAGAGAGATGACAAGCATAGAGGTTTTGATTACATGATACCTTTTATTATTGTAGCATATATGCATTTGGAGAGGTCATGATGTAAAGTCCTTTGATGTATATTCATTTACTCATTTTTTTTTGGCAGGAATTTGTTTGAAAAGGTAAAAACAGACATTCGATTAATGAAGGAAGAACAGTCAGGGCTTGAACGCACTAAACAGCCAAAGGAGAGATCATTGACTCAGTTGAAAGCAAACCTAGAAGCAATGATGGCTACCAAAGAGGGTTTAGAGAGTGAACTTCATCAGGATCTTATGGCCACACTTAGTGTTCAAGTAAGTTTGTTCAATAACTAACCCCCAACCTCTCAAGTGGCATTTTCTGTCATTTTTAATTTTTTCCCCAGTTAGATGATTCAGTATTTAATTTAATCATTTTTATTGTGATATAAAGACTTATGAAGATGAGCTATTTAATGGTTTATTGTATTCTAAGCTTTGATTTAATCTCAGTTGACTAATGTTTACTTGAAATATATTAGGGGTGCATTTCATTAATCATAAGGTTGCTATGCCATTAGGACCAGCATGAGGTTGACCAGTTAAATGATGACATTAGACGTCTCACCCAAGAAAACAAGGAAGCTTTCACACGTCGTATGAAGCTTGAAGCAGACAAGAACAAATTGGAGAACCTCCTTACAAACAATCTTCATCGAAGAAAAGATGAACTAATGCAGGTAATTAGTGATATATTCATTTTCTGTGTTTAACTTTTTAACAGTTTCATTTGTCGAAATAGTGCTTTATGTAAAAAGGTTGATGTTTAGTCGTTCAGACATAAGGTTACTGCTGAGAATTGAAAGTCTGGTACTTCCTCACACAAGTCTCCTTTCCAAGCTCACTTACTCTCACCACTCTCTTCTTTTCTGAAAACTTCTACATATTTTCACCATTGCCTCCACAAAATAATGATCAGACATCCCTCCATTTGTCCCTCTCAGCACATTAACATCCAAAAGTCTCTCTTTCAAGCACTTATTAATTAACATGTAAACCAATAATGCTCTCTAGCCATCTCTCCTACTCTCTTTTTGAACCACGTATTCCCAATCACCAGTTCTTTTTCAGCACACGAACGTACATGCTCTTCACCATTTCCATTTTCAACACTGAACATCCCATGTACACTAATTATACCCTCAACTGCCACTTTACTCAACTTTGCATTCAAATGACCCATCACTATAACCCAGTTTCGTGCATCAAAGCTGCTAACACACGCACTCAGTTGCTCCCAAAACACTTGCCTCATGATCTTCTCATGCCCAGGTGCATATGCACCAATAATCACTCATCTCTCTCCATCTGCTTTCAGTTTTACCCATATCAATCTGGAGTGTACTTTCTTACACTTTATCACATACTCCCACAACTCCTGCTTCAGGAGTAGTGCTACTCCTTCCTTTGCTTTTGTTCTCTCACCAACCCCTGACTTTACTCCCAAGACATTCCCAAACTCTTCATCCCCTTTACCCTTGAGCTTTGTTTCACTCATAGCCAGATCATCCAGGTTTCTTTCCTCAAACATACTACCTCTGTCTCCTTTCTTCTCATCTTAGTTACATCCTCACACATTCAGATACCCCAGTTTGAGCATTTAAGGAGGATGAGCATCCCCCCCTTGACTCTTTGAAATGCAAGAAGGGAGGGTTTCCAGCCCCCTACTCTTGCCCCCTTTAGTTGCCCTCTGTGACATGCTACATATTGCAATGACATAAAGTTTATGGAAGTATGAAAGCAAAGTGAAGTACATCATACCTTGGGTATTATTAGCATTATTATAATTATACTTGATCGCCATTTCCCGTATCAACGACGTAATACCAGGAAACAGAAGATGAAAGACCTGTCCACTCATATATACACATATACTTTTTTTTCATACATATTTGCCATTTCCTGCTTTAGTGAAGTAGCTTCAAGAACAGGGAACAAAGCCTTTGAAGGAAAATCTTCACCTAGCTCCCTTCTCTGTTCCTTCTTGTGGAAAAGTAAAAACTAGAGGGGAGGATGTACACATATCAACATATATATACGCACAAACACACACAACCATATACATATGTGCTCATCTACATACTTGTACTTGCTTGCCTTAATTTATTCTTGGTGCCACACTGCCCCACAGGAAACAACATCGCTACCCCCTGCATCATCGAGTTAGTGCTAGAAAAACACAAAAAAAAAAGTCCACAGTAGTTCACACCTGGTCTCTATCTGTCATGTGTAATGCGCCAAAACCACAACTCCCTATCCACATCCTGCCCCTACAAACCTATCCATGGTTTACCCCAGATGTTTCTCATTCCCTGGTTCAGTCCATTGATAGCATGTGGACCCCAGTATACCACATTTTTTCAATTCACTCTTTTCCTTTATTATTATGCCTAATTGCAGTTTCCCATATTAGTGAGGGTGTGCCAAGAAACAGAAAGTAGATAAAAGTATCCAAGTGCTGTGGCACTGTTCATATTTGTGGTAATTATTCTGAAACTTCTTTAGATTTTAAAAAGTCCAGATTCCAATTGTTGAATGATACCTTTTTCACGACTGCATGCTTACCGTGGTTCACCTATTGAATCCATAGTCGCTCTAGTTTTCACTTTTTTCTCCCCCTTGGTGTTTAGCCTTTGATTTTTGCTCTCACTTGCAACACAGTTTTCTTTTATTACTGCATGGTTATTAGACACATAATGTATATTTTATAAAACTCAATACTTTTTGTTCTTAAAAGTTCTTTTTTATGACAGGCATTGCAAGAAATCTCAGTAGAAGACCGTAAACGTCAGTTAGATCATAGTCAAAGTGAAATACAGAGAGTTGATACCCGGATTGAAGAAGTAGCTGTTCAGTATAAGGATGTAGAGAAGAAAGTCAATGAGCTTCAGAAGAAGGAGAAGGTTAGTTTTTTTATTTAACTGAGTATGCTGCATTGTATTAGTTTGTAAGCAGTTTCTTTCTCTCAATATTATGTATTTCATGTAAAGGAATACTTCTGAATTTTATTTAAAGTTATATTGTACTGTTGAGCCAGCATTAACAGAAAGCAAGATATAGGGGTCACTTTTTCATTATCGATCTTTGTTGTCATGGACACATACCATATAATTGAAGTTTTTATATTACATTATTAAAAGGATTTCTTGTAAAATTGTTCTAAGACTAATGTTAATAGCTATAGTGATTAATCATCTGACCCTGTAACTCAACCTTTCCTTCAGAATTTGTGGATTTAGGAGATTCCTGGTAATGAATACCCCATTTGTAAAGTTTTCAAGGATTACAGTTTTAGGCATAGTGAAATGTATTAGTCAAGCAAATTACCCCAAGGTAATATGTAACTGAAAAATGTTGATCCTGCAAAAGCACAGATACATCATACTGATCAATAATACCCTCCAACCTTGTAAGATCTACTGTTACTGGCCCATTCCTGCTTTGTATTAATAGGTATGGTTTACGATACTAATTTGTACACCTTTTTCAAGTTACACATTCCCCATGTACACAAGTGGTATTTCAGCTCAGCTGCACTGTAAAACCAAGACTCAGACTCCTAATGCTAATAACTTGACTAACTAATGACAACTGTGGTTAACTTGTGGCATATAAGATGAAGGGTAGCTATTAGACTTTTTCAGAATTTGCATCTTGTATGCCAGTAAGTACCGTAATTTTCTTCTCTAATGCTGGCATACAAACCTGAGAGACTTCCAATAGCATTTTGGTGGGTGTAAGTAAAAGTCTGAAAATGGTATAAATGAAGATCATGGTCTCAGTTGATGAATTAGTTGTTTGTGTAAAATGAAAAAGTAAGAGGCCCTTGTATGTGTAGAGGTTCATGTTTCACTCTAACATACTGGACATATTTGATATGTGGAAAGGATGAGTGTATGTGGATTTGGGGTTGTTACAAGTTATGTGTGCATGATTCAACTCATTGCTTCTCGTACATATGGAATTCATACCTTTCTCTGAAAAGCCTTAATTTCTGAACATTCATATATGAAATGAAGATCTTTTTAGTAGGTTCTTAGCCAAAACTCTTCCAGACTTATATTTTCACAAGGATGAAGATTCTTGTAGGCTTATATTTAAGCTGTATTTCTTTTTTTTTCTTTATTTCAAGGCAGTGCACAGAGGCAGGGTGGTTGTTAAGGTAAAATTGCGTGAGCATTTCTCTGCACAGTCATTCACCCTCCAGCCATGCCATTGACAGCACATTCTTGTGAGTTTTCTTGGAAGGAAATTCAGTAGCATTTGGGTAGATTAAGAGGGTCAGGCAGAAAATGACCGTGAATTACTTGGTGATGATAATCTGTTGTCAGACATTGTAGCATTGAAAGTTGTCCCAGATGAGGCACTAAAAACTCTTTCCAGCACAAACAAAGGTAGTGATGCCAGCACCTGCTTGTCATTGACAACACTACATCTGACTGGTGCAGTTGGTAATGATGCAGTTTAGGATTTTGCTGGTCTGAAGAATTATCAATGAATCACAATGTCTATATTATTACAAGAAAAAAAGTAATGAGGGATTGTATGAGAGTTCTGATGCAGCAGAGAATACAAAGGGAATGCATGGTAGAGTGGATGAAACATAATGATTTGAGATGGCTTGAGCTTGTGGAAATAATGTAAGATGGGGAGTATGTAAGGAGAGTCCACCTTTGACACACAGAAATAGAGTGGAATAGTACTGGAGGGAGAGGAAATGTAGGCAAATAATATGTCCTTCTGAAAAGTGTTGTTCTGACTGAAACTAAATGAAGACTACTTTATTTTACATTTAATGTCATACATCCATTCCTAAGAAATATTTTAGAAATATTTTCTCACATGCTGTTCTCTCTGTTGCTTAAATACATTGAAGATTATCATGACTAATGAATGCTTAACATTTATCAATAGGACTTCATCCATTATGATACCGCATTAGGGCACTTAGTTTCAAGAGTGGAGGAGAGCATGGAAGGACTTCAGCAGGCCCCACATTATTTTTGTTTATGTACATTAAACTCAGATTCATGGATAGGTGAATATTATGTGAATGTCACAATGTTAGCATTAATATGTTATCAAAGATTTTAGTTATTTAGTGTATGTATAATTCAGGAAGTACCTGATTATTTATTTAACAATTCACTGATGTATGGAAGAGTGTGTGGTTGACATCATTATTAATTAGATTACAGCACTGCAGAGCATTATATAAATTTTGTGATGAAATGGTTTCAACAGCCTCAGTGTTTCAGTATGATTTACAAGAGAAAATATGGCAACAGTGTGTGTGAGGTATTTTGGGTATTATGAATCAAAACAATATGTTTACCTATTTGGACCATGTGGGGAGGGAGTTTTTAAATGATTCATAAGTAGCAATAATATTTTTTATGCATTTGTTAAAAGTAGTTGGTATGAGCATTAGATAGAAGTGGAGCTTAAGTAGGAGCCTCTTCAAACTGCGTTATACTTGCCCTCTGCCCGTAGCCTGGAGTTCTAATTGGAACGTGTTAAGAGATATAAATATATAGATTTGTCAGAGAAATGTGGGTTGTGGGAATAGTTTAGAACATATCCTAACTGGTATTTTATTGAATTAAGCTTGGAGGGGGAGTAAGGAACATCATCCTATTGCCATCCTATGATACAATTTCATAGGAAGTATTAATTAATTTGTTAATTGCTAGTCTCATGAATTTATTAAACTTAAGCATTCTCAGTTCAGATGTTTTTTTATTTAAGGTGAAAAGTTGTGACAAAGCAAAATAATAAATGTAATAATATATTTTGAAGGTATTAAGAATATACGGTGTGGGAGGCAAGTTGTTAGAAGCAGTGAAAAGTTTTTATCGAGGCTGTAAGGCATGTGTAGGTGTAGGAAGAGAGGAAAGTGATTGGTTCTCAGTGAATGTAGGTTTGCGGCAGGGGTGTGTGATGTCTCCATGGTTGTTTAATTTGTTTATGGATGGGGTTGTTAGGGAGGTGAATGCAAGAGTTTTAGAAAGAGGGGCAAGTATGAAGTCTGTTGGGGATGAGAGAGCTTGGGAAGTGAGTCAGTTGTTGTTCGCTGATGATACAGCGCTGGTGGCTGATTCATGTGAGAAACTGCAGAAGCTGGTGACTGAGTTTGGTAAAGAGTGTGAAAGAAGAAAGTTAAGAGTAAATGTGAATAAGAGCAAGGTTATTAGGTACAGTAGGGTTGAGGGTCAAGTCAATTGGGAGGTAAGTTTGAATGGAGAAAAACTGGAGGAAGTAAAGTGTTTTAGATATGTGGGAGTGGATCTGGCAGCGGATGGAACCATGGAAGCGGAAGTGGATCATAGGGTGGGGGAGGGGGCGAAAATCCTGGGAGCGTTGAAGAATGTTTGAAAGTCGAGAACATTATCTCGGAAAGCAAAAATGGGTATGTTTGAAGGAATAGTGGTTCCAACAATGTTGTATGGTTGCGAGGCGTGGGCTATGGATAGAGTTGTGCGCAGGAGGATGGATGTGCTGGAAATGAGATGTTTGAGGACAATGTGTGGTGTGAGGTGGTTTGATTGAGTAAGTAACGTAAGGGTAAGAGAGATGTGTGGAAATAAAAAGAGCATGGTTTAGAGAGCAGAAGAGGGTGTTTTGAAATGGTTTGGGCACATGGAGAGAATGAGTGAGGAAAGATTGACCAAGAGGATATATGTGTCAGAGGTGGAGGGAACGAGGAGAAGTGGGAGACCAAATTGGAGGTGGAAAGATGGAGTGAAAAAGATTTTGTGTGATCGGGGCCTGAACATGCAGGAGGGTGAAAGGAGGGCAATGAATAGAGTGAATTGGATCGATGTGGTATACCGGGGTTGACGTGCTGTCAGTGGATTGAATCAGGGCATATGAAGCGTCTGTGGTAAACCATGGAAAGCTGTGCAGGTATGTATATTTGCGTATGTGGACGTATGTATATACATGTGTATGGGGGTGGGTTGGGCCATTTCTTTCGTCTGTTTCCTTGCGCTACCTCGCAAACGCGGGAGACAGCGACAAAGCAAAAAATATATATATATATATATATATATATATATATATATATATATATATATATATATTTTATTATATATATATATATATATATATATATATATATATATATATTTTTTTTTTTTTTTTTTTTTTTTTTTTTTTTTTTTTTTTTTTTTGTCTCCCGCGTTTGCGAGGTAGCGCAAGGAAACAGACGAAAGAAATGGCCCAACCCACCCCCATACACATGCCTTGATTCAATCCACTGACAGCACGTCAACCCCGGTATACCACATCGCTCCAATTCACTCTATTCTTTGCCCTCCTTTCACCCTCCTGCATGTTCAGGCCCCGATCACACAAAATCTTTTTCACTCCATCTTTCCACCTCCAATTTGGTCTTCCACTTCTCCTCGTTCCCTCCACCTCCGACACATATATCCTCTTGGTCAATCTTTCCTCACTCATTCTCTCCATGTGCCCAAACCATTTCACCCTCTTCTGCTCTCTCAACCACGCTCTTTTTATTTCCACACATCTCTCTTACCCTTACGTTACTTACTCAATCAAACCACCTCACGCCACACATTGTCCTCAAACATCTCATTTCCAGCACATCCACCCTCCTGCGCACAACTCTATCCATAGCCCACGCCTCGCAACCATACAAAATTGTTGTAACCACTATTCCTTCAAACATACCCATTTTTGCTTTCCGAGATAATGTTCTCGACTTCCACACATTCTTCAAGGCTCCCAGGATTTTCGCCCCTTCCCCCACCCTATGATCCAAGATATATATTTATATATATATATGTTATCCCTGGGGATTAGGGGGGAAGAGTACTTCCCACCTATTCCCTGCATGCCGTAGAAAGTGACTAAAAGGAGAGGGAGGAGGAAGCTGGAAATCCTCCCCTCTCGTTTTTTAATTTCCAGAAGAGGAACAGAGAAGGGCCAAGTGAGGATATTCCCTCAGAGGCTCAGTCCTCTGCTCTTAATGCTACCTTGCTAATGCGGGAAATGGTGAATAGTATGAAGAAAAAAAAATATGTTAGAATGTGTAAGGGAATGGAATGTTGCTGTTTGGGGGTTTTATCCATAGGGGAAAACCTGAACGTTGCTATTGTTTGGGGCTTTGTGGCATAACAAGTGACATAATAAACAGGACTTTGTATTAGTAGTTATTAGACTTTGAAATATATTTATGATTTTTGTGTAACAAGTAACAGAAAAACTGGAGTTTATATTAGTAGTTATTAGACTTGGAAATAATTTTATGAAGCATAGATAAGGTTAATTGCATTTAGTAAGTGAGATTATTAGAAATTTTTCATATATACATGTAAAATGTTATCAGGAAAACAGCTTGGATCCAAATTTCATCTTTTCATTCCTGTTTTAATCTATCCTTCAGAGTTTGAAGTCTGAGTTAGAGAAGGTGAAAGGAAAAGAGAAGGAAGTTATGGAACGAATGGAAGAAGATGCCAAGGACTTAGAAAAAATGGCATCAAAACAGAATCTTTTGCATCAGAAGATTGATGAATGCACAAAAAAAATTCGTGATTTAGGATCTTTACCTTCTGAAGCCTTTGATAGGTATCAGGTGAGTTAACTAGCTAATTATAGTAATACAGAATATCTTACATGGTCTTCCTCTCTTTCTTCCTCTTTCCACTTCTGACACATTGATCCTCTTAATCATTGTATCTTCAGACACTTTCACCATGTCTGAATCATTTAAACACACAGTTGAGCAAGGGCCACTCCCTTCACACATCCTCTCCACATGCCTTAAATCATTTCATTGCCTCCACCTTTTTAATACCCACTCACACATACAATATACCAGGAGCACCCAACAAACTTATATCTATCTTTCTGCAGATGACCCCTGACTTACAGTGGTTCGACTGACAATTTTTCAACTTTACGATGGTGTGATAGTGGTACACATTCAGTAGAAACCGTACTTCACTTTTTGAATTTTAATCTTTTCCTGCGCTAGCGATATGCAGTACAATACTCTCTTGTGATGCATCACAGTGGCAATGAGCCGTAGCTTCGAGTCAGCCACGTAATTATGAGTTTAAACAACTTACTCTATACAGTATACTGTTTTGCCAGCGTTTTTTGAAGTTTTTGTTTTTGCATCCCATTATGTTTATAGAATGCCCATCTATGTCTCCTGCCTCTGGTGAGAAGAAGAGGCAGGCAATTACTCTTGAGATGAAATTAAATACAGTTGCTCAACATGAAGTTAAACCCAAGGCATCAAGAAAATTCACAGCAAAGAAGCTAGCAGAGGGGTTTGCTAATATCAGCAGTGGCATATGAATGTTAGAAGAAATGGACCTCAGTTACAAGAGATTGGCAAGAACTGACATGCTGATAAAGGGTACTCTTGTGTGTTATTGAGAAATATGTTATGAAAAGAAGAAACAAACTGTACAGTCAACACTTGATATCTCCCTGAAGAAATCTAAACCATCAACAAGCGTTGATGCCCGAGTGCCTTTTATTAGCTATTCTTGAACCTCATCAGAAGAGAGAGAAAAATGATGACTTGATGTGACATCCTCATCATTTAGCAGTTTAGTGTTATATGCTTCAAATATTCTTAGGCCCAGTATGTTTTCAGCTTTGTATGTTAATGGTGAGTTCCCATACAACCTCTCTCTCTCTCTCTCTCTCTCTCTCTCTCTCTCTCTCTCTCTCTCTCTCTCTCTCTCTCTCTCTCTCTCTCCCTCTCTCTCCCTCTCTCTCCCTCTCTCTCCCTCTCTCTCCCTCTCTCTCCCTCTCTCTCTCTCCCTCTCTCTCTCTCTCTCTCTCGTATTCAATAAATTACTTGAGATATTATAAAGTAGGCAAGTAGGCATTTTGTTAGATGCTTTTGTTCAACTGAATGCTGATGTAATTAAATGCTCTGAGAACATTTAAGGAAGGCTAGGCTAAGCTAATGAGTTTATCAGAAAGTAACCCCATCGTAAGTTGAGGAGCATCTGTATATATATCTGATGTCCATTCCCTTTGGGAATTTCCATGAAGGGCTGGCCACAACAAAAGTCTTCACTTATCCCTTTGATTACATGCCTCCCTTGCGTACATCATTCCATACTCCACTTTTTAATATGAACATTCTCTTTTGTACCCCTTGCCTTTATACTATGGCACTATACAGGTATTCTACCAGTCCTCGGTCACTTCATCATGAGCTGCACATACATTGAAAATCCTGATTGATAACCAACTAACAAAGTACTCACTTCCTTTTTTAATCTTTCATCCACAGCAGTGCTGTTTCCTATGGGGTAGGTGGCACCAGGAATGGATGAAGACGAGCGAGTATGAATATGTACATGAGTGTATATGTATATGGCTGTGTTATGTTATGTATGTGTATGGGCGTTTATGTATATACGAGTGGGTGGGTCTGGTGCTACCTCACAGACACGGGAAATGGCAGTCAGGTATGATAACGATGATGATGAAAATTATTATTATCATTGTTATACTTGATCCTTGATTCTATCATCAGCAAGGTAGCACCAGGAAACGTACAAAGAAAGACCCGTCCACAATTTATTCATTTATTTATTTTTTTCAGTTGCAGTCTCCTGTGTTAGCGAGGTAGTACAAGGAAACAGACAAAAGAATGGCCCACATACACATGTATATACATGAATGCCCACACACACACATATACATACCTGTACATTTCAGTGTATACATACAAAGACATATACATATATACAGTGTCAGCGGAAAGAAATGACACATCCCATTGAAACGCAATGAAAAATACATCTCAAAAAAGACCGCCACAAACCACCTTATGTTAGTGGTGGCTCTCTCTGGTGACATCTGGAATGTTTTCACCCCTCGAGCGTAGCCCAGGGCAACCGACTGCCCCAGTTGCCTGAAAACTCTGCGGTGTGTGGACATATCATTTTAGCACTCCTGCCTGTGCTACCTCCCAGATATGGCCCAACACCATTTCGTGTCCCCATAGTGCCCCACAACAGTAGATATGGGTTGAACCATGACGTCGAAGGAGGAGAGGTCCCGTATCCTCGCTTTGAGGGAGGAAAACATCTCCAATAAAGATATTTGTGCCCGAGTTGGACGTTCTCAGTTGACCATCTTGAGGCTTCTCGCTGCCAGCAGGGCGCTTGCCCCCAACCAGGTTCTGGCCCCAAAACCACGCTCTGGGAGGCCAAGAAAAACCTCTCAGAAGACAGACAATATCCTATGGCGTGAAGTGTTGAAAAACCCGTTAGTACATCCACAGAACTCAAGAAAATGTACCCTGAGCTGCTAGGAAACGTTGCTACCCGCACCATTCGCAAACGCTTGCAGCATCACCTCCACCCCCCATCATGACATGCAGCAGTGAAGCCACTTGTAACCATGAAGCGCCATAGACTTCAATTTGCACGAAGATTCCAAGACTTGACCCCAGAGAAATGGATGCAGTCCTGTTTCTTCAATGAATTGACCTTCAAGACAGTACGTGTTTGTGTTAAGCGCTGCTGCCGAAGCCCAAACTCCAACCGCTACCATCCTGAATACACCGCAAAAGTCGTCAAACACCCTCCTTCAGTGATGGTTTGGGGAATTTTCAGTGGTGCCAATGGAGCTGGGAACTTATTTTTTCTCCCTTAAAATGAGACAATGCGTGCTGCAAATTATGTAGATGTGCTGAAGGATCACATGCTCCACGTCTATGACCTTCATCGACCCGAAGGCGTGTTTATGCATGACGGGGCCCCTTGTCATGGCTCAGACCTCGTCAGAAAGTGGCTGGAGGACACAAACATCGAAGTGCTTGAGTGGCCAGGAAATTCCCCAGATCTCAACCCAGTTGAGAATGCCTGGGCACACATCAGGCATGAGTTATCCGTTATCCAGACGACATCCGTCCCACACCTAAAAGAGGCGATCTCCAAGGTGGGGAAAAATATTGACAAAGAATACTTCAGATCCTTGGCCAGGAGCATGCCAGACCATCTTGAAGAAGTTAGGAAGCTCAGAGGAGACATCACGAAGTATTAGGATGAGTAAAGATACCCTGATTGATCATTTTTTTCCCCATTTCCTTATTACCCATATCTGGTGTTTGTTTTCATTGTAGGTGTCATTTCTTTCCACCAACACTGTACACCTGTACATATTCATACTTGCTGCCTTCATCCATTTCCTGTCGCCACCCCTCTTTGATCTTGTCATACCTGTGATAAAATAAATGAAATACCTCTGTGATAACCAACCCTCCGCTTCATCATGGTAGCGTGAGGAAAAACAGAAAATAGACCACATTCATTCGCACTCAAGTCTCCAGCTGTCATGTGTAATGCACTGAAACCACAGCTCCCTATCCACATCCAGGCCCCGCAGACCTTTCCATGATTTATCCCAGACGCTTCACATGCCCTGGTTCTGTCCATTGACAGCACGTCTACCCCAGTACACCACATCATTCCAATTCACTCTGTTCCTTGCACGCTTCTCACCTTCCTGTATGTTTAGACCCTGATCGCTCAAAATCTTTTTCACTCCATCCTTCCACCTCCAGTTTGGATTTCTGCTCATTGTTCCCTCCATCTCTGGCAGATATATCCTCTTTATCAATCTTTCCTCACTGATGCTCTCCATATGTCCAAACCATTTCAGCACACCCTTCTCTGCTCTCTCAACCACACTCTTTATTTTCACACATCTCTCTTACCCTTTCATTACTTACTCAGTCTAACCACCTCACACCACTTATTGTCCTCAAACATTTTGTATATGTTTATATATTTTGTTTTTTCAGACTGTTCCAACCAAACAACTTTTCAAGAAGCTAGAAACTGCAAACATGGAACTAAAGAAGTATTCTCATGTTAATAAGAAAGCCTTGGATCAGTTCATATCTTTCTCAGAACAAAAGGAGAAGCTGGTGATGAGAAAGGATGAATTAGATAGAGGGTGAGTCAAGTTTCACCTGATAATTCAGTTTTGTCAATTATAATTTCTGGTTCAATTTGTTTTTACCATGTATATTCCATTTCCTTTAGATTTGTTAGTTAGGTTGATGCTGCAAATTCACTTACATCATCAATGCATGTCTTGTATGTTAAATTCAGTAAAGGATTTCATGGGCATTTTGAGCTTTTAGATTATTTACTTTGCCCTCAGAATTGATTTATCATATCAGATGGACATTTCACCTTAAGCTTCTTTGGATACACAATGAATGTTTTAAATGTGGGCACAGCAATCATTCTGATCACATCTTTATTTAATTTATCAAACTTTCAGCTGTCTCCTTTACTGCATCTTTCCATTTTGTGAAATACATTACATCTTTTCTGCACTTGGTATTTATCTGAAATATTCTACATGTATTACCTGCTATGATAGGTAACATTTGTGGTAGAACCATAATTGAAGTTATTGTAAAGGTTACAAGTATTGCAGTGAGAGGAAGAGGCAGGATTAATGGAAGGATGTACCAATGTTTGTTGTTGTCTTTTAAATTATAGCTGTGAAACCCTGCTGATAAACGAGTTGATTAGAGAGTTTATGGAATATTGGATTATTCAGAGTTTGGGAAGATGTTAAAGATGCACATTTATGTGTATGATGTGGTTCAGTCAGTTATGATATCTATCCTCTTGATGCACATTGTAAATGGGAATGAAGTTGAATATTGGTAAAATAAGTAAGAATATGACGTGGCTGTAATGTTTGTGGTTATGGAGATAAGGGAGAAAAGATACAGCCCATTTTCTCAGCATATCTTAGAAGGCGACTAAAAGGGTTAGGAGTGAGGGGATGGAAACACTCCATTCCTTTTATTGCAATATCCAAAAGTTGGAAGATAACAAAAAGCCGAGAGAGAAATGCCTATCCTCATTGAAAGCTCAGGTCTGTGTGTCAGAATTTGTGTATATGTGTTTATGTATGTGTATGGGTTGGGCATTTTCCTCGCACTACCTCGCTAACGCGGGATACTACGACTAAGTATAGTAAAAAAAAAAAAAAAAATAACCAGGATGCGAAGGGAGAGATCATTAGTATGTTTGTTGAGAGGAACTATGAAGTCTTAGCTCCAAAGGAAACAGAGCTCTAGGCTAGGTGGTTAGAATGGTTAGGGGTTAATGTCTTAGGGGAAAGTTATGGGTTACTGTGAGGGCTATCTCGCTAATGCAGGATATGGTTGATCAGTATGAAAATGTATTCATATATTTCATTCTTACTATCCCACATTTTGAAGGTAGTGCCAGGAACAGACGAATAAAGGCAATATTTTCTTGCACCCATTTTCTAGCTGTCATGTGCAACGCACACAAACCATATCCCCCTGTCCACAAGTAGGCACTGCAGACCTGAACATGTTTTCCCTCAGCTGCTTGACATACCCTTGTTCAGTCCATTGATAGCATGTTGACCCTTATATACCACATAGTTCCAGTACATTCTATATCATGAATGCCTTTAACCCCTCTGCAATTGTATATATGGGGAGAGAATTTTACTCATACCGGTTGCTATCTCTTTGACGTTTTCTGTTATTTTTCAATTTCTTATATTTACGTTCACTGTTTGCATAATCATTACATCAGTCAGTTTATTCCATTCATTCACACCTCATAATATTATAAAAGTACTTTTGTTCATGTTTTTTAACTAGATTTTTGCTTCATTTCTTGGAATTTCGTGGTATGCCTTCTGGCTATTGTGCTGATGGTATTCAACTGAAGAGAGGTTACTGGAGAGACCATAAATGTTGGTATAGTGAATAGAGAAAGAGGAAGGTCTCACAGTGTGGGAAACGTCATGGGAGGGGCGCCAGTTCTCAGGCACCTCACATTAAATATCCTAACCAGCCAATCAACAATGCAGTTACCCCCTTTTATTAAGAAATTCAACTGCAATACTGTTCATTTCAGCTGTCTTTCCACATTCATCTCTTCCAAATTTTTCACCTCATCACTTTTCACCAAACTACTTGCAGTGACTCCCTGAATTCACATACCTTCCTGACCAAAACCTTTATATCTGCCACCCTATCAGCGACTTTCAAAGCACTCACTCTGTATCTTAATACTGCATAATACCCATTCCCCATTTTCTCCCTCCATTAGTTTTTGCATCCCCCCATTTTTTTTTTCTTGTGCACACATGCTATACCTACTTCATATAAACATATTCTTTTTTTTATCATTATTATTATACTTTGTCGCTGCCTCCTGTGTTAGTGAGGTAGCGCAAGGAAACAGACAAAAGAATGGCCCAACCCACCCACATAAACATGTATATACATACACGTCCACACACGCACATATACATACCTATACATCTCACCGTATACATATATATACACACACAGACAAATACATATATACACATGTACATAATTCATACTGTCTGCCCTTATTAATTCCCTTCGCCACCCTGCCACACATGAAAAATGACAACCCCCTCCCCCCGCATGTGTGCCAGGTAGCACTAGGAAAAGACAACAAAGGCCAAATTCATTCACACTCAGTCTCTGGCTGTCATGTATAATGCACTGAAACCACAGCTGCCTTTCCACATCCAGGCCCCCTAAAACTTTCCATGGTTTACCTCAGATGCTTCACATTCCCTGGTTCAATCCATTGACAGCACGTTGACCCTGGTATACCACATCGTTCCAATTCACTTTATTCCTTGCATGCCTTTCACCCTCCTGCATGTTCAGGCCCCGATCACTCAGAATCATTTTCACTCCGTCTTTCCACCTTCAATTTGGCTCCCACTTCTCCTCGTTCCCTCCACCTCTGACACATATATCCTCTTTGTCAATCTTTCCTCACTCATTCTCTCCATATGACCAAACCATTTCAAAACACCCTTTTCTGCTCTCTCAACCACATGCTTTTTTATTACCTCACATCTCTCTTACCCTTTCATTACTTACTCGATCAAACCACCTCACACCACATATTGTTCTCAAGCATCTCATTTCCAGCACAACCACCCTCCTCGCACAACTCTATCCATAGCCCACTCCTCGCAACCATATAACATTGTTGGAACCAATATTCCTTCAAACATTCCCATTTTTGCTTTCCAAGATAACGTTTTCAACTTCCACACATTTTTCAACGCTCTGAGAACTTTTGCCCCCTCCCCCACCCTATGATTCACTTCCGCTTTCATGGTTCCATCTGCTGCCAAACCCACTCCCAGATATCTAAAACACTTCACTTCCTCCAATTTTTCTCCATTCAAACTTACCTCCCAATTGACTTGTCCCTCAACCTTGCTCATATTCACATTTACTCTCATCTTTCTTTATTCACACACTTTACCAAACTCAGTCACCTACTGACTCACTTCCCAAGCTCTCTCATCCACAACAGACTGCATACTTGCCCCTCATTCCAAAACTCTTGCATTCACCTCCCTAACAACCCCATCCATAAACAAATTAAACAACCATGGAGACATCACGACCCTTACCGCAAACCAACATTCACTGAGAACCAGTCACTTTCTTCTCTTCCTACTCGTACACATGCCTTTCATCCTCAATAAAAACTTTTCACTGCTTCTAACAACTTGCCTCCCACACCATATATTCTTAATACCTTCTACAGAGCATATTCTTATGTTTGCTAATACTTGCTCTTCTCAACTCTCATTTGCCCTTAATTTCAGCATCTGGTTTATCCTCTTGACCTGCTGACAACTTGCTTCCCACACCATATATTTTAAATACCTTCCACAAAGCATGTTCTTATGTTTGCGAATACTTGCCCATCTCAACTCTCATTTGCCCTTAATTTCAGCATCTGTTTTATCCTCTTGACCTACTCTCTCTCTCTCTCTCTCTCTCTCTCTCTCTCTCTCTCTCTCTCTCTCTCTCTCTCTCTCTCCCTCCCTCTCTCTCTCTCCCTCCCTCTCTCTCTCTCTCTCCCTCCCTCTCTCTCTCTCTCTCCCCCTCTCTCTCTCTCTCTCTCTCTCTCTCTCTCTCTCTCTCTCTCTCTCTCTCTCTCTCTCTCTCTCTCTCTCTCTCTCTCTCTCTCTCTCTCTCTCTCTCTCTCTCTCTCTCTGTCCCTCTGCCCCCCCCCTCTCTCTCTCTCTCTCTCTCTCTCTCTCTCTCTCTCTCTCTCTGTCCCCCCCCTCTCTCTCTCTCTCTCTCTCTCTCTCTCTTCCCCCCTCTCTCCCCCCCTTCTCTCTCTCTCTCTCTCTCTCTCTCTCTCTCTCTCTCTCTCTCTCTCTCACACACACACACACACTAGCAACTGAACTTCATCATCCTACTACTTATTACGCTCTCATCTGCCTACCTCCTACTTTGTGCATGCTTCTTCACCCACACATGCCAGCACTATTTCCCCAAATACCTCCCATTCCTCAACCTCTATACTAGATTCATTTAATCACACAATTTGCTCAACCTCTCATAGTCTATCTTTTCACATGGGACTCTTTTCCAAGTGTGCTTTACTATCAAAACATCTTTTCTTTCTTTTCTTCTTCTTCCTACTTCATCTTTATTCATCTTCCTACTTTTTTTTTTTTACTAGTCCTTTTTCAGCTCTACTTGAACAAGCTATTCCCCATTTCATTTTCATTTACACTTGGAACCTGTGCCCCCAATGGTATATACTCTCATCTGTTGCACAATAAGTGATAGATAGAACAGAAGTAGTAAAAAGGGAAAAAGTGAATAATAGGTCATATAGAACAAAAGTAGTCAAAGGGAAAATGAGGTAGAGAATGAAATATCCATTCAAGAAAATCCGTATGGCCTATGTATGTAAAATGCTTTAGGAAAAGGGTTTATCACAGTGCTATTTCATTTATTTTATTACAGGTATGACAAGATCAAAGAGTTGATGAATGTCTTGGAACACCGTAAATATGAGGCTATCCAGTTTACTTTCAAACAGGTATCTAAGTATTTCAGTGAAGTATTTAAGAAGCTAGCACCACAGGGACATGCTCAACTGGTCATGAAATCTGATAAAGATGATGAAAGTGAGGTGAGTACTAAGAGTCATTGTTTTAACCATCATCCTGGTTGTTAACATATGTATGTGCTTAAGTTTTAAAAGATTTTTCTTTGCTCTTTCCCATATTAGTGTTAGTGCCCTGAAAAATTGAAGAAAAGGCCTCCTCTCGCATCCAGTCTGTAGCAATCTTGTCTAATGCACCGAGACCACAGCCCCCTATTCACAGCCTTGCCTCACAAACCCCCCCTATATTTACCCTAGGTGCTTCATATGCCCTGGTTCAGTCCATAGACTGCATGCCACTCCTAGTATACCTTATCACTTTAGTTCACTCTATTCTGCGTACACCATTCACCCTCCTGCATGATCAGGCCCCCAAGCACTCACAGTCTTATTCAGTACACTCTTTTATCTCCAACTCAGTAAGCCCCTTCTTTTCTCCTCCACTTTTGCCACTTATATCCTATTTGACAACCTCTCCTCGCTCATTCTCTCCATATCAGCATGTACACTTAAGATCTCTCAGTCATACTCTTACTATCATATGTATCTTGACCCCATAATTACTTTCACATGTGCACACTCACACACACACACACACACACACACACACACACACACACACACACACACACACACACACACACACACACACTTACATATATCAGCTGCTGTCTATACCTTGTATATGTATTTCATCATTGAGATTACTATACCTCCAGATATACCCATTTTCACCTTCCCAGATATTTACCTCTCTTTCCACACACTCCTCAGTGCTCCCAAAACTTTTGCCCCCTCCACCCACCCTATGACTCACCTCAGCTTCTATTGTTCCATTCTCAGCCTTGTCCACACTGGTTTCTGAAAAAACCTTCACTTCTTACAACTTTTCTCCATATGAACTCATGACCCAGCTAACCTGTATGCATTGCTAATAACCTTGCCTTTATCCACCTTCACCTAGAGCCACTACACACACACACACACACACACCCCTACACCTCAAACTGTCAATAAAAACTTCTCTGCTTAAAGCCGATTTCCTTCCACACCATATATTCGTAACATCTTCCGCAAAGCATCTCTATCAATCCTGTTATATGCTTTCTCCAGATGTGTAAATTTCACATTCAAATTATGTTTCATAAAGTATTACTCACACACATTCAAAACAAACACCAGATCCACACATCCTGTGTTAGCCCTGAAACCATGTTCCTCCTTAATCTAATGATCTGTGCGTGCCACCACCCTCTCAATCAACAAACATCCATACAACTTTCCAGTTACACTCAGCAAACTTTTACCTTTTTAGTTTGAACACTCATCTTTGTTTCCCTTGCCTTTGTGTGGTGGCAATATATGGGCATTCCACTAATCCTCAGGTACCTCACTTGATCTATACACTCTGAAAGTCCTAGCTAACTAATCAACAATAGTCACATTCTTTCCAAAGAAATTAAACTGCAACTCAACCACTCCAGTTGCCTTGCCACATTTTATCTTGCACAAGGCTTTTACCCTACTACATATGTTGCCCAGTCATTAAACGCATTCAGCAATCCTTCACATTTAGATTTTGCTCTATCTCCTTTTACCCTCATCTCTGACAGTTACCACTTTCCCTTTTGCTGCTGCTACTCTCTCCCCCTCTTCTCTTATGAACTCATTTGTGTTATTGTTTTTCTTTAACTCCTTCCAAAATATTTGCTTATTCTCCCCAAAGTTTGTTTACATTTGCTCACCACAACTCTCATTTGCCCTCTTTATCAACCCCTGCACCTTCCTCTTGACCTCCTGCTGCTTTCTCTTGTACATCATTCAGTCACTGCCACTCCATCCCCATAAGTAATGCCCACTCATACATTTATTTTCTCTGTCAATATTAATGTAACTTCATCATCACACACACACACACACACACACACACACACACACACACACACACACACACACACACACACAATTTCCTACCCATTCCTACTTACCCATCTCCCATCTTCTGCATACAACACAATTCTCTTGCATCAGGCAGTACTGCTTCCTTAAACATCTCCCATTCCTCACTCACTCCCTTAGCTTCATTTACTTTTGCCTCTTACCATTCTACATTCATTCTTTCTTGGTACCTCCTCACTCAAAGCCCTCATCCCAAAACCTTGAAAAAATTTTCATTATCGTCTCACAAGGTAATGATTACACATCCCACAGGCCGCACCTCGCAGCACATTCATATCCAAGAGTCTCTTATGTTGCATGCTTGTCAAAATGTTCATAATCAAGTAAAGTTCACTTATAGTTCCCCACAAGCTATGCACCATTTCTATTTGCATCAGTGAATATCCTATACCTTAAACTGCCATATTATTTGCTTGTGCATTGCATTATACCCATTTTCTTGCATCAGAACTGCTGACACACTCACTCAGCTGCTTCCAAGACAGTTTCCTTTCCTTGTCACCCTTCTTGTGGCCAGATGCATGAGCACTAATAATCACTTACCTCTCGTTAGCCACTTTCATTTTCACCCAAGTCAGTTTGGAGCTTACTTCCTTGCTCTTTTATTCATATTTTTACAATTCCTTCTCCCGCAAGAGATATGATGGTAAGATTCTTTCTTTCATTTCCCAAGGGATAAGGGAGAAAATATTAAGGTACTTTATTATTACCCTGATTAACCTCTTAAACTTATCCTGAAATTGTTTATATCTTATGAAGATTTCACGATTTTGATTTTGATTTATGCATTCTGTTACAGCAGGAAGAACAGGGAACAGTTGACAACTTTTCTGGAGTTGGTATTCGTGTATCCTTCACGGGAAGAAATGCTGAAATGAGAGAAATGAACCAGCTTTCAGGAGGACAGAAATCCCTTGTAGCTCTGGCTCTTATCTTTGCTATTCAAAAATGTGACCCAGCTCCATTTTACCTCTTTGATGAAATTGATCAAGTAAGTTTTGACATTAAGGTACACCCTGATACATGGATAGCAATGCAGTGGTAAGTAGAGACATAAATTTTATCACAGGATTTAGTTGAGCAAAGCAGGTGAAATTATGCTGTTCTAAGTCCATAGTAATTTTATTTTAGTTCAGGAGGATCCTTCCTTTTTAATTAGGGTAGAGGGCTAATGATTTTTATACCATCTGTGGTTTGCAGTATGGACTTACTACTTGGTTTCTGTCAACCAATTTTTCTGCTTTTGTGCTCTAACTCTTTCTATCAACGGCAACACAAATTTCAGTGTAAAAGTTTCTTTAAAATTTTCTTGTACTTGCCATTTCCCACATTCTTCTGAATTCAGTCACCAACTAATGAAGTTTTCTCCCTCTCTTTAAGCTTCCACCAGCACAGTATAATCAGTAAACAACAACCATCTCACTTCCCAAGCCCCTATATCCCCTACTGACTGTACGCTTGGCCCGCTCTAAGTCTCGCATTTATGTCCTCACCACCATCCACAAATTGAACAGCCATGGAGACATCACTCACTTGTGCCACAGACCACACATCAGTAAGAGACCCTCAGTCTCCTGTCTTGCCACTTGTACACACAGCTTGCACTCTTGATTAAGACCTCTGCAAGACATCTGTCATCCCTATCGTGTGCTTTCTCTAGATCGATGAATGCTACATATAAATCTGTTTCTGTAAATATTTTTGTCACATTCTTTAAAGGAAACACTGATCCACGTATCTGTTTCCCCCTTCACTGATTTTCCCATTTGTTCTCTTTTTTTTTTTCTTTGCACACTACAAACCTCTCTCCAAAAAAATTTTGTTCTCCCTAAAGTTTACTGATACTTCCTTACCTGAACTGTCATTGTCCGATAGCTCTCTTCTCTACCATTTATAAAACCTCACTCTCCATCCCAAGTCTAATGCTCTGTACATGCCTTCTCCCTCTCTATCACTACTGTCCCATACAACTTACCAGGGACACTCAACAAGCTTATGCCTGTGTAAGTTTAACACTTTCCTTTATCCCCTGTACCTTTATTCATTGACACTATGCATGCATTGTGCCAGTCCTAAGGCGAAATCTTAAATTACCAACCAACAACACAATCATTCCTTGTCAGAAATTCAGATGTAATACCATTCACTCCAGCCACCTTGCCATATTTGATCTTATGTAAGACTTTCATCACCACTTCTCTCTTCATAAAACCACTCTCTATGACTTATTTTGCATACTTCCTGACCCAGATACCTTACATCTACCACAGTATCATGGAACACATTCAACATTCCTTCAAAATTCTTATTTATCACTACCTGTTACCACATATCTGTGTCCCCCTTCACTGATGTTCCCATTTGTTCTTTTGTTTTTTGCACACTATGAACCTCTCTCCAAAAAATGTTCTTATTCTGCCAAAAGCTTACTGATACTTTCTTTCCTGAACTCTTATTGTCCTATTTTTCAATCCCTACCCCTTCCTCTTGACCTTCTGCTGCTTTCTCTTAAATCTTCCCCAGTCATTTGCATTCCTTCCATGTAAGTACTTCCTATACAGCTCTCTCACTTTTTTATCATATGCAGCTTCAATTCTTCATCCCACCATTCATTATCCTTTCTAATCTGCATACCTCCCTTTTTACACATGCCACTTGCATCCATTGCACATGCCTGCTGTGCATCCCATATTGTCTCGTATTCCTCACTCACTCCCCTTGCTTCTTTTACTCTCACCTTTTGCCGTTCTACATGCAGTCTCTCTTAGTATTTCTTTACACAAGTCTTTTCCAAACTCCCTTACTCTCACCATTGTCTTCTCACCCATAATATTTCCTCTTTTCCAAAAACTTTTATAAATCATTAGAAACTCTTAAATTTTCACCCTTTCCTGCCTCAAAAAGGTAATGATCATACACTCCATAAGCTGCCCTCTCTGCTCATTCACTCTTACCAATAAGTATGTAATCCAGTGATGTCCATTGACCATCTTTCTTATGTACATATACTTGAGTATGTCTCTTATTAAACTAAACCAGGTATTCTAAATCACCAGTCCTTTTTTGGCACCCAACTCAGCAAACTGTCCACTATTTTCATTCACTTTACTAAATACCCCGTCCCCTCATTTATGCCCTCATCTGGCACATTACTCACCTTCGTATTTGAATCACCTGAGACTAGTACTTTGCCTCTTGCATCAAAACTGTAGACACACACACTTAGCTACACCCAAAATTCTTACCTTTCTTGATCTTCTCATGGCCAGGGGCATAAACACTGAAAAACACCCATCTCTTGCCATCCACTTTCATTTTTATCCACAGTACTTCTGTACCCTTTTTCACACACAATCACAATATATGCTTCAGCAGTAATGCTACTCTTTCCCTAGCTCTTAACATCTCGCTAGCCTCTGATTTTACTCTTAAGATGCTTCCATACCATTCTTTCCCTCTCACCTTGAGCTTTGTTTCACTCAGAGCCAGAACATCCAGGTTTAATATCTGTTGATGGTTTATGATTGTGGTGATAGAAAGTAAACAAAATTGTCTTTACATGACAAATGTATGAGAATGGTCCATTAATTGTAAGCAGAGTAATCATTTGATGAAAGAAAACATTGATTTTGCATTACAAATGACATTGTCTTTGGGTTATGAAACTGAAATTGAAAATTGCATATGTTTGTGATAGCTTTGAAAGCAAGCAGCCCACTGACCAGTATTGCATCTGTAACATTAGAATTGTTTGCATATATCATGCACTTATATCCTTCAGTGTTCTTTAGCACATGAACATTGTTCTCTGTTTAAAGCAAGTAGGATGGGCTAGAAATTAATTGACTTGCTTGCATATATACATCAATATCTGCCTTAGATTGTGTCATTTGTGCTTCGTCTGTACAGTAGTGAAAGACTGTGCTTTGTCTGTACAGTAGTGAAAGACATATATTTTGGTCCTGGTATGCTGTTGAACTGAGGAGGGGGTACTTTATCATAACCTATAGTTACCCACTGTATGTCTTCCATAATTCTAACATCATCATCTATAGTTTCATTATCTCGTTTGCGATTGCTATCACTCTGTTGAACTACTGTCACCATCAGTCTCCAATGTAAAGTCATCTCTGCGAGATACCGCATCACTTGTAATATCAGTATTATCCCCTGTATTGAAGTCTCAGTCCTCTGAACTGCAATTCTCCTGGGTTGCCATACTAATCTAAGACATTTTTGTTTGTAATGAGAGACGCGTACATATCCACTCACTGTATTCATTAATATAAACATTCTCAAGGCTTATGTTTGTAAAATTTGCTCTGAAAATAATACTGTTGAGCAAAGTGAGTGACTCCATAATGTGAGACACTGCTTACACTTTCACCCTCTGACTGTTGATTATGCACTCATTTATAAAGAAGCTTAAGTCACACTCTTTTCCCATAGGTAGATGATTTGGTAGATGATTCAAATGCCCAGCCATTGATAGGACATCCTTCCTGGTGGTGTCATATGTCTCTATAGAAACCACTCATACATCACTGTGGTTCACAGTCTCATTGAGGCCTTTTTGGGGTCTTAGGGGTTCTACTGGTACAGCTCATATTTGGACCCCATGGGCATTAAGGGTTAGATCTGATGTTTAATGTAGGTTCTTCATTTTAAATGTGCTCACTCAACCAGTCTTTATGAAGAACTATCTGAAACAGAGCCTTTGAGGGGAGATCTTTGCTTGAATACTATTATTAAGGTTTGCCGTCAATAAACACTTTAGAAATAAAGCATTGTATAATTGTAGTGAGCATAAGATTCATTGGCCCCATGTTTACAAAGATATTGTTATATTTTTGTTTTTCATCCCTAATGTTGGTTTTCATTACGTAAGAATAATGACTAATGTTTTTAGTTGCATGTGTAGTAATTTGTTGAAGACTTCTTTGTATTTTTCAGGCTCTTGATGCTCAGCATAGAAAGGCAGTAGCTGATATGATCCATGAGCTGAGTAAAGATGCCCAGTTTATCACGACCACTTTTAGACCAGAGTTATTAGAACATGCTAACAAATTTTATGGTGTTAAGTTCAGAAATAAAGTTTCTCATGTGGAGTGTGTTTCTAGAGAAGAAGCATATGACTTTGTTGAAGATGATCAAACTCATGGTTAGGGTTTTTATAATATGATTTTGAATAATTGTACTTTTGTAAGAAATTTTAAAAAATTACCCTGCTTCCTAGTGTATATTCCCTTGTGATATCCAGAATATATATATTTTTAGGGACAGTTTTCACAAGGAAGTATTTAATAAAACTGAAGACATGTACAGACAGATTGTATGTGAATGAGTGATGAATATGAATCTGTGATGTGAATAGATTTAAATGAAAGTGTGATAGGGCCTGTAAATATCTTATTTTGGCACAAGTGTTATTTACTTGCATTTGGAAAACAAATATTATCTTTGTACAAAAGAATTTTTCCCAGAAAAAGAAGAATTGAGCTTATTTTTGATGTGCATAAATGGAACGGGACCTGAGGTACCATAATTTTACTAAAAAAGAAAGCACTTTTATGTTCAGATGTTTTAATTAAAGTATTTTATTTGTTCATGGAAATTTTCTTGGTTTGCAGTCGCTGTTTGCCTTTAAGTTTCCCCCAGTTGAAAATCTCAAAATGATAAGCTTCATAAGTATCACATTTTACTTTTTAGCTGTCATATTTACTTGGATTTTTCCAAGAAAGGATTAAGTTTTTAAATCCCAAATTTTCCCCTTTAAGTTTTTGTCATAATCTGTGAACACAAGGCTTTTTTTTTAATGTCAGGTTTCCATCTTATATATTTTCTTTTCTTGTGATGTCCAGTTTGTCGAAAAATTCTATGCAATGAATATTTAAGAATTTTTTTTCCCCCCAAAAAAATATTTTGTTTAGGTGTTTTAATTTGCATTGGATACTTTACTTTCGAAAAATAATTTTCTTTTTAATTAAAAAGTTCTTTGGAGTTTAATTATTGAACAATTTGTGTCACTTTCTTAAGTTGCAAATTTCCAAGTGATAAAAGTTCTTCATCTCTACAGTTTGCTTTATTTTTGTAGGCAAACTCACAAAATTCTGATGTATAAAAAAGTGCTATTTTTTATTTCTTTTTTAATAAAGGATCAGATATTTAAGTGTGTCATTATCCGAAGACATTTCTTTTATTAGTATTGAACAGAAGCTCTTATAAAGATTCTGTCGTTCATTGATTATAAAGAAGTGGAAGAAAGCGTGACTGTAAGAAATTCTTGAAGTTGATAAAGGCTAGAGTATTTAAAACTAGTACTATAATAATGTATGAATAGTTTTAGGATTTGTTGAATGGCAAAGATGTAATGAGTTTTTTTAGCAAGGTAATAGTAGGAATAGACAAAGAAGATGCCCCATTTTCCATCTTTCATTCCCAGGCTGTCATGTATAATGCACCAAAACCACATCTCTCAGTCCACAACCAGGTCCCACAGATCTTTCTATGATTTTTCTTAACTGCTTCATATTCCTAAGATCAGTCTAATGACAGTATGTTTACCCCTTTATAACATTTCTCCATTTCACTCTATCCCATGCAGGCCTTCCATTCTCATGTTTGTTTAGGTCCCGTGCTCCTGAAATTTGTTTCACTATTGCAAAAATTAACTGTCCGAAAGATCCCAAAGCTTTTAGACCTGTAGTATTGACATCTAACATTATGAAATGTTTAGAAAGTATATTGAAAAACTACATCTGTCAAAGAACAAATAATTTAAAAGACAATATGCAGTTTGCTTATTGCTATAATAAGAGTGTACAGGATGCAACACTTACATTATTAAATGAAGTTAACGAGCACTTAGATAAGACAAAATCACAAATTAGAGCACTGTTCATTGATTTTAGTTCAGCATTTAACACAATGCAACCTCATATTTTGCTTAGTAAAATGTTACAAATGAGTGCAAATTGAAACATCTTAAAATGGATTTTTAGCTTTTTAACGCAGAGACCTCAATATACCAATGTAAATAATGTCGTCTAATGTGGTAGTTACCAACACAGGAGCCCCCCAAGGTTGTGTATTGTCCCCTGTTCTCTTTACCTTGTACACAGATGATTGTAGGAGTGGAACTGATGACTGTACTATTATAAAATATGCCGACGATACAGTTATCCTAGGAAAAGTTGTCAATGATAATTATGAACCCCATTTAACTCAAAAAATTTGTTGACTGGAGTAAACAAAATTTTTTTGAGCTTAATGTTAAGAAAACTAAGGAGATGATATTCAATTTCGGAACTAAAACTAAACATGTACCCAACTTATTAACAATTGAGGAAGAACACATTCAAAGAGTAAACCAGTACAAATACTTGGGACTTATGATTGATGACCAGTTGAAAGGTAGTGTTAATACGGATATGGTGTCAAGGAAATGTAACCAAAGACTACACTTTGTACGTATATTGCGCAACCTAAATGTAGATAAAGTGATCATGAACTTATGTTACAAATCAATATTAGAATCAGTTCTAAATTTTTCAGTGACTGCCTGGTATGGGAAACTTACTTGTAAAGATAAAAATAAGTTGGGAAGAATTGTTAAAAAGGCAGGAAAATTAGATGTGGCGACCACATCGCTAGATAAGCTTTATCAGACAGGTGTAATGAAACAAATAGATAGGATTGTGAAAGATGTAACCCATCCGCTATACAATTGTTACTTTTTTAAAATTAGGAAGAAGGTTAGCTTTGCCCATGCAGCGCACTGATAGATACAGAAAGTCTTGTACCTAAAAGCATCCTCCTTTTCAATCATTTGTCATCACAATAGGAAAGTAAAATATTAAAGTGTTTCCTTTAATATTTTATTGCTTTATTGATTTTATTATTCTGTTAATGTAGAAACACTAGGGAGCTCTCAAAGCCAAGAAGAATTTAATTTTGTAATTTTTTTTTTTTTCTTGCTTTGTCGCTGTCTCCCGCGTTTGCGAAGTAGCGCAAGGAAACAGACGAAAGAAATGGCCCAACCCACCCCCATACACATGTATATACATACGTCCACACACGCAAATATACATACCTACACAGCTTTCCATGGTTTACCCCAGTCGCTTCACATGCCTTGATTCACTCCACTGACAGCACGTCAACCCCGGTATACCACATCGCTCCAATTCACTCTATTCCTTGCCCTTCTTTCACCCTCCTGCATGTTCAGGCCCCGATCACACAAAATCTTTTTCACTCCATCTTTCCACCTCCAATTTGGTCTCCCTCTTCTCCTCGTTCCCTCCACCTCCGACACATATATTCTCTTGGTCAATCTTTCCTCACTCATTCTCTCCATGTGCCCGAACCATTTCAAAACACCCTCTTCTGCTCTCTCAACCACGCTCTTTTTATTTCCACACATCTCTCTTACCCTTACGTTACTTACTCGATCAAACCACCTCACACCACACATTGTCCTCAAACATCTCATTTCCAGCACATCCATCCTCCTGCGCACAACTCTATCCATAGCCCACGCCTCGCAACCATACAACATTGTTGGAACCACTATTCCTTCAAACATACCCATTTTTGCTTTCTGAGATAATGTTCTCGACTTCCACACATTCTTCAAGGCTCCCAGAATTTTCGCCCCCTCCCCCACCCTATGATCCACTTCCGCTTCCATGGTTCCACCCGCTGCCAGATCCACTCCCAGATATCTAAAACACTTCACTTCCTCCAGTTTTTCTCCATTCAAACTCACCTCCCAATTGACCTCTTGTATTACAATTTGACTAATAAAAACTTACTTACTCTTCAATTCAGTCAACCTATTTTCTTTGTCCCCACTGCTGCTGACTCATATATCTCCTTTAACAATCTCTCCTCTCTTCATATGTCCAAACCATTTCAGCACATCCTCTTCATGTTTCTCAACTTCACTCTTATTACCAAACCTCTGTCTTACTCTGTCAACCTTCCTCACTCCCCTTATTGTCATCAAGCATTTAATTTCCAACACCACCTTCCAGACATTTTTATCTGTCTAACTTAAACCTACCACTAGTTCTTTGTCTATGTGCTGTCAATGGATTGAACCAGAGCATGTGAAGCATCTGGGGTAAACCATGGAAAGTTTTGTGGATCCTGGATATGGAAAGGGAGATGTGGTTTCGATGCATTTCACATGACAGCTAGAGACTGAGTGTGAACAAATGTGGCCTTTGTTGTCTTTTCCTAACGCTACCTCACGCACGTGGGAGGAGGGGGGTGACATTTCATGTATGGTGGGATGGCATGTTCAGGCCCCGATCGCTCAAAATATTTTTCACTCCGTCCTTCCACCTCCAATTTGGTCTCCCACTTCTCTTTCCCTCCACCTCTGACATATATCCTCTCTGTCAATCTTTCCTCACTCATTCTTTCCATGAGACCAAACCATTTCAATACACCCTCTTCTGCTCTCTCAACCACACTTTTTATTACCGCACTTCTCTCTTACCCTTTCGTTATTACTCGATCAAACCACCTCACACCACATATTGTCCTCAAACATCTCATTTCCAACACATCCATTCTCCTCTGCACAACCGTATCCATAGCCCATGCCTCGTAACCATATAACATTGTCGGAACCACTATTCCTTCAAACACCCATTTTTGTTTTCCGAGATAATGTTCTCGCCTTCCACACATTCTTCATTGCTCCCAGAGCCTTCGCCCCCTCCCCCACCGTGACTCACTTCCGCTTCCATGGTTCCATTCGCTGTTAAGTCCACTCCCAGATATCTAAAACACTTCCCTTCCTCCAGTTTTCCTCCATTCAAACACACCTCCCAATTGACTTGTCCCTCAACCCTACTGTGCCTAATAACCTTGCACTTTTTCCCATTTACTCTAAGCTTTCTTCTTTCACACACTTTACCAAACTCGCTATGTACATGTGTATATATTTTTTTATTTTTATTTTGCTTTGTCGCTGTCTCCCGTGCCTGCGAGGTAGCACAAGGAAACAAACGAAAGAAATGGCCCAACCCACCCACACACACATGCACACACACACACATACACACACGCAAACACACACCCACACATCCCAACGTACACACATATATACACACACACACACACACATATACACACATGCATACAATTTACACTGTCTGCCCCTACTCACCCCCATCGCCACCCCGCCACACACGGAATAACATCCCCCTCCCCCCTCATGTGCGCGAGGCAGCGCCAGGAAAAGACAACAAAGGCCCCATTCGCTCACACTCAGTCTCCAGCTGTCATGTAATAATGCCCGAAACCACAGCTCCCTTTCCACATCCAGGCCCCACAAAACTTTCCATGGTTTACCCCAGACGCTTCACATGCCCTGATTCAATCCATTGACAGCCCGTCGACCCCGGTATACCACATCAATCCAGTTCACTCTATTCCTTGCCCGCCTTTCACCCTCCTGCATGTTCAGGCCCCGATCACTCAAAATCTTTTTCACTCCATCTTTCCACCTCCAGTTTGGTCTCCCGACACATATATCCTCTTGGTCAATCTTTCCTCACTCATTCTCTCCATGTGCCCAAACCATTTCAAAACACCCTCTTCTGCTCTCTCAACCACGCTCTTTTTATTTCCAAACATCTCTCTTACCCTTACATTACTTACTCAATCAAACCACCTCACACCACATATTGTCCTCAAACATCTCATTTCCAGTACATCCACCCTCCTGCGCACAACTCTATCCATAGCCCACGCCTCGCAACCATACAACATTGTTAGAACCACCATTCCTTCAAAC
The DNA here is from genome assembly GCF_036320965.1 of Panulirus ornatus. Taxonomy (NCBI): domain Eukaryota; kingdom Metazoa; phylum Arthropoda; class Malacostraca; order Decapoda; family Palinuridae; genus Panulirus; species Panulirus ornatus. The sequence continues at coordinate 26,338,648 of NC_092255.1, read as the reverse complement.
AGCCATTTTTGCTTTCCGAGATAATGTTCTCGACTTCCACACATTCTTCAAGGCTCCCAGGATTTTCGCCCCCTCCCCCACCCTATGATTTACTTCCGCTTCCATGGTTCCATCTGCTGCCAGATCCACTCCCAGATATCTAAAACACTTTACTTCCTCCAGTTTTTCTCCATTCAAACTTACCTCCCAATTGACTTGTGTATATATGTGTATGTTAAAATGTATAGGTATGTATATGTGTGTGTGTGGGTGTTTATGTATATATACATGTGTATGTGGTTGGGTTGGGCCATTCTTTCGTGTTTCCTTGCACCAACATGCAAGACAGCGACAAAGTTTAATAAAGAAAATAAAAAATGATAATAGTTCTGTCATCAGCAAATAACAACCAACTCGGTCTCCAGTCCCCTTCACCCAGTACAGAATGCATGCCTCCTAGTCCTTCCAAGACATGCACGTACGTGTATACACCCATACGTATTCATACTTGCTCACCTTCATCCTGACCAACAGGAAACCACAAATGCATGATAGAAAATAAAAAAAGACATACACATTCTCTTCTCTTTTCTCGCACCCATTCGCCACCCCTACATCAGCAAGGTAGCACCAGAAGACGGATGGTGAAAGGCCACATTCACTTACACTCGTTCTCTAGTTGTCATGTGTAATGCACCAAAACCACAGCTCCCTATCCACATCCAAACACCAATGACATTTCCATGGCTTACCCCAGACATTTCACATGCCCTGGTTCAGTTCACTGACAGCGCATTGACCCCAGTATACCATATCATTCCAATTGACTCTGTTCCAAGCATGCTTTTCACCCTCCTACATGTTCAGGCCCTAACCACTCAAAATCTTTTTCATTCCATCTTCAATTTGGTCTCTCTTCCTTCCACATTTGACACTTATGTCTTTGTCGACTTTTCCTCGCCCATTCTTTCCAGATGTCCAAACCGTTTTGACACCCCATCTTCTGCTCTCAACCACACTTTTTATATTTCCAAACATCTTTGTCACCCTTTCATTACATAATCAAATCATTTCACCCTACATATTGACCTCAAACATTTCATTTCCAGCACCCACCCTCCTCTGCTCAGCCCTATCTATAGCACATGCCTTGCAACCGTATAATATTGAAACTACTATTCCTTCAAACATAGCCTCTTTACCTTCTGAAATAACATTATCACTCCCTGAGCCTTCACCCCTTCCCTCACCCTATGACTCTCTTCTGCTTCCATGGTTTCATCGCTGCTAAGTCCACTCCCAGATATCTAAAACACTTCACCCTCCAGTTTTTCTCCCTTCAAATTTGCATCCAAACTAACTTGACCCTCAACCCAGCTGAACCTAATAACCTAGCTGTTATTCATGTGTACTTTCAACTTTATATATATATATATATATATATATATATATATATATATATATATATATATATATATATATATATATATATATATATATACAAACCATGGAAAGTTTTGTGGGGCCTGGATGTGGAAAGGGAGCTGAGGTTTCGGTGCATTATTACATGACAGCTAGAGACTGAGTGTGACGAAAGTGGCCTTTGTTGTCTTTTTCTAGTGCTACCTTGCACACATGAGGGGAGAGAGGTTTGTTATTTCATGTGTGGTGGGGTGGCGATGGGAATGAATAAAGGCAGACTGTGAATTATGTACATGTGTATATATGTATATGTCTGTGTGTGTATACATATGTATACATTGAGATGTATAGGTATGTATATTTGCGTGTGTGGACGTGTATGTATATACATGTGTATGTTGATGGGTTGGACCATTCTTTCGTCTGTTTCCTTGCACTACCTCGCTAACGCGGGAGACAGCGACAAAGCAAAATAAAATAAATGAATAATATGTTTTTTTTGTTTTTTTTTTTTTACTGTCTCCCGCGTTTGCGAGGTAGCGCAAGGAAACAGAAGAAAGAAATGGCCCAACCCACCCCCATACACATGTATATACATACGTCCACACACGCAAATATACATACCTACACAGCTTTCCATGGTTTACCCCAGACTCTTCACATGCCCTGATTCAATCCACTGACAGCACGTCAACCCCGGTATACCACATCAATCCAATTCACTCTATTCCTTGCCCTCCTTTCACCCTCCTGCATGTTCAGGCCCCGATCACACAAAATCTTTTTCACTCCATCTTTCCACCTCCAATTTGGTCTCCCTCTTCTCCTCATTCTCTCCACCTCCGACACATATATCCTCTTGGTCAATCTTTCCTCACTCATTCTCTCCATGTGCCCAAACCATTTCAAAACACCCTCTTCTGCTCTCTCAACCACGCTCTTTTTATTTCCACACATCTCTCTCACCCTTACGTTACTTACTCGATCAAACAACCTCACACCACACATTGTCCTCAAACATCTCATTTCCAGCACATCCATCCTCCTGCACACAACTCTATCCATAGCCCATGCCTCGCAACCATACAACATTGTTGGAACCACTATTCCTTCAAACATACCCATTTTTGCTTTCTGAGATAATGTTCTCGACTTCCACACATTCTTCAAGGCTCCCAGAATTTTCGCCCCCTCCCCCACCCTATGATCCACTTCCGCTTCCATGGTTCCATCCGCTGCCAGATCCACTCCCAGATATCGAAAAACACTTTACTTCCTCCAGTTTTTCTCCATTCAAACTTACCTCCCAATTGACTTGACCCTCAACCCTACTGTACCTAATAACCTTGCTCTTATTCACATTTACTCTTAACTTTCTTCTTTCACACACTTTACCAAACTCAGTCACCAGCTTCTGCAGTTTCTCACATGAATCAGCCACCAGCGCTGTATCATCAGCGAACAACAACTGACTCACTTCCCAGGCTCTCTCATCCACAACAGACTTCATACTTGCCCCTCTTTCCAAAACTCTTGCATTCACCTCCCTAACAACCCCATCCATAAACAAATTAAACAACCATGGAGACATCACACACCCCTGCCGCAAACCTACATTCACTGAGAACCAATCACTTTCCTCTCTTCCTACACGTACACGTGCCTTACAGCCTCGATAAAAACTTTTCACTGCTTCTAACAACTTGCCTCCCACACCATATATTCTTAATACCTTCCACAGAGCATCTCTATCAACTCTATCATATGCCTTCTCCAGATCCATAAATGCTACATACAAATCCATTTGCTTTTCTAAGTATTTCTCACATACATTCTTCAAAGCAAACACCTGATCCACACATCCTCTACCACTTCTGAAACCACACTGCTCTTCCCAATCTGATGCTCTGTACATGCCTTCACCCTCTCAATCAATACCCTCCCATATAATTTACCAGGAATACTCAACAAACTTATACCTCTGTAATTTGAGCACTCACTCTTATCCCCTTTGCCTTTGTACAATGGCACTATGCACGCATTCCGCCAATCCTCAGGCACCTCACCATGAGTCATACATACATTAAATAACCTTACCAACCAGTCAATAATACAGTCACCCCCTTTTTTTAATAAATTCCACTGCAATACCATCCAAACCTGCTGCCTTGCCGGCTTTCATCTTCCGCAATGCTTTTACTACCTCTTCTCTGTTTACCAAATCATTTTCCCTAACCCTCTCACTTTGCACACCACCTCGACCAAAACACCCTATATCTGCCACTCTATCATCAAACACATTCAACAAACCTTCAAAACACTCACTCCATCTCCTTCTCACATCACCACTACTTGTTATCACCTCCCCATTTGCGCCCTTCACTGAAGTTCCCATTTGCTCCCTTGTCTTACACACTTTATTTACCTCCTTCCAGAACATCTTTTTATTCTCCCTAAAATTTAATGATACTCTCTCACCCCAACTCTCATTTGCCCTCTTTTTCACCTCTTGCACCTTTCTCTTGACCTCCTGTCTCTTTCTTTTATACATCTCCCACTCAATAATATTTTTTTTTTTTTTTTTTTTTATACTTTGTCGCTGTCTCCCGCGTTTGCGAGGTAGCGCAAGGAAACAGACGAAAGAAATGGCCCAACCCACCCCCATACACATGTATATACATACGTCCACACACGCAAATATACATACCTACACAGCTTTCCATGGTTTACCCCAGACGCTTCACATGCCTTGATTCAATCCACTGACAGCACGTCAACCCCGGTATACCACATCGCTCCAACTCACTCTATTCCTTGCCCTCCTTTCACCCTCCTGCATGTTCAGGCTCCGATCACACAAAATCTTTTTCACTCCATCTTTCCACCTCCAATTTGGTCTCCCTCTTCTTGCTCCCTCCACCTCCGACACATATATCCTCTTGGTCAATCTTTCCTCACTCATCCTCTCCATGTGCCAAAACCACTTCAAAACACCCTCTTCTGCTCTCTCAACCACGCTCTTTTTATTTCCACACATCTCTCTTACCCTTACGTTACTCACTCGATCAAACCACCTCACACCACACATTGTCCTCAAACATCTCATTTCCAGCACATCCACCCTCCTGCGCACAACTCTATACATAGCCCACACCTCGCAACCATACTACATTGTTGGAACCACTATTCCTTCAAACATACCCATTTTTGCTTTCCGAGATAATGTTCTCGACTTCCAAACATTCCTCAAGACTCCCAGAATTTTCGCCCCCTCCCCCACCCTATGATTCACTTCCGCTTCCATGGTTCCATCCGCTGCCAGATCCACTTCCAGATATCTAAAACACTTCACTTCCTCCAGCTTTTCTCCATTCAAACTTACCTCCCAATTGACTTGACCCTCAACCCTACTGTACCTAGTAACCTTGCTCTTATTCACATTTACTCTGAACTTTCTTCTTTCACACACTTTACCAAACTCAGTCACCAGCTTCTGCAGTTTCTCACATGAATCAGCCACCAGCGCTGTATCATCAGCGAACAACAACTGACTCACTTCCCAAGCTCTCTTATCCACAATAGACTTCATACTTGCCCCTCTTTCCAAAACTCTTGCATTCTCCTCCCTAACAACCCCATCCATAAACAAATTAAACAACCATGGAGACATCACACATCCCTGCCGCAAACCTACATTCACTGAGAACCAATCACTTTCCTCTCTTCCTACACGTACACATGCCTTACAGCCTCGATAAAAACTTTTCACTGCTTCTAACAACTTGCCTCCCACACCATATATTCTTAATACCTTCCACAGAGCATCTCTATCAACTCTATCATATGCCTTCTCCAGATCCATAAATGCTACATACAAATCCATTTGTTTTTCTAAGTATTTCTCACATACATTCTTCAAAGCAAACACCTGATCCACACATCCTCTACCACTTCTGAAACCACACTGCTCTTCCCCAATCTGATGCTCTGTACATGCTTTGGAGAATGTATGTGAGAAATACTTAGAAAAACAAATGGATTTATATGTAACATTTATAGATCTGGAGAATGCATATGATAAAGTTGATAGAGATGCTCTGTGGAAGGTATCAAGAGTATATGGTGTGGGAGGTAAGTTGGTAGAGGTAGTGAAAAGTTCTTATTGAGGATGTAAGGCATGTGTTCGAGTAGGAAGAGAAGAAAGTGAATGGTTCCCAGTAAATTGGTTTGCGGTAGGGGTGCGTGATGTCTCCATGGTTGTGTAATTTGTTTATGGATGGGGTTGTTAGGGAGGTTAATGCAAGAGCTTTGGAGAGAGGTGCAAGTATGCAGTCTGTTGTGGACGAAAGGGCTTGGAAAGTGAGTCAGTTGTTCGCTGATAATACATCGCTGATGGCTGATTCGGGTGGAAAACTGCAGAAGCTGTAACTGAGTTTGTTAAAGTGTGTTAAAGAAGAAAGCTGAGAGTAAATGTGAATAAGAGTAAAGTAATTAGGTACAGTAGGGTTGGGGGACAAGTCAATTGGGAGGTAAGTTTGAATGGAGAAAAACTGGAGGAAGTGAAGTGTTTTAGATATCTGGGAGTGGATTAGGCAGCGGATGGAACCATGGAAGTGGAAGTGAGTCACAGGATTGGGGAAGGGGCGAAGGTTTTAGGCACGCTGAAGAATGTGTGGGTGAGAACGTTCTCTTGGAGAGCAAAAATGGGTATTTTTGACGGAAAATTGGTCCCAACAATGTTATATGGTTGCGAGGCATGGGCTATGGATAGAGTTGTGTGGAGGAGGGTGGATGTATTGGAAATGAGATGTTTGAGGACAATATGTGGTGTGAGGTGGTTTGATCGAGTAAGTAATGAAAGGGTAAGAGGGATGCGTGGTAATAAAAAGAGTGTGGTTGAGAGAGCAGAATAAGGTGTGCTGAAATGGTTTGGTCACATGATGAGAATGAGTGAGGAAAGATTGACTAAGAGGATATATGTGACAGAGGTGGAGGGAACGAGAAGTGGGAGACCAAATTGGAGGTGGAAGGATGGAGTGAAAAAGATTTTGAGCAATCGGGGCCTGAACATACAGGAAGGTGAAAGGCTTGCAAGGAATAGAGTGAATTGGAATGGTATGGTATACTGGGGTGGACGTGCTGTCAGTGGATTGAACCAGGGCATGTGAAGCGTGTGGGGTAAACCATGGAAAGTTTTGTGGGGCCTGGATGTGGAAAGGGAGCTGTGAATGTCAGTATCGCACATGTTGCCCAACAATATACCTAGAATTATGACTGAAGGTTGACTCGTTACGAGGAAAGCAACACTAGGTGATGGTCCACCGTAGTGGTGAAGAGCAGGAATGGTGTTACCAAAGAGAATAAATTTTTCGCTATCGCTAATTTGTAAACTTAATATAAAGACTGTTCTAGGGAATTTTGAAATGTTAAATTTCATATAAATTGAAATTGAAAAGTTTGAGGCACAGAGACTTGACACTCAACATCTAAACATTTACAGCAGCGGCTCCCCGGGTCCCTTGGACAACAATTTCCATAGGTCCATTTTAAGTTTAGGAGGGTCCCCTCCACCTCCCTAATTTCGACACCCGACCCTAGGCCTAGTCATCCCCCGAGTCGAAGTGTTCAAGGAACCTGTTATGCCATTCCAGGTGGTACCAACATGCCTGGTATTGCCAGAGGTCAGTCAGATGTGTCTCGATCAGTTTTGCGCACGACGACGACACGAATGAAGATGGTCTAAATTTTTTTTTTTTATAAAGACTTTAGTTACGGCCTGAAGTCCTCATTAACACTGGGCATTAAATGAAACGCAGGAAAGAGCAAACAAAATTATGAAAAGAACGGTACTGGTAAAAGCATAATAGATTATTTTTAGAGTATTATAAATGAGAGCAGAATTCAGGATGGGTTTGACATTGGGTGTTGGAGCGATGCTGTCTGCTCAGGCCAGTTGTGCTACTACTCCCTGTTCGCTTCACAGTTGCACTTGTCATAAATAGCCACAATGGCTACCTTTGTCTTTTTTCCTGTATGTCTTTGTAAGGTTTTCCCAGCATGAAGTACGAACATGAAATACCCGCATTAATTTCTTCACTCTGGGAGTAACGAAAATGACAAATACGAAAATATTTCAAGTCGATCTATTGTTTACGAACGTTTCTCCTCGTAATTTTTCATTGTGTTCATCGTGGCCATAAACCCTGGCTTCATGCACGACTGTGAGTGATTGTGGCACTTGCAGATTGGACCAGCAGTGCAGAGCTGATCATGAATGTCACAGTGTCACAACGTTGTAGTTTTGTGTGGTGGAGTGAGGGAATTATATTTTATATCACAGTTCCCCTGTACACGGCCACACCGAGGCAGGCAGGCAGGAAGTGTGGCAGCTCATGACTTAGTTCAGTTTTGCTGATTCACTGGAGTGAAAGTACAACCTGGTGGGCTGCCGGGAGCTGTAGTGCTAAGCTGCTGAGGACTGGTGCTGGGGACTAGTACTGAGCTGCTGGGACTGGTGCTGGGCTGCTGGGACTGGTGCTGAGTGCTGGATGGGACTGGTGCTGGGCTGATCTCTACACAGACATCATGACAGACTTCCTGTGTTAGTTCAGGGGTAATGGAATCCTTTACTTGATATAAGGTCTGTAATTGAACATTATGGATGGTTATCATGAATGTTATCACGATAACTTAGCGCTATCTGTGCCTCAACCCATCCTTCTGAATGTGTAGACGTACATCATATGTATTTATATAGTATCTCCAGATGCACCGTACTAGGCAGCCACGTTCACTAGACTTTCCTCAGAAACAATTAGCTGTGTCGCCCACCTCGCTCCCCTGGCGAAGATAAACTACTGGACCATTGTATCAACGCCTCAGATTACCTTTACACTCAGGTACACGTGGGCAGGTCACAACACTGGATCCTATATCCACCAGTGTAGCTGGCCACTTCTGCTACCGGCAGTCCACACGTATCATTATATTGCCTTCTTCCGCCGCCGTGACTAAGCATCTAGGGCCGAATTTCAAGAGAGGCAGACCAATAACCTGGTCAGCAGTGCGTTACTTTGTACAGTACATTCTTAGGTAGTCCTGGAACTAAGGTAGTCCTGGAACTGTAAGGTAGTCCTGGAACTGTAAGGTAGTCCTGGAACTAAGGTAGTCCTGGAACTATAAGGTAGTCCTGGAACTGTAAGGTAGTCCTGGAACTGTAAGGTAGTCCTGGAACTATAAGGTAGTCCTGGAACTAAGGTAGTCCTGGAACTATAAAGTAGTCCTGGAACTATAAGGTAGTCCTGGAACTGTAAGGTAGTCCTGGAACTGTAAGGTAGTCCTGGAACTAAGGTAGTCCTGGAACTAAGGTAGTCCTGGAACTATAAGGTAGTCCTGGACTGTAAGGTAGTCCTGGAACTGTAAGGTAGTCCAGGAACTATAAGGTAGTCCTGGAACTAAGGTAGTCCTGGAACTGTAAGGTAGTCCTGGAACTATAAGGTAGTCCTGGAACTAAGGTAGTCCTGGAACTATAAGGTAGTCCTGGAACTGTAAGGTAGTCCTGGAACTGTAAGGTAGTCCTGGAACTATAAGGTAGTCCTGGAACTATAAGGTAGTCCTGGAACTATAAGGTAGTCCTGGAACTGTAAGGTAGTCCTGGAACTAAGGTAGTCCTGGAACTGTAAGGTAGTCCTGGAACTAAGGTAGTCCTGGAACTGTAAGGTAGTCCTGGAACTATAAGGTAGTCCTGGAACTGTAAGGTAGTCCTGGAACTATAAGGTAGTCCTGGAACTGTAAGGTAGTCCTGGAACTATAAGGTAGTCCTGGAACTAAGGTAGTCCTGGAACTGTAAGGTAGTCCTGGAACTATAAGGTAGTCCTGGAACTATAAGGTAGTCCTGGAACTGTAAGGTAGTCCTGGAACTATAAGGTAGTCCTGGAACTGTAAGGTAGTCCTGGAACTATAAGGTAGTCCTGGAACTAAGGTAGTCCTGGAACTATAAGGTAGTCCTGGAACTAAGGTAGTCCTGGAACTGTAAGGTAGTCCTGGAACTAAGGTAGTCCTGGAACTAAGGTAGTCCTGGAACTAAGGTAGTCCTGGAACTATAAGGTAGTCCTGGAACTATAAGGTAGTCCTGGAACTGTAAGGTAGTCCTGGAACTATAAGGTAGTCCTGGAACTGTAAGGTAGTCCTGGAACTGTAAGGTAGTCCTGGAACTAAGGTAGTCCTGGAACTAAGGTAGTCCTGGAACTAAGGTAGTCCTGGAACTATAAGGTAGTCCTGGAACTATAAGGTAGTCCTGGAACTGTAAGGTAGTCCTGGAACTGTAAGGTAGTCCTGGAACTGTAAGGTAGTCCTGGAACTAAGGTAGTCCTGGAACTGTAAGGTAGTCCTGGAACTATAAGGTAGTCCTGGAACTGTAAGGTAGTCCTGGAACTATAAGGTAGTCCTGGAACTGTAAGGTAGTCCTGGAACTATAAGGTAGTCCTGGAACTAAGGTAGTCCTGGAACTATAAGGTAGTCCTGGAACTATAAGGTAGTCCTGGAACTGTAAGGTAGTCCTGGAACTATAAGGTAGTCCTGGAACTGTAAGGTAGTCCTGGAACTGTAAGGTAGTCCTGGAACTAAGGTAGTCCTGGAACTAAGGTAGTCCTGGAACTAAGGTAGTCCTGGAACTATAAGGTAGTCCTGGAACTATAAGGTAGTCCTGGAACTGTAAGGTAGTCCTGGAACTATAAGGTAGTCCTGGAACTGTAAGGTAGTCCTGGAACTAAGGTAGTCCTGGAACTGTAAGGTAGTCCTGGAACTGTAAGGTAGTCCTGGAACTAAGGTAGTCCTGGAACTAAGGTAGTCCTGGAACTATAAGGTAGTCCTGGAACTATAAGGTAGTCCTGGAACTGTAAGGTAGTCCTGGAACTGTAAGGTAGTCCTGGAACTAAGGTAGTCCTGGAACTATAAGGTAGTCCTGGAACTGTAAGGTAGTCCTGGAACTAAGGTAGTCCTGGAACTATAAGGTAGTCCTGGAACTGTAAGGTAGTCCTGGAACTAAGGTAGTCCTGGAACTAAGGTAGTCCTGGAACTATAAGGTAGTCCTGGAACTGTAAGGTAGTCCTGGAACTATAAGGTAGTCCTGGAACTAAGGTAGTCCTGGAACTATAAGGTAGTCCTGGAACTATAAGGTAGTCCTGGAACTGTAAGGTAGTCCTGGAACTATAAGGTAGTCCTGGAACTGTAAGGTAGTCCTGGAACTGTAAGGTAGTCCTGGAACTAAGGTAGTCCTGGAACTAAGGTAGTCCTGGAACTATAAGGTAGTCCTGGAACTGTAAGGTAGTCCTGGAACTGTAAGGTAGTCCTGGAACTAAGGTAGTCCTGGAACTGTAAGGTAGTCCTGGAACTAAGGTAGTCCTGGAACTATAAGGTAGTCCTGGAACTGTAAGGTAGTCCTGGAACTGTAAGGTAGTCCTGGAACTATAAGGTAGTCCTGGAACTAAGGTAGTCCTGGAACTATAAGGTAGTCCTGGAACTAAGGTAGTCCTGGAACTATAAGGTAGTCCTGGAACTAAGGTAGTCCTGGAACTGTAAGGTAGTCCTGGAACTAAGGTAGTCCTGGAACTAGTAGTCTGACTAAGGTAGTCCTGGAACTGTAAGGTAGTCCTGGAACTATAAGGTAGTCCTGGAACTATAAGGTAGTCCTGGAACTGTAAGGTAGTCCTGGAACTATAAGGTAGTCCTGGACTGTAAGGTAGTCCTGGACTGTAAGGTAGTCCTGGAACTAAGGTAGTCCTGGAACTATAAGGTAGTCCTGGAACTGTAAGATAGTCCTGGAACTGTAAGGTAGTCCTGGAACTAAGGTAGTCCTGGAACTATAAGGTAGTCCTGGAACTGTAAGGTAGTCCTGGAACTATAAGGTAGTCCTGGAACTATAAGGTAGTCCTGGACTGTAAGGTAGTCCTGGAACTAAGGTAGTCCTGGAACTAAGGTAGTCCTGGAACTATAAGGTAGTCCTGGAACTGTAAGGTAGTCCTGGAACCGTAAGGTAGTCCTGGACTGTAAGGTAGTCCAGATGTTAAGGCGAGCCATGGTTGGTGCACAAGATTTATGAAATGATTTTATACTGAGAATGAGAACGAAAATATCACAGCGTCTTCCACAAAAATTTGATGACAAGATTATTGAGTTTCATAAGTTAAGTGCGAAATATCGTAAAGGTTTTTATTACCTGTATTTATTTGTAGATCTCTTGGTACTATGATGCCGTATATGATAGGATAAGTTAACCTGAACTAAGAATTTGCTGCCGCGAGAACAGTCCCTCACCACAATATGTGACCACTTCTTAATACACCAAAACCTTGATCTGATTTACTACCCGCACTTTGGCCAGTGGTAAATCTGGTTGCCTTACGTGGCACTAGTACACTAAGTGCCCTACGTGGCACTAGTACACTAAGTGCCCTACGTGGCACTAGTACACTAAGTGCCCTGCGTGGCACTAGTACACTAAGTGCCCTGCGTGGCACTAGTACACTAAGTGCCCTACGTGGCACTAGTACACTAAGTGCCCTACGTGGCACTAGTACACTAAGTGCCCTACGTGGCACTAGTACACTAAGTGCCCTGCGTGGCACTAGTACACTAAGTGCCCTACGTGGCACTAGTACACTAAGCCCTACGTGGCACTAGTACACTAAGTGCCCTGCGTGGCACTAGTACACTAAGTGCCCTGCGTGGCACTAGTACACTAAGCCCTACGTGGCACTAGTACACTAAGTGCCCTGCGTGGCACTAGTACACTAAGTGCCCTACGTGGCACTAGTACACTAAGCCCTACGTGGCACTAGTACACTAAGTGCCCTGCGTGGCACTAGTACACTAAGTGCCCTACGTGGCACTAGTACACTAAGTGCCCTGCGTGGCACTAGTACACTAAGTGCCCTACGTGGCACTAGTACACTAAGCGCCCTGCGTGGCACTAGTACACTAAGTGCCCTACGTGGCACTAGTACACTAAGTGCCCTGCGTGGCACTAAGGTTTTTTTAAATGTCATCATTATGTACTATATTGTAACTGTATTGGTTTGACGCCTTTGGGTGCAATAAACTGATTACATGAAACCTGAGATAATAACTTCGATATAGACTACTGAAAGCACGTTATAAGGTAAGTTAGCCTTCTGTAAGTTGGTGAGCTTCATTTGCTGAAGGCAATACACAGCTTTTCATTACTGTTGGTACATATTTTATGTTTCCATTGTTTACTAGCAGTAACTGGTAAATATTTTTCATGTCTAAAGCTAAAAGTTGCTCCTAGCCCTTCCCATCATGCACGGATTTCAACCTAACCAACTGTATTACCCATGTATAGGTCGATCCCCTAGATTTTGTCGAAGAATTTGGTCTTGAAAACTCGAACTATACACGAGTATATAGGTACATATACACACAAACACGTGGAACGGGAGAAACCTGAACCAGTTTGATGATCCTGGACGGGAGGAAAGATTAAAGTATGAGAAAGACAAAGTATTAGATTTTGATGGTAGCCCCTCGGGTGTTTCTAGACCTGACTTAAAGGTGCATTGTTACAGGAGAGAAAAACACGAAAAAGGAAGAGAACCCAAAGGAAACGAGAGGTGTATTACTGTGGTCGGTCCTCATAAAGCCGGTCTCCACACAAAAACTGTGGGAGGCGACAGCCACTTGCGTGCCGCATTTCCAGTTCAGGAAAGCAATAGCATTTTCAGTCAATACTCTTCTTCCCATGAGCACTGCTCTACGACCCTTGAGCACTGCTGTTCGACCCTTGAGCAACTGCTCTACGACCTTGAGCACTGCTCTACGACTTGTGACCAGGTTAAAGGTCAGTTCATCACCCAGCAGTCGCACCGTTGTGCTCTAGGAACGTACCGTTTTGCTTCAAGATGGAACCGTAAGGCTAAAGGGTTGTTGTGGTAGCTTTACAGACACCTTACTGTTATTTGTTACATACTTCAAATACCTTCCTCTTGCTAGTGAGTGAGTGGTTCTAGAAAAGTAATTACTTCCACATGTCCACAGTGGAAACAAGATCCATACAAACCCATCCTTCATAAATCATCATTATGTACAGCGGCGCAACCCATGAAGGTGTCGGCTCACTCGTGTCCTTCCCCAGTCTTCTCGTAATAATAGACATAAATCCATCAGTTGATAACTGATTCTGACTCTACATTTTCCGCTGTTTAAAAGTCATAACCTTAATACATTAACCCTGCGGTACTTGACTAGGTTTCTTTTATCCTCCTCCCCCCTCACATAACACACACACACACACATCTTGTTCATACTAAAGGGGTTATGGTTGCATACCATTCACAGAGTCAATAGACATTTCACACGTTCCCGGTCCAACCCTTTCCCAGGGAACAGGGGAATGGTTACCTTAGCTAAGTCAGGTCATCGGCTGTAAGTCAACACGGCCGGAGAACATTATCAATTTACTGACACGATCTTAGATAACCCGTTGTTCAGGTTGATAAATGCCGACACATGTGGCCCCGCCTTGGTAGCCAGGCATCCATGTTAGCAGTGTGGCCCGTAGCTCCAACAATGACCAGCAGTTCTAACACTGAGCACTAGCGACACGATAGTAATATTTGCCTGTGTCATCATCAGGTAGTTAGTGGTCAGAATTCTGTAAGTTGTCTAGTGTAATAACATATTTGTACTGACTGTACAGAGAGAGAGAGAGAGAGTTACATTCTTGGGGCCGCGAACATTCTCAGCACTGATGCAGATTCGAGTGTGAAACTGCACAAGTAGGTGACTTATTTTGGAAAGGTGTATGGAAAAGGTTGAGAGTATATGCGAATAAAAACAAGGTTATCAGGTTTAACAAAGTTGAGGGACAGGTTAGTTGGGGTGTGAGTTTGAATGCAGAAAAATTGGAGGAAGTGAAGTGTTTTAGATATCTGGGAGTGGGCATGGCAGCGAATGGAACCATGGAAGCGGGAGTGAGTCATGGGGTGGGTGGGAGAGCGAAGGCTCTGGAAGCACTGAAGAATGTGTGGAGATATCTTTATCTTGGAGGGCAAAAATGGGTATGTTCGAAGGTATAGTAGTCCGAACAATATTATATGGATGCGAGTCATGGATTATAGATAAAACTGCGGAGGGAGAGTGTGTTGCAAAATGAATGTTTGAGGATAATATGTGGTGCGAGGTGGTTTGATCGAGTTTGTAATGAAAGGGTGAGAGAGATGTGTGGTAACAAAAAGAGTGTGGTTGAGAGAAGTGAAAAGGGTTTGCTGAAATGGTTTGGATATATGGAGAGAATGAGTGAGGAAAGGTTCATAAGGATTATATATATATATATATATATATATATATATATATATATATATATATATATATATATATATATATATATGTATATATATATATATATATTATCCCTGAGGATAGGGGAGCAAGAATACTCCCCACGTATTCCCTGCGTGTCGTAGAAGGCGACGAAAAGGGGAGGGAGTGGGGGGCTGGAAATCCTCCCCTCTCGTTTTTTTTTTTTTAATTTTCCAAAAGAAGGAACAGAGAATTGGGCCAGGTGAGGGTAGTCCCTCAAAGGCCCAGTCCTCTGTTCTTAATGCTACCTCGCTAATGCGGGAAATGGCGAATAGTTTGAAAGAAAAAAGAAATATATATATATATATATATATATATATATATATATATATATATATATATATATATATATATTTTTTTTTTTTTTTTTTTTTCTTTTTTTTTCATACTATTCGCCATTTCCCGCGATAGCGAGGTAGCGTTAAGAACAGAGGACTGAGCCTTTGAGGGAATATCCTCACCTGGCCCCCTTCTCTGTTCCTTCTTTTGGAAAATTAAAAAAAAACGAGAGGGGAGGATTTCCAGCCCCCCCGCTCCCTTCCCTTTTAGTCGCCTTCTACGACACGCAGGGAATACGTGGGAAGTATTCTTTCTCCCCTATCCCCAGGGATAATATATATATATATATATATATATATATATATATATATATATATATATATATATATATATATATATGGATGGTATTGCAGTGGAATTTATTAAAAAAAAAGGGAGTGACTGTATATATATATATATATATATATATATATATATATATATATATATATATATATATATATATAACATGCAGGGGGGTGTAAGGCGTGCAAGGAATAGGGTGAATTGGAACGATGTGGTATACCGGGATCGATGTGCTGTCAATGGATTGAACCAGGGCATGTGAAGCGTCTGGGGTAAACCATGGAAAGTTTTGTGGGGCCTGGATTTGGAAAGGGAGCTGTGGTTTCGGTGCATTATACATGACAGCTAGAGACTGTGTGAGCGAATGTGGCCTTTGTTGTCTTTTCCTAGCGCTACCTGGCGCACATGCGGGGGGAGGTGGTTGTCATTTCATGTGTGGCGGGATGGCGACGGGAATGAATAAGGGCAGACTATGAATTATGTACATGTGCATATATGTATACGTCTGTGTGTATATATATGTATACGTTGAGATGTATAGGTATGTATATGTGCGTGTGTGGACGTGTATGTATATACATGTGTATGTGGGTGGGTTGGGCCATTTTTTCGTCTGTCTCCTTGCGCTACCTCGCTAACGCGGGAGACAGCGACAGAGTATAATAAATAAGTAAATATATATATATATATATATATATATATATATATATATATATATATATATATATATACATATATATATGTAAGTGTGTGTGTGTCAGAAGTAGAGTGAACAAGGAGAACCGGGAGATCAAATTGGAGATGAAAGGATGGTGTGTTAAACGATTTTGAGCGATCGGGGCCTAAACATGCAGGAGGATGAACGGCTTAGGCAGGATAGAATGAATTGGAATGATGTGATATACACGAGTCAACGTGCTCTCGTTGCACTAAACCAAGGCACGCAAAGTTCCAAGGTAAACCATGGAAAGGTCTGTGGAGCCTGGTTGTGGATATAGAACTGTGGCTTATGTGACAGTTAAAGAATGGATGTGAGCGGATGCGGCTTTTCTTTGTTCCTGGTTCTACTTCACTAACGCGAGAAACTGCGATCATGTATGAAAAAATCACTATTCTGGTTACCCGACTTAACATGGACTTGTTAGAGAGGGGCCAACCGTGGGCAAAATAATTGTATCTAGATTAAAGGAACTAATGAGCAGGAAGAGACTAGCAGCCAGCCATAGACTTCCCTTGTTGAAAGAGAAAAAGAAGGTCGACATGAGAGCAGCTTTCTAGAAGACTTCTTGGACACAAAAGTGATAACCGATGAAATTTTGCCCCAGACAGAGCAAGCTCGTAGAACGAGTTAGAGACGTGAAGAAATGCTGTTGTAGTACTCCAGTCTGACGGATGACTGAAATTACCAAAGAGCTGATGAATGTAGAAAATGTGAAAGGAATTTTAGAATTATGCGATAAGGTGTAAGACATGGGGTCCCACTAGTGTAGAACTCGCCTCGGAGTGCAAAAAATCGGAAATCACACACACACACACACACACACACATATATATATATATATATATATATATATATATATATATATATATATATATATATATATATATATATATATCGTCGTAAACGTTGATGAAAGGAGGATGGGGCGTTTGGTTTGGTTTCAACTGGCCCTGATCCCCTGCCGCATGGTGCAGAGGACACTGTGCTTTAAGCGTCCGTCATACAGTAAGCGTAAAATTTTGTGGTGATGTGAGATCTCTTACGGTAATATAGGTAGTTAAAGCGTAAAATTACGGGAATAGCTGTAATACCTTACTGTGTTAACAATGCTATATGATTAACTATGGCTTGAAATAACAAGAATGAAATTCTGATGGACTTAAACATCGTGAGTTTTCATTCAATTTCATATTTGTGGTAGAAATACGTTCAGGTGATACTTGGTATTACACATACATATTTTGAGATAATTGACGGAATATTACCCGACTCTTTTGATAGAAAATTGTACGCAGGAAGTTTATTTTCCTGTCATACCCAGATTTTTCAAAATTGTTCTGCTGATGTGATGGGGTTAATTAAGGTTTTTAGTTATATAAGTCCCCAAAATTTGTAGAACGACATCGTCATATCCGTTCTAGAACTAAACTTTTCGTATCTCGTAAAAGTTTACCTTTATGAAAATGGTCAGCTTAACAGACAACAAAGTTTTGTTGTTTCATAGATATATTTAGAAGTAAAGTTCTTTTCATTTTATACAGCATATGATTTCTGTTGAAGTCGGGCACAGCTAATCACTTTTGTGGAATGCAGGACGTAATGGTGAGAAAATCCTGCATGCAGTTATGATTCATTATTTCTGGTCAACTTTAACCCAAGACTGACTGTATAAATATGTAGTGTAAGATACCCGTAAGTTAATCATTATGACCAGGTAAGGCTGGGAGGAAGGTGATGCGCAGGTGAGGTCGCGTTTCACTTGTCGTGGTTGTATGGCCCGACGGGACGCTTTCTGTCCATTTCCCGCCAGTCAAGGTTTATGCTACACGTGAGAAGGTCTAGATAAAGAATTTGTGTTTTGAAATTCTCAAAATGAGTGATCATGAAGAAGAACACACTATTGCGGAGGACATCGTTGTCACCAAGTACAAAATGGCAGGCGAGATTGTTAACCGTAAGTATGTGAGGTGTGGGACGTGCTGAATATAGATATTGTGGTCAAGGAAGTCCGTCTACCGGGTTTCCATGTTTGATGGTGGCGCGTGGGAGGACGGACAGTATTTATCATATGTTGTTGTGTTGACAGTGACAGGACGTGTTGCCCTCGTCATGGCGCCTCTAGTGCGTTGTAAAGAGCTGAAACTTTACTTCCGGCGGCATGATCGTTGTGCCTTATGTTGACATTAAGCTGGAGGCTGCTGGCCTCATCTGCTCAAGTTGATGTTAACCCCTCGAGCATGACGCTACAACACCTGAGCACAACGACACGACCCATCTTTTCGATAGCATGATCATCTATGGACTTGTATGGGACGTTCAAAGGTTATGCTTATTCCAGGGGTCGTACTGATATACACACAGGTCGTAGTAACGTGGCACCGTCGTTTTCAAGAGGTGGTTAGTATATCCGTTAGGGTCCTACTGGAGTTGTAGTCATACAGAATTGTAGTGTTTAAGTCATATTCATGAAAGCAGCTTTGTTGATGACGTAAAGGTCTTTGTATTAAAAGAATAGACAAGACTTTAAGGCACCACAGAGCTTTATTGTACTTAAAAATGTGAAAATGAGAGCTCTGAAGATAAGGGAAATTGTGGGTTGGGTGTAGGTATTATGCTTTAGAAAATTTTTATCTGATCTTGCTTTGGAAAATATCCACCATTGTTTTAGGTGTTTCATATGGTTTATGATTATGAAAATGCGTATGATGCATGAAGTGGAGCATTTATTGAATGACATCGTTTAAGATGACAGTAGTATATCCAACAAAACCCATGGAAGTCATTCCTAATCTCCCAAGTGGTTAAATAGTTAATCTATTTTCGTTATTGTTGTCAAAATATACCAGTCATGCTTGTGTAGATGCACCATTAATGTGGAACTGGATGTCCACATACAGATGACAGTGCGATTTGCATAATGCAATTAAAGTTGTATATTTTCCCTGTGATTTTGGCATCTGCATGTTTGTGTAGGTTCTGTTACCATTTCTCACGATTACCTAATTTTACAGTGAATAACCTCATAATTTCCCGAATATAGTTCATAACTCATATTACCTTATTTGATACTGTTTGATAAACTATCATGCTCAGAATTATGCTTTGCAGGTGCTCCTATAATCATAGTGAATATGAATACCCAAGACGTAAGTACCCATTTCCCAAAGTAAGTGTCGATGCACAGCTAAACTGATATATTGCCTAGAAAACTGACAAAACTTATATAAACCACACTTTAGCATAAAGATATAGAAATTTGGTGTTAATCCCCAAAAATGTAAAAAGATAACACAACTACTGTCTTTCCAAGTAGTCTCCAACTGGTTAACTTTGCTATATTTTTTCCAGTAAATCTTTGCTGTTAGGGGAGAAAAGTAAGACTTTCTTAGGCTATCATAATGTTTACAAGTTTTTTGCTATACACATTGATGAACTCGTTATCTTTAATCTTCATCGCCCAACCAAATTTCTTTTATTTTGATATTCAGATGTGATACCAGATTACTTAGTGCTGCCCAATATTGTGAGTTGAATGGTTGGTACAGGACTGCGTGGGCAGTAAGCCTATGCTTGTTCATTTGATTCCCCCAACATCGCCTTATTAATGGATTAGTTCTTCACTTTGAAATGATTTAAAGTGGCTGTAGTAACTTTGTTCACATGCGATTTGTTCCTTTCATTAGCAATTCACTGGATGAAGAAGTATTTTTGTGTCCATCCTTTGTCTTTTGTTTACAGTTCTTAAATCATATCCTGAGATTGACTCTACATGGAATGAAGAGGACTTGAGGGTTAAGACCCTGAAGAACATGTTTGATATTTAATGCCTCAATAGTCAAGTTACATCTTAGTTGCTGCATTTCTAGTGTCAGTTATTAATTTTCTGCCTCTCTTCATGTGTCCTTTTAAAGCCCACCAGTCATTTTCAACTCCTTTTTTTACATTTTCAATATTGGTTATACTGATTATAGAGGTGCCAGGGCAGCACAAAGTATTTCAGTTGTGGACTTACTTGAAACTTGGAATCAGGCAATATTGGACCTAATCTATCCTCCGAAGTTTTCACAGCAGTGCCAACTGCATGGTTGGCTTTCTTGATAGTATCTGCAGTCTTATGACCAGGTCTCATTGATTCATGGATTATAACACCCTTTTTTTTTTTTCCAGCATTGGCAATTATTTTACCATACATTTCTTAAATGTATGTGTTTGTATGTCTAATGTACAGACACATCTACATAAAGTGGCATCAGCCAGGCTTGCAACCATTGATGAATTTTGTTGAGATCTTGCTGTGTAATTTTTTATCGATAGAAAAACCTACTTTTGTTAACACCACTGTATTGTCATTGCAAACTTAACCCATTCATTGCAGCCACATCATACATGATATCCAGGATTTGAAATATTTCAGCCCATGGTGGTGTTAGGTAGACCATATCTCCCTTTCTTCAGATTGCAAGAACACATTTTTGCTGTACAATGATCATTGCCTTTTCTTTCGAGTATGGTCAGTAATTATCAAAAGTGCCATGGGGCTTCCCACATCATATTTGGGCTGACCAGGTAGCAAAGAAAATGTAAATAGTTTGTGTGAATATTTAAATGTTTTTATGATGTACATAGTCATACAGTTATTGGTATACGTATTACTTGGAGTAATGTGGTTACATTACACATCTCCAATGGTATTATTATCTATCAGTATATCAGTGATATGCATTGCAAACAGTGTTGATCTTAGGACTGAACCTTGTGATATACTTCTCACGTTCACCCTCTCCTGATTCATGTTATTGATGTACTACACTCTGTTGTCTGTGAGTTAGTCAGGCACCATAACCTGAAAGTTCTGGGTCCATTCCATGGACCTCAGTTTTTTTAATTAGTCAAGGGGAGAAAGACTACTTCCCACGCATTCCTCACATGTCGTAGAAGGTGACTAAAGGGGACAGGAGCGGGGGGCTAGAAACCCTTGTATTTTAACTTTCTAAAAGGGGAAACAGAAGGAATCAAGCAGGGAGTGGTCATCCTCCTCGAAGGCTCAGATTGGGGTGTTTAAATGTATGTGGATGTAGCCAAGATGAGAAAAAAGGAGAGATAGGTAGTATGTTTGAGGAAAGGAACCTGGATGTTTTGGCTCCGAGTGAAACTAATCTCAAGGGTAAAGGGGAAGAGTGGTTTGGGAATGTCTTGGGAGTAAAGTTAGGGGTTAGTATGAGGACAAGAACAAGGGACGAAGTAGCACTACTTCTGAAACAGGAGTGATGGGAGTATGTGAAAGAGTATAAGAAAGTAAACTCTAGAGTGATATGGGTAAAACTGAAAGTGGATGGTGAGAGATGGGTGATTATTGGTGCTTATGCACCTGGGCATGAGAAGAAAGATGAGAGGCAAGTGTTTTCGGAGCAGCTGAATGAACGTGTTAGTAGTTTTGATGTACGAGACCAGGTTATAGTGATGGGTGATTTGAATGCAAAGGTGAGTAATGTGGTAGTTGAGGGAATATTTGGTGTGCATTGGGTGTTCAGAGTTGTAAATGGAAATGATGAAGAGCTTGTAGATTTGTGTGCTGAAAAAGGACTGATGATTGTGAATACCTGGTTTAAAAAGAGAGATATACTTAAGTATACATATGTAAGTAGGAGAGATAGCCATAGAGCGTTATAGGATTACGTGTTAATTGATAGGCGCGTGAAAGAGAGACTTGGATGATAATGTGCTGAGAGATGCAACTGGGGGGATGTCTGATCATTATCTTGTGGAGGCGAAGGTGAAGATATGTAGAGGTTTATAGAAAAGAAGAGAGAATGTTGGGATGAAGAGAGTGGTGAGAGTAAGTGAGCTTGGGAAGGAGGCTTGTGTGAGTAAGTACCAGGAGAGACTGAGTACAGAATGGAAAAAGGTGAGAACAAAGGACATAAGGGGAGTGGGGAGGAATGGGATGTTTTTAGGGAAGCAATGATGGCTTGCGCAAAAGATGCTTGTGGCATGAGAAGCATGGGAGGTGGGCAGATTAGAAAGGGTAGTCAGTGGTGGGTTGAAGAAGTAAGATTATTAGTGAAAGAGAATAGAGAGGCATTTGGATGATTTTTGCAGGGAAATAATGCAGATGACTGGGAGATGTATAAAAGAAAGAGGCGGGAGGTCAAGAGAAAGGTGCAAGAGGTGAAAAAGAGGGCAAATGAGAGTTGGGGTGAGAGAGTATCATTAAATTTTAGGGATAAAAAGATGTTTTGGAATGAGTTAGATAAAGTGAGTAAGACAAGGGAACAAATGGGAACATCAGTGAAGGGGGCTAATGGGGAGGTGAAAACAAGTAGTGGTGATGTGAGAAGGAGATGAAGTGAGTATTTTGAAGGTTTGTTGAATGTGTTTGATGATAGAGTGGCAGATATAGGGTGTTTTGGTCAAGGTGGTATGCAAAGTGAGAGGGTTAGGGAGAATTATTTGGTAAACAGAAGAGGTAGTAAAAGCTTTGCGGAAGATGAAAGCCGGCAAGACAGCGGGTTTGGATGGCATTGCAGTGGAATTTATTAAAAAAGGGGGTGACTGTATTGTTGACTGGTTGGTAAGGTTATTTAATGTATGTATGACTCATGGTAAGGTGCCTGAGGATTGGTGGAATTCTTGCATAGTGCCATTGTACAAAGGCAAAGGGGATAAAAGTGAGTGCTCAAATTACAGAGATATAAGTTTGTTGTGTATTCCTTGTAAATTATATGGGAGGGTATTGATTGAGGGTGTGAAAGCATGTACAGAGCATCAGATTGGGTAAGAGCAGTGTGGTTTCAGAAGTGGTAGAGGATGTGTGGATCAGGTGTTTGCTTTGAAGAATGTATGTGAGAAATACTTAGAAAAGCAAATGGATTTGTATGTAGCATTTATGGATCTGGAGAAGGATATGTGATAGAGCTGATAGAGATGCTCTGTGGAAGTTATTAAGAATATATGGTGTGGGAGGCAAGTTGTTAGAAGCAGTGAAAAGTTTTTATCGAGGATGTAAGGCATATGTACGAGTAGGAAGAGAGGAAAGTAATTTGTTCTCAGTGAATGTTGGTTTGCCGCAGGGGTGCGTGATGGGCTGGAGGGGGACATGATATGCCTGACAGTGTTGCAACCTGAATGTTAGTCATTTGATAAGATGGTAACATACATCAGTTATTGAAATTTTTGAAAAATGTGCTGAAATTTGGTACATTAAAGGCACACAAATTATCTAGTTAAGAAAGTAATGTTTAAGGGTCATTTGCTTACAGTACTTATACAGTTGTCACTACTGTGTAAACATCATATATCTTGGCTGATGTTTCTTTTACTTGGCATGCATTGTTATGATTATTCTTATTATTGCCGTGACCACCCCCTTCAGGGACTTCCAGTTTTGAAAAGGCATCAGAGATATAGATGGATTAGTGTTTTTCCCCTGTAGTTTAGTTTTGATGCATAAAAGTTACTTTGGCATTAAATCCTCTTATGCATCTATCAATTCTGGTGTTATGATGTTCTTCAGTTTAAAGTTAGTAATTTCTACATACTGACTTTATAACTGAGAATTGATTATATACTTACAGGTGTGTTAAAGCTTATTGTAGCGAAGTGCGTTCCTCTGGCATCAGTGCGGGATATCTGTACTGAAGGAGATCGGTTATTGGAAGAGGAAACCGGCAAGGTTTTTAAGAAGGAGAAGGACATGAAGAAGGGCATTGCTTTTCCAGTCTGTGCTTCAGTTAACAATTGTATTAACCACTATTCACCACTTGCTTCAGAAGGTGACACAGTCCTTCAAGATGGTGATCTAGTCAAAATTGACATGGGAGCACACATTGACGGCTTCATTGCAGTGGTTGGACACACAGTTGTTGTTGGAGCATCAAAAGAAAGCAAGGTATGTGGTAATAAGGACCTTTCCTATGTAGTTTCTTTTAACTCTTATAAGTGTTTTAAGAATTGTCCCACTGCACGGTGACTTTATTAGTTTGGTGATATCATATGTGGAACATGATGGTCATAGCCAGCTGGCATCTACTGACCAAGGAAATACTACCACTTATGTATTAAGTGGCTTAGTGATGGCAACACAATGAGCCAGCACTGCAGTTTGTCATGTTACTCTGGTTCAGGTAGCTATCTTTTTCGTTAAGACATTCAGTCTGCAAATCACACCAATTTCACCTCAGATCCAGGGCTTGGCAACACACATCTCAAATACTCCTTTACTCTCTACTTTGGTTTGTTTCTTTTTTAAACAGATTAGACCTAGCCCATGTCTTCAGATACAGCTCCCAGACCTGGCACTTTTCCTATTTGTTACAGTAACATATGTGGTCTCTAACCTTTCCTCTGTGTAGTACCATGTCTTCTTCCCCTGTTGAAGGCTGCATCTGTATGTTATCAGACCTTCTCCAGTCGTAGGCTGCTTCTCTACATTATTAGATCTCGTACTTTGTCTACCATCATTTCCTCTCCATGGGTCTTGTTTTTGCCTATTGTAATTCAGAAGCATTGCTTGCCTCATTGATCATGTCTTCCAGCTTTGAAGCCCTGTGGCTCAAAATTCTCTTCGCTTTATAAGTTGTTTTATGTTGGAAATGTTTGCCCCTATCTATCTGTCTGTCTATATCTGTTCCCTTTGGTAACTCCCTTATGGGGGTAACCATGGCAAAAGAGCCTCCGTGTCTGGTTAACTTCAGTGCTGCTTTTTAGCCTTCAGTGCCTCACCCTTTACCCTTTACAGGCCTCTGGCTGAGGGCAACTCTTGTGCAGTGTTTTTCAGAGGTTCCTACCTAACTTTCCTATCGGCTATTTCTACCTAACATTCCAACCCACTACATCTATCATACATTCCTTCCCACTACTTCTACCTAATGTTCCAACCTTCTGGTACAGCATTATGATCGTGTCTAATGTTTCCACTTGCTACTTATATCTGTTTCTCCTAACATTTTACCAAAAGACAGAGTTAGTGCAAAGTACTCACCACAGGAAAATCTAGAGTTACAAAGAAGGAATTGTGTGAGTTAAGTGTCTCCAAATGTTGTGTGTTACAAGGAGAGATTGTTTATTCGTGACAGATTGTCTGCAGTCCATGTTTGGTTGAGACAGAAAGAAAAGATAGCGTCCTAGATCAGAGGAGTGCAACTTGACAACCACTAAAGTGCTGGCTCGCTAAACAGCCATAACTGGTAATTTGCTTTTCTGGTGGATAGCTTCCTAGCGACTAGTACTTTTTTTTTTCCAGGTCTCATGTTTCATATGCTTGCTGAATTCCCATGTAGGGTATTTCACTGTACACTACAGGATTGTGTAGGCTCCCTATCTTTTTCTGCTTAATGATCTAGGGATAGTTAAAGCAGTAACAAAAATATTAGACAGGGATTGAGTCATTGCAGAATATGATAGTGTTGGAATTGAAATAGTTTAAACGCGGTGGGAAAGCAAGTCATCTTTTTGAAATGTGGTACAACTTGAAGAGGGGATCAGGTGACAAGTGTTTGGGATAGCATACATAAATTTTTTTCATGTGCTTGAAAGTGAGAAAGCTAAGGTAACATCCTGTTGTACCATTATTCAGAGGAAGAATTGCATTGTTACATGAACATAGTGATTGAAGTTCAAGAAAATTGCAGCATTTGGTTTAACTCATAAATTTAGTAGAATTATTTTTTTCAAGAAAATACGACCATGTCCTGTTTTTAATAGGTTAAAGGTCGTCAAGCAGATGTGATGCTTGCAGCTCACAATGCAGCTGAGGCAGCCTTACGCTTGGTCAAACCTGGTAACCAAAACTTTGCTGTTACTGATACTATCACGAAGATTGCAAAGGTTTACAAATCCAAACCAGTGGAAGGCATGTTGTCTTTCCAACTGCAGCAGGGTCGGATTGATGGAGAGAAGACTATCATTCAGAACCCAACAGACGCTCAGCGGAAGGAAGTTGAAAAACAAGACTTTGAGACACATGAAGTTTATGGTGTTGATGTCATCATTTCTACTGGAGAGGGCCAGGTGAGAAATATGATTGCTGTTTAGTAGATTTTGGTCAAATAAATTGCAGCATTTTTCCTTTTAAAAATACGCAGTTGGCAGTTGAGGCAGTTGATGATGATACCAGAAATCCAGTGTTTGGATATCAGAAACTTGATGAATACATAGTGCGTGGGCCATCTGATGCCACAACTGTAAAACAGCTCAAACTTTTTTATTTATATTAAGAAGGAAGATAATTGAACAAAATGCCAAAATGGGGAGAAGTGTTTGTAGAGAAATAAAGTATGATTTTTTTTTTTTTTTTTCTGGGGTAAACCATGGAAAGGGGTGTGTGTCTTGGATGTGGACAGGAAGCTGTGGTTTTGTTGCATTACATATGATAGCTAGAGACTGAGTGTGAACAAAAAAAGCCAATAGTATTTATATCATTGAAAGTAGCATCACATAATTTATGTTGTGAAGATGAAATGTGTTAATTCCATATGCCCTGGCAATTTCTTATGCTTCGTGATTAAGTCCTTATATATTGTACACTAATCCATGTTGGAAACTCATGTTTGGTAATATTGTAATAAATGTTTATCTTATCTGAATGAGGTGTCATGGGCCTGATTTACAATAGAGGAATTACAGCACATTTTTTTTTTTTTTTTTTAGTATCTTCACTGAATTTTGAAAGGTTATGACACAGAAAATTACAACTTACAGAAAACAGTTAGTTGCTGGGTGCACATAATTAGATAGTAGTGTGAAGCAGTTCCAGAATTAATAGGAAATATTATTCATTCAGAAGCAGGTTATTATTTTATTTATTTATTCATTTTGCTTTGTCGCTGTCTCCCGCGTTTGCGAGATAGCGCAAGGAAACAGACGAAAGAAATGGCCCAACCCACCCCCTTACTCATGTATATACGTACACGTCCACACCCGCAAATATACATACCTATACATCTCAATGTACACATATATATATACACACACAGATATATACATATATACACATGTACATAATTCATACTGTCTGCCTTTATTCCCATCGCCACCTCACCACACATGGAATAACATCCCCCTCCCCCCTCATGTGTGCGAGGTAGCACTAGGAAAAGACAACAAAGGCCCCATTCGTCCACACTCAGTCTCCAGCTGCCATGCAATAATGCCCGAAACCACAGCTCCCCCTCCACATCCAGGCCCCACAGAACCTTCCATGGTTCACCCCAGACGCTTCACATGCCCTGATTCAATCCATTGACAGCACGTTGACCCTGGTATACCACATCGATCCAATTCACTATTTCTTGCCTGCCTTTCACCCTCCTGCATGTGTTCAGGCCCCGATCACTCAAAATCTTTTTCACTCCATCTTTCCACCTCCAATTTGGTCTCCCACTTCTCCTCGTTCCCTCCACCTCCGACACATATATCCTCTCGGTCAATCTTTCCTCACTCATTCTCTCCATGTGCCCAAACCATTTCAAAACACCCTCTTCTGCTCTCTCAGCCATGCTCTTTTTATTTCCATACATCTCTCTTACCCTTACATTACTTACTCGATCAAACCCCCTCACACCACATAATGTTC
Source organism: Panulirus ornatus (assembly GCF_036320965.1). Classification (NCBI taxonomy): domain Eukaryota; kingdom Metazoa; phylum Arthropoda; class Malacostraca; order Decapoda; family Palinuridae; genus Panulirus; species Panulirus ornatus. The sequence goes on along the minus strand of NC_092255.1, from coordinate 26,310,953 downwards.
TCAAACATCTCATTTCCAGCACATTTACCCTCCTGCACACAACTCTATCCATAGCCCATGCCTTGCAACCATACAACATTGTTGGAACCACTATTCCTTCAAACATAGCCATTTTTGCTTTCGGAGATAATGTTCTTGACTTCCACACATTCTTCAAGGCTCCCAGGATTTTTGCCCCCTCCCCCACCCTATGATTCACTTCCGCTTCCATTCAGAAGCAGGTTATGTTGCTATAAAAAAAGTTGATTGTGAGTGTATGAAGAAGAAAGTTAAGAGGAAGTGTGACCAAAAATGAGGTAATGAGGTGCTGCAAGGAAATGAGATGAGATTGTTTGCAATGTAATAGGGAGGAACAAGGAAGTGGGTTGCTTCTGAATTACACATGAAATGGAATTGGCAATTAATGGAACCATTGGGGATAATCGAAGACGGGTTAGAAGAGGGAGTCGAGGTCCTGGGTTCATTTCAGGAGTGTGTTAAGGGAGAGATCATTATTTGTTAGGGCAAAGATGGGAGTGTGTGAAGATTTAGTAATCCCAGGTGTTGTGTGAATGTTTGTCATGGGGCCCTAAAAGCAAAAGAAAGAAAGAGAAGAATGTGGTGAAAGAATGTTTGAGTATGGGTTGATTGTGTAAGGAGTTTCAGTGTATGAGAAGTATACAGGGTTAAGTTGATTTTTATGTTAGGATTGGAGGAAGTATGGGCATGGGGAGATCCAGAGAAGGAGGGATTGTGTGAAGGAATTCAATTGGAATTTGCTACTGAAGTGATAGGTGCTATTTTCAGGACATTACATATGACACCTAGAGAGTAGATATATGAAATGATGTTCATTTGCTCCTGACACCACATTGCCTAAAAAAGAAAAGTGAAGCAGTCAGATATGAAAACAGTGTTGCGCATAGTTCTTTTCTTATTATGTAAGGTGAGTTGTAGTCAACTTTCTATATCTTGGTTGTCTTTTTCAGGGTAAGGAAGCAGAAGCACGTGTAACAATCTTCAGAAAAACAGAGGAAAGCTACAGTTTGAAACTGAAGGCCTCTCGAGAATTTTATAGCAAAGTAAGTAGGCAGGATGATGACTTGTTCAGAGCATTGAAGTAACACAGTGTCAATATTAATGTGTAAGATAGTCTTAAGGAAAATATTTTGGAATGGAGTTAGGATCTACAATTTCAGAATGTAAAAGAAATTTCTCTGATTGGAGTACAAGTTTGGCATTGTTGTATTTTTTAATTTTTCTCACATGATCACCATTTCCCACATTTGTGAGGTAGCACTGAAACCACAACCAAGCCCTATGAGAGAGAGAGAAAGAGAATTAGATAAAGATATATTTACTGGGAGGGCAAAGATGGGTATGATTATAGGTATGGTAGTCCAACAATTTTGTCAACGATTTGCAAGAACTAGGTTATGGATGTGGATGTGCGGAAGAGGGTAAATCCGTTGGAAATGAAACTTATGAGAACACGAGAACGTTATGTCATATTAGGTGGCTTGAGCAAGTAATTAATATTAGGATAAGAGAGCTGAAGACGATTTGCTGAAATGGTAAGGACCTTGGAGAGAATGAGTGAGGACAAGTTGACAAAGGACATGTGTCAGTAGTGGAGAGTGACCAAGTTGGATAGAGTGAAAAGGATACTGAGTGATTGGGATCTGAACATGTAGGAGGGTGATAAGCATGCATGGAATAAAGTGAATTGGAACGATGTGGTTTTACAGGGGTTGACATGTTATCAGTGGACTGAACCAGGGCATGTGAATCAGCCGGAAAAATAATGGAAATGTCTGTAGGGTCTGTTTAAGGTTTTGATATATTGCACAAGACAGCTAGAGAAGATGAGCAAATGTGGCCTTTCTTTGTCTATTCCTGTTACTGTGGTGCTAATGCAGGAAACAGTTGACATATATGAAAAAATGATAATTCTGAACAAACACCAGATCCACACATCCTCTTCTACTCCTGAAACCATATTGTTCCTCCCAATCTTATGCTCTGTACCGTACTGCTTTCATCCTTTCAGTCACCACTATCCCGTACAACTTACCAGGTACACTCAATAAACTTACACATCTGTAATTCGAACATTATCCTTTGTCCCATTTGTTTATATAGAGTGGCACGATTCATGTATTTTGCCAATCCTTACCTTACCTTACTAGGAGTCCCTACTATCTGTATGAGGCACCTGCAGCACCCAGGAACCTAGCCATATCACCCGTTGGGATCACAGGTCACAAAATATTGAATACAGAAACTTGCAGGGAGTGCTGGGCTACTGAGTAGTAAGTGCTCAGATTTCTTTATGGTAGTTACTTCATGGGCATAATTTTTTCTTGGGATATGCTGGAACTGTGCTTGTAGTGTTGTTTTGATGAGCATAGATGGGAGAGTGTGACTCATTTTTGCCTGGGGAGTGTGATTTTTGATGGGTCTGTTTCTGGTGGGTCGTAGTTTGACCAAGTTGGGGGATCAGTTCTTTCATGCTTGCTGGGTTATTTCATGGTGTGTTTTTGTCATTGTTATATTTGTTGGGGATGGGGGATCTATGTGAGTGTGAGGTAGGAGTCACTTTATTTTTATTTGGGGGGTTGATGGTTAGTTGTAGAATATTTTGAATAGAAGGGGTTTAGTGTTGTAGCATAGCTTTAGTGATATATCCCTTAGTGTATCTATTAACTGAATCATTGTCAATTTTTGTAGGTCCAGAAGAATCACGGCACAATGCCCTTCAATATTAGGTCATTTGATGATGAGAAGAAAGCGCGACTTGGGGTAACAGAGTGTGTGTCACATAAGCTAGTGGACCCATATCCTGTCCTATGGGAAAAGGTAAGTTAACAGCATGCTCTATTTTATGTTTAGATTTGGAGAATGTCACTTTGAAAAGGTAATTTAAGTAAAGAATGTATAAGGGAGTATAGAATGACTACATATATATGTCCATCTGTCTATGTATATCCTTCTGTTATCATTACTCCATTTCTCCCTGGATGGTACTTAAGTGGTCTTTGATTTTTTCTATACAAGGGGTTGGTTATTATTATTATTTTTTTTTATTATTATTCTTTGGCGCTGTCTCCAACTTCAGCGAGGTAATGCAAGGAAACAGACGAAAGATTGGCCCAACCCACCCACGTACACATGTATATACACACACGTCCAAGCGCACACATATGCATACCTTTACATTTCAACGTATACATACATACACAGATACATATATACACATGTACATGTGTGCGCAGAAGGATGGATTTGCTGGAAATGAGATGTTTGAGGACAGTATGTGGTGTGAGGTGGTTTGATCGAGTAAGTATTAATAGGGTAAGAGAGATGTGTGGTAATAAAAAGAGTGTGGTTGAGAGAGCAGAAGAGGGTGTTTTGAAATGGTTTGGTCATATGGAGAGAATGAGTGAGGAAAGATTGACAAAGAGGATATATGTGTCAGAGGTGGAGGGAACGAGGAGAAGTGGGAGACCAAATTGGAGGTGGAAAGATGGAGTGAAAAAGATTTTGAGTGATCGGGGCCTGAACATGCAGGAGGGTGAAAGGCATGCAAGGAATAGAGTGAATTGGAACGATGTGGTATACCGGGGTCGACGTGCTGTCAGTGGATTGAACGAGGGCATGTGAAGCGTCTGGGATAAACCATGGAAAGTTCTGTGGAGCCTGGATGTGGAAAGGAAGCTGTGGTTTCAGTGCATTATCACATGACAGCTAGAGACTGAGTGTGAACAAATGGGGCCTTTGTTGTCTTTTCCTAGCGCTACCTCGCGCACATGAGGGGGGGAGGGAATGTTATTTCATGTATGGCGAGGTGGCGATGGGAATGAATAAAGGCAGACAGTATGAATTATGTACATGAGTATATATGTATATGTCTGTGTGTGTATATATATGTATACATTGAGATGTATAGTATGTATATTTGCATGCGTGGACGTTTATGTATATACATGTGTATGTGGGTGGGTTGGGCCATTCTTTCGTCTGTTTCCTTGTGCTACCTTGCTAAGGCGGGAGACAGCGACAAAGCAAAATAAATAAATAAATAAATAATAACATAATTCATACTGTCTGCCTTTATTCATTCCCATTGCCACCCCTCCGTATGTGGGGTTAATATTTTCTAAAATGCTTTGTTAGGTGTTAGAACATGAATATTAGTATTAATGTTTTGCACTGCCACCCACTATATCCCCCCCCAAAAAAAAAAGATAAAATAAAATGAAGTAGAAATGAGAAATATACTGCAGTCTTTTTTCCCCCAGCAGTTAAGGGTAAGAAAAAATTTGAGGCAATGATACATAGTTCGGTCATCTACAAGTTTGATGCCTGTATGCTCGTGCAGTTATTGTTTTTTTTTTGTGGTACAAAGGCCTGTATTAAATTAGGCAGATAAGAGTGCTATCATTGTTGCATATGATGAGAGGTCCAAGAAACATAACAACATTGCCCTTAATGATTGATCATCATGAATGCCATTTACCTGACCAGGATTTTGACCCTAGGTGACTTAGGAGCTATTTCCTTCTGATTTAGAATTGTCTTTGTTACACCTTGAACACCTCCAGTCATAGGGGGGTAGACAGAGTTAGTTAATCAGTTACTGGGTAAGGTGGTGTGGAAGGTAATGGAAAGAGGGTTAGGTCTGCAATATGCTGGGGGTGGTGGGCCAGTGAGGTGAGTTGATTGCTGTTTGTAGATGGTGTGGCCATGATTGCAAACTTGAAAACTTGCTGAAACTGGTAACTACCTATATTTACCATACAGTCCAATGTTTGCTTTGTCTCTCTCTTATAAAATCTTGAAAAGTTTAATCAGGTCACTGCTCAATCTCTCTTCAAAGGTGGGTAAATTTAAAGCCTCCAACCTTTCCCTGTAGCTTAGCTCTCTTAATTTAGGTACCACTTTTGTTTTCTTTGTCTGCTCTTTTGGACCTTCTCTTTGAGTTCTTTGTGCTCTGTAGGCGTTGTGACCAAACATGAGAAGCATATTCGAGTTTTTGACTTGTGTAGGATGTGAGTAGCTTGCTAAGTATTAACTGATTCCTATACATGTAAGTAATTTCGATATTTGCCAGCAGAGTTTGTCTCCTAACTATTCTCCTAATATGGGACTCTGATGACAGTTTAGGGATGTTTATCTTTTAAGTCCTTCATACATGCAGTATCCTGAAGCTTATTTCCTGCTAGGATAATAATGATAATTTTGAAGCTGTCATGCTTAGTCCCATCCTCATTACTTTACATTTACTCAGGTTGAATTTCATTGAGCATGATTCAGACCAACTTTGGAGTCTGTTTAGGTCCCCCTGTAAACTAATACAATCCTCCCTGCTTTCATTTCCCTCATGACCTCTTCATCATGTGCAAACATATTCAGGTAGGATTCCATACCTTCAGGCAAGTCATTAATTGAGATTGGGAAGAGTAATGATACCAGAACCGAACCCTGTGGCATTCAACTAGTCACCTCATCCCGTCTTTAATAGGCTCCTCCAACATGCATCCGTTGTTCCCTCCCATTGAGATAAATCTTCTAATGTCTACGTTTGGGAGAGTGTGTGAAAGGAGGAAGATGAGAATAGTGTGAATAAGAATGCAGTAATAAGGTTTAGCAAGGGAGCAAGATAGATTGGCTTTGGTGAGTTTGGAAGTGGATTGCTTTAAATACCTTGGAATACAGTCTTGTCAAAGAACTTCTTACTCCAAAGGTGTGAACATTTCCATGTTGGAAGTTGTAAAGCCATGGGCTGTAGGAACCTTAAGAAAGGCTGTGGATTAGTACAGGACTCTCATGCAAACTGGTCCTTGGGTAATTATGAATAAAGTAGAATGGATGTCTGATATCTTTTTAGCTCATTTAGGTTTATCTCCCCCCCCCCCCTTTTTTTTTTTTTTCCAAAAGAAGGAACAGAGAAGGGGGCCAGGTGAGTATATTCCCTCAAAGACCCAGGCCTCTGTTCTTAACGCTACCTTGCTATTGCGGGAAATGGCGAATAGTATGAAAGAAAAAAGAAAGAAGTTGTCTAAGTATGTAAATCCCACTTGTGTCAAGGATATCCCATATTTTGCATTTGTGAAATGTGGTTTTTGATAGCTTTTTCAGGATGGTGCAATTTATTGAAATTGGAAAATGGGTGTGGACATTAGATGGGTATTACATACACTTGGATGTAATAACTGGCACTTTCCTTTCCATCTCATTGTATTTTGATAAATTATCTTTGTCATGGAAGGATGTAGGGTCAGTCTTGCTCAGTTGGTATTCAAAGTTAAGTTCTTATTTTGATTTTATTATTTCTAATTGATTAAATCTTTTCAGAGTGGCGAGTTTGTTGCTCAGTTCAAGTTTACTGTCCTGTTAATGCCAAGTGGACAGCATAAGATCACAGGCCTACCATTTGACACTCATATGTTTGAATCAAGTTACAAGATTGAAGATCCAGAATTGAAGGTAATGCAGCTATGTTTGCTTTGTTAAAGAATAAGATAAAGGAACGCTGTTGGAATACAAATTGTTTTGATATTCTTAGGTCTTATTTGCTGAGATAACTTGGTTTAATTAAGTTCCCTTAGAACAAAGGCTCTCATTTCATTGTTTGGAGTTATTGATAAATACCTGAGTATAATTGACTTTTTTCAATGGACGAATGTTGTAGATATACACTGCCGTTGAACTTCTAAAAGGTTTCGTAGCTAGACGACAATCACACAAGTGAAGACACACATAGTGACTGGCTCTTGCTTAGGTGGATGCAAGTCAAAATGTTCCTGTATCTGGAAAGCTAAAGCTATCTTTTCAGATGTTAGGCAGTAGTTGATACTACTAGTTAGGTGAAACAAAGCAGGGGTTAACTAAGCTTTCAAGTTTACCATCCTTCCCCCATACCCCTCATCTGTCTTTCTCTTGTACATGACCAAAAGTTGGAAAGTATCAGGAGTGGATGGGGTTGCAGTGGAGAGTCTTTAACATTTAGGAGGGCTCACTGTATTGCCGATTGGTTTGATGAGTTACCTGAGGTCAGGTAGAGTGCATGTATAGCATCCTTGGATAAAAACAAAGTCAACAAAGATGAATTTATTTGGTAAGGTTTGACAAATTACATTCAAATACATATCAAGCTTTTATGATAGCAGGGCTATTGCACAGTGTTTACTGCTTTTCTTACTTGTGGGGTAATGCACTTTTTCATGACTGTTATTCCTTTAGTTACCACATGTCTTGCTTGTTGCCAAATCATATTTTTCTCTATAGCTATTCCTTTGGGACAACAAACCTTCAAAATACTCACTCCATCTCCTTCTCACATCACCACTACTTGTTATTACCTCCCCATTACCCCCCTTCACCGATGTTACCATTTGTTCTCTTGTCTTACTTTATTTACCTCCTTCCAAAACATCTTTTTATTCTCCCTAAAATTTAATGATACTCTCTCATCCCAACTCTCATCAGCCATCTTTTTCACCTCTTGCACCTTTCTCTTGATATTGTGCCTCTTTCTTTTATACATCTCCCAGTCATTTGCTCTATTTCCTTGGAAAAATTGTCCAAATGCCTCTCTTCTTTTTCACTAATAATCTTACTTCTTCATCCCATCACTCACTACCCTTTCTGATCTGTCCACCTCCCACGCTTCTCATGCCACAAGCATCTTTTGCGCAAGCCATCACTGCTTCCTTAAATACATCCCAGTTCCTTGACATTTACATCATTCCCAATTTCTTTTCTTGTTGGGCTTTTTTTATGCATCCTTTGAAATTTTATTAATTGTTCCATGACTTTTTCATACTTGTTTGACATTTCTTGCATTTAGCTAGGTAGTGCCAGGAACAGATGGAGAATGGTCTCATTTGCTAAGATTCCCTTCCTAGCAGTCACATATGCCACCAAAACCAGAGCCGCCATCAGTAAACAGGCCCCACAGACGTTGTGGTTCCCACAACTACCCCAAATGCCCAGATTCAGTCTACTGACAGCATGTTGCCCCCTGTATACCACATTACTTCAGTTGCGCACTTGTCACACTTCTGCACGCTCAGGCCTCAAAACCTCTTGCATTCCAGTCTTTGTTGAAGTTCCCTTCTGCCCATCTGCCTGTAGTATCCATACATCTTTGCAGTTTTACTGTATATTCTTGTTTTTAACTTTATCTCATCATCAGACTGTAGTCTCTCTTACGTCTCATATGTATATCTGATATAATTACACAGTATCAAAGCTTATACTGTTCCATGTAGGACATGTGAAGGTATATCTTTGTTGTCAGACGTGTCTCTATTTGCAACCACTGACATTTCTGTTCCATAGAAACTCCATGATTCAGTTTACTGTTTTTCCTTTTTTGATTTTGTCATACCACATACATTAGTAATGCTAATTCACATTGTCACATGCTTTTGTAGAATCCAGAAAATGTGAATGTATTTTCCCTCTTGAATTTCATATATATCATTATAGTGAACTTGTAGCTGTTTTTGTGTTCTTTTACATGGCATAAAGTGTGCTGCCCTTTATGTATGAATTTGTTTCCAGCAAATTGTAACATTGTTTCCTTATTACTGCACTGTATGACATATTTTTGTTGCATATATGTGATGCTAGGCTTACTTGTGTGTATCGGTTATTGATATGGTGCTAAGGGAGGTAGAGGTGCTAGGGGTAGGGGAGCATGGGAAATGGATCAACTGCTCTTGTAGATGATATGACTCTGGTGGCAGACTCAACAGGGAACACCAAAATTGGTTAGAGTTTGGGAGAAATTTTATCTGTCTTTACCTCTGATCCCTGTTCTCTCTTAGAACTATGGAGGTTGACTTTTGATCTGTTTAGTATGGGCCAGGATAAAAAAGGAATCTCTTGCAGTAGGAAAGGATTAGGAAAATTTAAATCTTAAAAAAAGTAGTATGAATCATGTAAACAGTGTCATTTAAACCTGGCACATCATAGGTGTTTAGATCTGGTCTTAATGCTAGGCGTTTAAATCTTGATGCACTGACACTGTTTAAACCCATTGCCTACCCAGCAACTCAAGCACATAATCCTCCCTTTCACTTCCTTCTGCTGCCTTTGGAAATTTAATCTTCAAATTCTTCCATTTATTTTCTAGATATTTTATTTGTTGTTTCTGAATCTTAATAGTTTTGTATGGTGTATATTAATGTACGTTTAGATTTTTATGTTGGTTAGAATGTGAACCTCTTACTTTATTTGACATTTTCTTACAGCAAATAATAGTTGCATCAATCAGCAACAAGAATTCTAAGAAGAAGAAGAAGAAGGCAGAAAAAGAAGCAGCCACTGCAGTTAAGAATGAAGACTAGCAGAGCTTAGGTTTAGAATTATTGTGTCAAACCCCAGTAAACACCCAGACATCCAGGGGGAGCAAAATATTTTGTGTTCCCAGGAGAAGTCCCTTATAATGTCAGTAATGCTACTAATTTTTCCTTAACATTGTTTGGATAATCTTATTCTAAAGTTAAAGTATATTCATCTTTTGTTATGCATTATGTCATGCTCCAGTCAGTTTATAAATTTCTTTTTATTTATAGTCATTATGACATTATCTTCCTTCTTCATGCTGTGATGAGCTCTCTCTAGTTTACTTATTGTACTTAGTTTTCCTTTGACTCTTATATGGCTTTTATAATGTGTGTATTGAGAATTTTATTTTTTCTAGTGTGGGGAGAAAACATTAAGACATGCAAGGGATTTGGGCATTTGTTTGTGAAAGGGATGTTGTAAAGTCATTGTAATACAAGATGGGTGTAGCATTCCAGCCACATATTTTGTGACCCCATAATTTTTGACATTCATAATGATTACAGATTGTACCCCTGGACTTATTATTTTATATTCCACAGTGTAATTCCATGGCATGAGGTTACATCTTTATTAATGCTAGTAGGTTTAAGTTGATTACTACTAGCACAAAAGTAGTGGCAAGTTGACTCTAGAGATGAGTATGCACATTTAATGAAAATTTTTCTTATTGTGCTTGGTTGGAGCAACTGCTGTTGCTAGTACCTAAACATCAGACTTGCCAAGTGGTATGTGCATGATGAAGCCCCATTTTTAAGTTTACTACCAGTCATGTGCATTTGTTACTGGTCCCCTGTCCAGTGTCTTTGCCTCAGAGGTTATTTTGTATATCCTTTGTACAAATCTACATGTAGTGAAGGTGAGTCACCAACACAGTGGCTGTAATCAAGTATGATACCATATGCAACCAGATTGCCATATGTGGCTGCCTTCGTCTTCAAACAAATACTAGTGGTCTCCATGAAACAATAAAAACTTGAAAAATTATGTTCCAGTGGAATGAAGGATATCTTCCTTTTAACTTCAGGTGTATGTTGAATTTTGAAGGTTGTGGTATGGTAGCGCTTATATAGATAATTGTGGCCAAGCAGATGATCCTTTAATCCATAGCTTTCCCACTACAGGTATGTGGTCATTTAAAGGGAAAATTTGTTTTCTAGTAGATGTTATAATTAATGGATTTGCTGTAATGGTGAATTATGCATTTTCTGGGAGTTTCTTTAGCTTAAAATGAAGTGAACTGTATGGTTATATTGAATTAAGGTTTTGTTGCTTTTTTTTTGTTTTTTTAAATTATATACAAATAAACATTTTACTTTTATTATAAATTTTTTTTATTTAAACTAATGAAAAGGATCAGCAATAGAGCTACGTACATTTTCACTGATCGGTATCCTTGTGTGTGAGTGAGTATGAAGTATTTTCTTAAAGTGGAAGACTTAATCACATGTGCCCATGAAAGTTTGGAGGTTTTGTACTCTAAGCTGAACTTTAGAGCCTTGTTGAATATTAACGTCCAACGAGCTGTGTTTCATAGCAACTCATAGCCCTTGCCATGCTATTTTCCCCAAAGTGAAAGTGATGAAATGTATGCTTGTATGAGTGACTTTTAAGATGTAGTTTTTGACTTTTACCCCCAAAAAATATGGAGTTAAAAAGAAAGAATTTGTGAATGCTTGGAGGCTTATGATTGGCAAATTCTCAGCTGGATTTGAGTTGGGTGTGTTTTCTGGGGTTGCCATCAGGTTAGATAAGCCTTAGAAAAGTACAGGTCATCTGGCTTGTCACAAAATGCATCATAATCTTTAGTGGAAGAGATTGTATTAAACTTTGCTGGATTTCATTATTCTTTTCTCATCATTGACATAGTTTATGAAATGTCATTGTCCCAATTCTTGGCACAATCTGACCATATATATAGATATATATATATATACACACACACACATATATATTTTTTTTTACATAAACACATGCACACAATACACATCCATTATACATATATAATGTTGAAGGTTACATCTCAAACCCTCCCACCCTTTCCCTGTCCACTAACTAATAGATGGGCAGTGACATAAAACTGAGCAATGAAAATGTGTGGGGTTGATTGTTTACAAGTGATTGGCAACTCTTAATTCAGTAAGAATGTGGAAACATTCATCAAAAATTTTCAAGTGGGCTTTCATTTTGATAAAATTTTACTACAAGGTGTCTGCTTTACATGTGGTTCATACTGTACATTATCATTACTGTGGTTTTGTTGTCATTTAGCCCATTGCATGTTTATAGTGCTGTCCGGCCTAGCAATATGTACTATTGGAGGTTGGGGTGATAACAAAAGAGCATATTTAGTGGTGCCGGACATTTTGTACGCAGGTTTTCTGATCCAAAAATAAAAACCTTGTTCACATACTTGACTTTTTATTAGGCCTTTTGAAAAGAACCGGTGCTTCAGAGGTAAAGATGAAGCTTTATATGAAATCACTTGCTTCCCAAAAGTATTTTGTATTATGTCAAAAGAAGATTAATGCTCTAATTTTTCGACTGAAAAGGTCATGCCTTCACATTTCTTCATCTGTTTTTGATGCTGTCAGACTTGTGCAGGGAAACTGAATATTCATGAGAGAAAAAACGTAAAGGTGACAGACTTTCTGGTCTGTCATAACCTATATTCTTTGGGAAATATTTTGTTTCCAGCAGTCTGTGAACATGCCAAATTTTCTTTGGGTTCTATTCTGTCTGTTTAGATGTAGATGGTTCTTGACTCTCCTTAATGCAGGCTTTTCATTCTTTTTTTTGCTTGTTTGCCACCTTCATAAGGTAAACAACACAGTACTTACTTCACTGTATAATATATTTGTTGTGACCATAGGCACTTCAAAGATGGTTATTATATTTTTTTAGTGAGGTAGCTTCATGGACAGGAAATCCTCACTTGGCCCCCTTCTATGTCCCTTCTTTTAGAAAAAAAAATGAGGGGAGGATTTCCAGCCCGCCACTCCCACCCCATTTAGCTGCCTTCTACAACACATAGAAAGTATGTGGGAAGTATTCTTTCTTGCCTATCCCCAGGGATAATTTTTGTGTCTGTTTAATGTCCAGTGCTGCTGAGCTTTAGAACTCCTTTTCAAAACTTTGATGGCAACATTTACGTGCTCTTTTATGAAAAGCAAGCTTTTCAGTAGCACAAAAACTTGACATTCTTTTTGTATCATGATTCTTGTTTTTCCCATATTTCAACTGGGACGAATACCAATCTGTGATTCATCAACTTACAATATTGGAACAGCCAGACATATTACAAAAATGAGTGGGACAGGAAAGCTGAAAAAAGGAGCTTGGTGATCATTTGTATGTCATCAAAAATCTTCATAGTATTAGTTAAGAATTAAGTTTTCCAAAGCCTTTTGTGAAGATGACCATAGAAAACATCAGTGGATTCAGCATGTAAAAACCACATGTGATCAAAGAGAAGACAGATCAAGATGCCAATGGAAATGGGTGTTGAAAGATAAAAAAGATAAGTTAAAGCAAATAGGCTGTAGTCATTAGGTTAAGAAAATGGAGATGGGGAAGTTAAAGCAATCATGATTAAAAAGCACAGAGGTTGTGATTGAATACTTGAAGATGATTCCAGATTGCATCATTTCCCAAAAAGTTTCTTTTGCTTAGAACCAAGGTATCATGTATGTTTCCAACAGAGCAGGAACATCTAATGAAGATGGAGGTAAACGCTATGTAGCGGGAATACAAATGGTAAGAAAAAAAATGGCTTAGGAAATATAAAGTGAACGGCTATGAGAGAGGTCTTCCAGGGAAGAGTTGACAGTCTATGATAGAAGCATATCCACAGCAAACGGGCAAGATCCAGCATGAGTCGCAGTCACTAATGGCAATAAAAGAATCGAATGACCACTGTTTACAGTTCAACACTCAGCCGGTAGTGTAATAGTACTCTCTTGGCTGTCACATCTGCATCTTTTACCTATTTTTCATAGAAATGCCAGAAGGATACTGGTGAAGAGTTGAATGAGGTTTTTGATAAGAAATCAGGATCTAAGGATCGTTCGAGGCTGCAATGTTTACCATACGGTTAGGAGGAAGTACCATTGTAAGGACTGCTCAACAGTCTTCCTTCAAATGCAGTGTGACCATTAACTGTAAGTATGCCTTATATTATCTCTGACTGGAGTGAAATATAAGTTATATTCTCAATGAAATAGCGAATTTTTTTATTTGTAAAGTGCAAAACTAAATAATTGAGGACAAGAGGGAGGACGTATCACCCGTTGTACAAAAACTAACAGAAATGTGGTGTGTACGACCATCGCTGGGGAGGACTGGATGTGTCCAGTGGTGCTGAGGACAACGTGACCAGTGGTGCTGAGGACAACGTGGCCAGTGGTGCTGAGGACAACGTGACCAGTGGTGCTGAGGACAACGTGACCAGTGGTGCTGAGGACAACGTGGCCCGTGGTGCTGAGGACAACGTGGCCAGTGGTGCTGAGGACAACGTGGCCAGTGGTGCTGAGGACAACGTGGCCAGTGGTGCTGATGACAACGTGGCCAGTGGTGCTGAGGACAACGTGGCCAGTGGTGCTGAGGACAACGTGGCCAGTGGTGCTGAGGACAACGTGACCAGTGGTGCTGAGGACAACGTGACCAGTGGTGCTGAGGACAACGTGGCCAGTGGTGCTGAGGACAACGTGGCCAGTGGTGCTGATGACAACGTGGCCAGTGGTGCTGAGGACAACGTGGCCAGTGGTGCTGAGGACAACGTGGCCAGTGGTGCTGAGGACAACGTGGCCAGTGGTGCTGAGGACAACGTGGCCAGTGGTGCTGAGGACAACGTGACCAGTGGTGCTGAGGACAACGTGGCCAGTGGTGCTGAGGACAACGTGGCCAGTGGTGCTGAGGACAACGTGGCCAGTGGTGCTGAGGACAACGTGGCCAGTGGTGCTGAGGACGAAGTGGCCAGTGGTGCTGATGACAACGTGGCCAGTGGTGCTGATGACAACGTGGCCAGTGGTGCTGAGGACAACGTGGCCAGTGGTGCTGATGACAACGTGGCCAGTGGTGCTGGGGACAACGTGGCCAGTGGTGCTGAGGACAACGTGGCCAGTGGTGCTGAGGACGAAGTGGCCAGTGGTGCTGGGGAGGACTGAACGTGACCAGTGGTGCTGGGGAGGACTGGACGTGACCAGTGGTGCTGAGGACAACGTGGCCAGTGGTGCTGAGGACAACGTGGCCAGTGGTGCTGAGGACAACGTGGCCAGTGGTGCTGAGGACAACGTGGCCAGTGGTGCTGAGGACAACGTGGCCAGTGGTGCTGAGGACGAAGTGGCCAGTGGTGCTGGGGAGGACTGAACGTGACCAGTGGTGCTGGGGAGGACTGGACGTGACCAGTGGTGCTGAGGACAACGTGGCCAGTGGTGCTGAGGACAACGTGGCCAGTGGTGCTGAGGACAACGTGGCCAGTGGTGCTGAGGACAACGTGGCCAGTGGTGCTGAGGACAACGTGGCCAGTGGTGCTGAGGACTGGACGTGACCAGTGGTGCTGAGGACAACGTGGCCAGTGGTGCTGAGGACAACGTGGCCAGTGGTGCTGAGGACAACGTGGCCAGTGGTGCTGAGGACGAAGTGGCCAGTGGTGCTGATGACAACGTGGCCAGTGGTGCTGAGGACAACGTGGCCAGTGGTGCTGAGGACGAAGTGGCCAGTGGTGCTGATGACAACGTGACCAGTGGTGCTGAGGACAACGTGGCCAGTGGTGCTGAGGACAACGTGGCCAGTGGTGCTGATGACAACGTGGCCAGTGGTGCTGAGGACAACGTGGCCAGTGGTGCTGAGGACAACGTGGCCAGTGGTGCTGAGGACAACGTGGCCAGTGGTGCTGAGGACAACGTGGCCAGTGGTGCTGAGGACGAAGTGGCCAGTGGTGCTGGGGAGGACTGAACGTGACCAGTGGTGTTGAAAACAACGTGGCCAGTGGTGCTGGGGAGGATGAACGTGGCCAGTGGTGCTGGGGAGGATGAACGTGGCCAGTGGTGCTGGGGAGGATGAACGTGGCCAGTGGTGCTGGGGAGGACTGAACGTGGCCAGTGGTGCTGGGGAGGACTGAATGTAACCAGTAGTGCTGAGAACAATGTGGCCAGTGGTGCTGGGAGGACTGAACGTGGCGAGTGGTGCTGGGGGGATGATGAACGTGGCCACTGGTGCTGGGGAGGACTGAACGTGGCCACTGGTGCTGAAGAGGACTGGACATGGCCTGCCAATACAGGTAGGTGGTGGAAGGAACATCATTACTTTGGAGAAGAGAATAAATTGCCTGAGGGGGAGATAATAACATGGTGCCACAAGACCAGAGGAGCGTGATGATACAAGGATAAAACAGGACCCAGGTGAGGGGAGACGGGATGGGGTGCAGAGAAGGGTTGGTGAAGAGGGACTTGTCGAGGGAGAGGGAATCTAATGCAAGCCTCCCAGGGGATGAAGGGAAGCTGATGACTTGATGTGGGTGGGAACTGTGATGGGAGGTACGTGGCCAGTCATAGGGGGAGTTTGGGTGCAGTGGCCAAGGTAAGCGGCAAGGGTCAGGCACATGGCGCGCGTGGGCAAATATGTAATAGGTCAGCACTGACAGTATATGCTACCGTGATGACGTCGCCTGTAGGTTGACGTGCACATTGCATCAGATGTTATAAAGTGACGGTAAAGTTATGGTTATGGAGGGAAGACATAACACTGTCACGTAAGACAGTAAGGTTTCGAGAGGGAGAACATTCTACTGCTATAGATATATTCACGGTTTATTGAGCAAATCTCTTTATACGAACAGGTGAAGGAGATGAAGATTGGTTTTGTGATTACCAGGACAGACTTGCAAGTTCCACAGTGGGCGGGTGGATGAGGCAGGACTGCCGCCCCTGTGGGTGGTGAGGGCGGCTGGATGAGGGCTGGACTGGAGGTTCGCCTGGATTCCCGTGGAAGGTGAGGACGCAGGCAGAGGCAGTGAGTGAGACTCTCCACGAACCTGGAGAGATAAGAAAGGTGTGATGCTTGCAGTGTACTGGGGGTAGTACGTGGGAGGCAGACAGAAGTAAGGGAGTATGAGGGAGATGGAAATAAACAAGGAAGTAAAAATGACCCTGTGGCAGGGAGGAAGCAGAAATAAGAATGTGGGAAGGAGGAAAAATTAGGTATGTGGGAGGGAGACGGAAGTGAGAGAGAAATGTGTATGCAGCTCTGGCTGTTTCTGTGGTTACTAGGGACTGCGCTGGAAGGATAATCTGGTCAAAAACTTCATCAGAACTGATTAAGTTAAAAGTTTGTTGATGACTTGTGGAGTTGTAGATGATAACTGGTTACTTTGCTGACCTGGGCTGTGTGACAGGTGTGTAGGTAGTATGGAGTAGAGGGGAAGGGGTGGTGGTGTTGCTGGCTTACAGCAGTTCCAGATATACAGATGATGATTCACTAGTTAGTCAACTTAATGTTTTCATTTACCCATTTTAGAGACCTAAAATCTAACCATAGTTTAGGCAGACGTACCTGTTGTTTGGATCAAATATAATGAAGCATTTTATGTGAAAGGTTATGATGGTTTTTATTTTGGATATTAAATGGAAAAAGAAGAAAAACTCTGCTCGTTGTAGGAAGGGCCCGTCCCCAGGTGTGGGTGTGGGACGGCCGCCAGGCTCTCCACTGAAAATGTTGCAGAAAATTCACACACTTGGAAATAATAGTTGGATTTTACGCGCCATAACCACTTCTCAGATCTGGAAATGGCCCCAGTTCCTAGATTGTATTGTAAGACCTGCGGGATCTAGGAGGAAAATGGGAGGAGAGAGAGAGAGAGAGGCCGGTAAGGAATAACTGTGATTAAAGGCCACTTTGCAAAGCAGGCTGGGGACATGGTTCCGAAGGGAAGCACATAAGGCCCGCTAGACGATTATATACTGAAGGAGTGACGACCTAACAGCTCCTGACCAGCCAGGGTGCTGACGACAATGGGAAGATAATGACTCCATGACTCCAGAAGTTAAGGTTAAAACTGAACCTTAGATACACGGAGAACATCAGCAGGTGATGTTAGTGAATGATATGATGGTTATATGATAGGACATACCATGATATGTTGCCAATATAACATTAGATACCATGACATATTGGTCATATAACAGTAGATACCATGATATATTGGTGGTATAAAAGTAGATACAATGATATATTGGTAGTGTAAAAGTAGATAGAATCGCATATTGGTAATATAACACTAGATATAATGATATATTGGTAATATAACCGTAGATATAATGATATATCGGTAATATAACAGAAGATAGAATACTATATTGGAAATATAACAGTAGATACAATGATATATTGGTTATATAACAATAGATATAATACATTAGTAATATGACAGTAGATACAATGATAGATTCGTAATATAACGTAGATACAATGATATATTGGTAATATAACTAGATATAATGATATATTGGTAATATAACAGTAGATACAATGATATATTGGAAATATAGCAGTAGATACAATGATGCATTGGTAATATAACAGTGGAGAGAATGATATATTGGTAATATAACAGTAGATACTATGATATATTGGGAATATAACATTATATATTATGATATATTGGTAACATAACAGCACATACCATGATATATTGCTAATATAACAGTACATACCATGATATACTGGTAATATAACAGTACATACCATGATACACTGGTAATATAACAGTACATACCATGATATACTGGTGATATAACAGTACATACCATAATATACTGGTGATATAACAGTGCATACCATGATAATATGTGTGGAAGTCAAGAACGTTATCTTGGGAAGCAAAAATGGTTATGTTTGAAGGAATAGTGGTTCCAACAATCTTATATGGTTGTGAGGGGTGGGCTATAGATAGAGTTGTGCGGAGGGTGGATGTGCTGGAAATGAGATGTTTGAGGACAATATGTGGTGTGAGGTGGTTTGATCGAGTAAGTAATGAAAGGGTAAGAGAGATGTGTGGTAATAAAAAGAGTGTGGTCGAGAGAGCAGAGGAGGCTGTTTTGAAATGGTTTGGTCACATGGAAAGAATGAGTGAGGAAAGATTGACAGAGAGGATATATGTGTCAGAGGTGGAGGGAACGAGAAGTGGGAGACCAAATTGGAGGTGGAAAGATGGAGTGAAAAAGATTTTGAGCAATAGGGGCCTGAACATGCAGGAGGGTGAAAGGCATGCAAGGAATAGAGTGAATTGGAACGATGTGGTATACCGGGGTTGACGTGCTGTCAATGAATGGATTAAGCAAGGGCGTGCGAAGCGTCTGGGATAAAGCATGGAAAGTAGTAGTAGGAGTATAAGAAAGACACGAGATGGAACTCCCCAAACCAGGTAAAGCGCTCATTGTTGTATATCAGCATTCTCGCTTTCTAAATGTCAAGTTTTACTGCCATCCTCCTCCCCCACTGTGATATACAAGCACGCGACCAGAGGGAGGCAGTAAAAGGGCAGCAGCACAAAAACTTAAGGATTGTAATAATTAGGGACATTCCCTGAACACAGTGGCGCATTCCCATGGGTTTTTTACTGTCCGGGAGAACGCGCTAATGGGTTAGGCTACAGCTTTCTTGAAATTACACCTAAGAAAACTATCATATATATATATATATATATATATATATATATATATATATATATATATATATATATATATATATATAAACCTTTAGTTAGACTTCTTTAAGGTAATGTTTGTGGATGATGGTGCGGCTGTACAGAGCGGGGGTGGCTTCCGCCGCCATACGTTAGCTGGCTTTT
This sequence comes from Panulirus ornatus, assembly GCF_036320965.1. Lineage (NCBI taxonomy): Eukaryota > Metazoa > Arthropoda > Malacostraca > Decapoda > Palinuridae > Panulirus > Panulirus ornatus. The sequence continues at coordinate 26,291,770 of NC_092255.1, read as the reverse complement.
TCCTGAATAGAATATAAAATAAGTGTCGGGCAGACCCACCCTGCAACGCTTGGGAAACAGTACACAGAAAATGGCTTCGAACAAAAACTGTGTAACACAAGTTTTCTCATATTCTTCGGCTGAGAAAACCTACTTGTTGAAGCCTCTGAATTGCAAGTTAACGTCGAGAAACCTACAAACGGAACTCGATCTTGCGTTCTGTGTTGCCAGCAGTAGCGATCATGACTGGCCTCTTGGAAATGGTTCGTGCACTGAGAGACTACAATGATCACATGGGGCTGTATTGTCGTATATTCGTTACTTCATGAGAATCAAATCAACAAAGAGGAATGAACCATGCAAAATTGAGTTGAGAATTTGCTGTCCTGCGACGGTAGCCCTGATAACCACCGTTCTCGTACAGTAAAGACTGATCATCATCACCCAGACCAAGTGTACAGCTACTTAGGCAGCTTCGTGTACACACAGCCTTATAGTGACCTGTAAGGTTAAGGCAAAGGCCAGGCCCTCGCACGCAAGGGTCGTACCGTCGTGTTGAAGACAAACTGATTAACCTGTAGGATCTCTATGGTAATCATCAATGTTACAAACCTAGTTTACGATGACCAGAGAAAGAAAAAAATGATGATTGCTTCAGGGTCTGAAATTCATTATCAACAGTCAAGAACTTTTATTGTGCAAGAAAAACGAAGTTTGTAATCCATCATCTGTACAAAATGTAAATGATATTGTAAATAGTGGGAGTGGATTCTTGTTGCACCTCCTTCAACAAAGGCTAGATCACTCTTGGCATATTTGTACAAATTACTGACGTGTGTTTTAAAAACATCATAACCTACCCACTGAATGTAACCTAGACTATTTCAGTTTTTTGTAACGGAACCAAGATAAATCATTTGAAAGGTACAGCACTGTATTCATGATGCGATTCGGTGATACTATGATTAAAGCCAGTGTAACCAACGGTGACAGTCGACCAGTGAATTAAAGGTTAGAAAAATGACTCATGATGATGATGATGATGATGATGATGTCAGGTTGTAAAATGAAACACTTGCTAGATTCTGGCTGTTGTTCAAGAGGTGTCCCTGGGCCCAGGTCCTGGCGGGTCACACACCATACTGTTGGTCGGTGACACTGGTTCTGACAATGTCGGTACAGGACCTGTCCTGCAAGATATCTGCATACATACACCAAGCCCAGACCTAACGCAACGTAAGCACAGAAACTAACGAAGCCTAAACTCAACTGCCTGTTTTAAGCCTAACCTAATGACCCAACTGTACTTGTTCTAACCATATAATCTAATCTAACTTCAACGTGACATCCTAACCTAACCTCTCACGATGCTGACTGAAGCCTCCACCCATCCTTCCGTTGACTGTATACCGTCTTCCTCGTCCAAGGTCCGCTGGTCATCTGTGCCTCAGGGAAGAAAATGTCTCCTGTGACAACACAAAGGACAAAGCGAAATACATGCACAAGATTTTCATAGGTGGAGGGAGGCCAGTCCAAGATGGTTGTGGTTTAACGCTACTCTTGTGATGTTAGGAAGGTTAGCAAGCAAGCATCGTCCTACTGCAAGACCAATATCTCGTGACTCTCAGCCAGATTGGATAAAGATGAAATACGAGGCAGCACTTAAATATATTTGTAACCGCCCGGAATATATTTTCCACAGAAATATGACTTTATCTCTCGTAATGGCAACGGTAGCCGCCAGAGAAAGAGCACATTAGAGCACAACTACCGCCTAGAATATAGACAAAAATTGCCTGCATCGAAATGCGAGAGGCTTTGAGAGCAGTCATATGTTTCTGATAAACGGAATCTTAATTTCACATTTTGTTAGATTTTTAGAAGCCAGATTGATCATTTGGTGTCACCACTACCAAAGACCCAAGAGTCTTTGACCAATACTTTCACGTACCAGATTGCTTTACATGTCTGAGTCACTAAACTCATCTCTTGCTGGTGTCCTGAAGTTTCGTGAAGATGCAGGATTTTTACTATCTTTCCAAATGCAGATATATTGTGGTCACCTTGGTAGAGAAGGGAGGCAGCGAAAGGCAAGCAGAGGCCGGCGGGAACAAGGATAAGAACCATTTGCTATGCGGGGTACGGTCGGCGCCTGCTTGAGATTCAGCTTGACGGAGACGGTAAACATGGAAGGTAGCACCTCAGACCCCAGGTGCCAGGACGCGGGACCACGCCAGCTGTTGTGGGGCGACCACACGGGTGCGGTGGGTAGCAGCGGTCAGGAGGATGTCACTTTGATAAAATGACACGCTTCTGACGGGTCATCTTCAACTTGCAATTTCTGGCATCTTGCTGGTCGTGAAGATGGGACCCTTGTTTCCTTACCCTTATATATGATGTCTTGACGGATGTGCCCACTTCATGGAATCAAGTCGACTACTCTACCATTGGTATCAACGTTGACAACAGTTTTCCCAAACATATTGTCCTTCAGAACGTCTGAACAGCTTGCAGAACTGGACCAACACCAGTATCATCAACTACGCTCAGATCGGTCATACCCGTCAGCCTCATTATCAACCCCGCACCAAACCTCATCTTAGGCTCCGGGTCGTTTAGTTACTCTGTCACCGAGGACGATTAACTAAACGGGAAAGACGCCATTGCCTTCATTAGATCATCAATTGTCATTACAATCTTTGTAGACCCGAGACACTTGGACGCTCGTGCTCAAGCACATATACACAACTTTCATCCCTGCCTGACTGACCTCTGCCTCCCCTGCCTGGTCCTCCTCCCTCACTCAGCAAGGACGACTAGAAAAGACATACATGTAAGGCCATGTAAGATCACCCACAGTTCCTTTTGAACTGCTAGTCAAGCTTGAGGCGCTCACCACGCCGGTCTTCCCGATTCTCTTCATCTATCAAGTAAACCTCCTGCTAACAGATATCCCTCATCTATGAGGTGCACTTCAGCGCCACTACCGCATCGAGCCCATCCAAGCTGACACAGGCCATTACATGAGCATCCCTAGCCTACTTATCGTGCAATACATCAATAATTATATGATCAGTAGACTGGGCGTGGCAGCCGGTCCACAGTCCACCCACCTGTTCATCCTCACATTGGGGCTGTTCGATAAAATGGGTACCTGCATAAGGTCAAGACAACGAGGCAACACAAGTGTAAAACTCCCGGGAACATACATACAGTAATTACACACGCACACACATCTATCATTGTCTCTCCATGAGAAAACAGAAGAATATGCTTAAGTCATTTTAGAAAGAATGTAAATACCCCATAAGGATTTCTTGTAAATTTTTGCTTATTCCAAGATAAATGAGTGTGTAAACTTTTATGAGCGCAGGACACACTCGTAAATCATGGAGACTCATAACTCACAGCAACACGGGACGGACGTATTTTCCTTTCTTGCTTTACATTACAAAAGTGTCTGTTTCCCAACTTTTCTTCCAGACCTTCTCGTCCAGAGCTAAGGTATCTGTCGGTCGGTTATAGTGGTATTATGTCTGCCTGAACGTTCATAGTCTAACTGGTCTTTGGGTCATGTCATATGACACTAAGAAGCAATGGTGTCATGCTTGAGTGGTCTTTGGAAGATATTACTTGACTGAGAAGCAATGTTGTCACACTCAAGTGGTTCCTGGAAGATGTATGGCACACTTGGGCTGTGCTCAAGGTGACCATGGAACACAAGACCAAGGCAATCTTACCCTGGCCAAGTGACTGACAGAACCTGATGACGTGCAGCGTCTGACACACACACACACACACACACACACACGGTGTTCCTCCGTCTGGATCATCGTCTCGCATTATAGGAGGTGAGGAGCCTCTCTGGCTCAATATAAGAATAACTACGTACGAATAGACGGATGAGACACAGGCAGAGAGAGAGAGAGAGAGAGAGAGAGAGAGAGAGAGAGAGAACACTTGTGAAACTTGGCGGAAAGGCAGGGCCAGCGCGGAGCGCTCACCGCATAAAGAGACATCACATGTTACTTGTCATATGGAGAGGTTTTATGGTTGTGGACTGAATGTCAGCAGCCTGCGTGTGGGTGAGGCAGAAAGACAGCAACGTGGACCAAAGGAGTGACAATTGACGGCTAGCGAGGTGTTGGCTGACCGCGCTGCCGTCGTCACTAAGTAACCCTCGCAGTACCCAAGCAGGAAGTACCATGCTGGCAGATCATCATCACCAGCACGTTACTCTGCCACCAAGCATCTCCTCCCATAAACCAGTGACACGTTAAGTAGCCAAGATATATCAGTATGTAGCTCACCCATGTGATGGTAGTATGGCTTCCTCTCCTGCTCTACAAACATAAGATAAACAGTCGAGCATTGCCGGGCTCTGAAGTGAAGGCTCTCTCGTACGGTAGTCTGCTCTCGTGGCACAAAGTCAGAGGAACTGGCGAGGGAAGTTAAAAATCCAACACATGATTTGTTTGTATTATAATGAGTCTGGCACACAAGCTGTTGAAATTTTGGTAAGATAAAAAAAAAAAAAAATAGCGTGTCAGGACATATTGGATTTTTTTGAGTAAGATACGGATGTATATTTTGGTCACTTGATAGTAATGACCAGAAGCGCGAGGGTCAACAGGTGTCAGTCATTATATAAGGCAAGTTGCTAGCCAGGGTTCGAACCCACAAGCCAAGGTTCTGGTCCACGAGCCAGGGTTCGAACCCTTGTCCCAGAGTTTCCAATCTCTTAATAAAAGTTTCAGCCATCTCATCGCAACTTACTGTTCCCCAAAAAACCACGGCCTGTCGGTGGCTGGCCAGGCTGGTGGCTGGCAAGGCGTACCAACCTTAGTCCTGGGACACAAGCTCATTCTCCTGGTACACTGTCCCGGGACATCGACTTGTACCTCAGTGTATATATGTATATAAATGTACGTACACACACAGTAAAGCTTTAAAAATGTTAGCCTGACGAAAACTAGTTTGAACTGGGGATGTAAACCTCTTGAGTTGGACGATACGACCCTTGACCAGTGAGGGTCAGGTCAGAGGGCAGCAGATCACCATGGTCAGTGGTGGACCACAGTTCTGAAGGGTTGGGTGAAGCGTCGTGTTCAGGAACATGTGGAACAAGAAGGTTGTAACCCTCGCTCGCCAGCCCTCAGGTCAGTATGAAGTGTGCTTTAGGAAGGAAAAGAAGTCGTGTGAGAGGAGTACGCTGGTGGGGGCCAGGCAGGCCGGATGAAGTGTGGGATCATGAAATATGCAGACAGGGATCGGCCGTCGGCGGCAACAGGTGATTCTCTCTCTCTCTCTCTCTCTCTCTCTCTCTCTCTCTCTCTCTCTCTCTCTCTCTCTCTCTCTCTCTCTCTCTCTCTCTCAGGGAGAAAGTGGGGAAATGTTGTGTAAAGACGAAGGCTCAATGCCAGGCTAAGGCAAGGAGAATTTCTAACATACAAAACTAAACATATCTTCAAAGAATAGCACGTCGTAGGTCCGGCCTGGAGGACGCTCGCTTGCTGCCGGGAAAACGTCTCATACAGCAGCCGTTGAAGTATCGTTCACTGGTCTTATCAAAACAAAGAAGACTTTGTTGACTCTAAAACTGATGATGGGAGAAAGTGTACAACAAACGCCAGCACCTCTGCAGGTGAAGCCAACAGACGAGGTTGGCTCGAGGATGCATTTGGGTTTGAACCAGGACCTGGGTATTGAAACGGGGGTCGGAAATCAATACCCCGGAAGAAGATTTTAATATCTTGATCTTTAAAGTTATGAAGATTTTTGAGAAAGATGAAATGGATGTATCCCGGTATTGCTATCGACCAGTTCTCTGGCACACTGGTCGACTTGGAGAGAGAACCATAGACTGGTCGTGTGGGAGAAAACCATGGTGGAAGGCTAGTGTTCACCTTTATGCCAGGATCAGCTGTACTTGTGGCTGACATATTGATAGTTATGGCGTCATGCATGACGTACGTGTTGTTCAGGGGTATGACGTCATGCATGACGCAGAGGCTGATGAGAGACATGATATCGTGTGTGACATGACAGATAGGAACGCCTTGCTCTCCCCTTCAGACAACCTCGTGAGGGACAAGTCTCAGAATGTTGGCTTTCGTGTGATAACCTTTATAAGATGATAATGTTCTAAGAAAGTACAGGACACTGGATGATGACAACACAGTAAGTGCTGTGTTACCCTGACAACACCTGGGCTCACGTGGGTCAGTGTGTTACCCTGACAACACCTGGGCTCACGTGGGTCAGTGTGTTACCCTGACAACACCTGGGCTCACGTGGGTCAGTGTGTTACCCTGACAACATCTGGGCTCACGTGGGTCAGTGTGTTACCCTGACAACACCTGGACTTACGTGGGTCAGTGTGTTACCCTGACAACACCTGGGCTCACGTGGGTCAGTGTGTTACCCTGACAACACCTGGACTTACGTGGGTCAGTGTGTTACCCTGACAACACCTGGACTTACGTGGGTCAGTGTTAACATAACAGAGCTCAGACGAAACTTAACAGTCTCGTCTTCCGTTGAAAGTGATCGTTGAGTTAGTATATCATTGCCTGCAGCAGACAGCAAGTTTCATCTAAGATCATCACTGGTCGGCAAATGTGGCAGGCGAGTCTGTGTTTATGGATCCCCTGACCACGGCGGTGACGTACAGCCCCCTGTCAACTAACATGGCGGGAATACGCCTGGCTTGCGGTAATTAGTGAAACTAGGGTGTGCCAGGTGTGGTGCCTTAGCACTATGACCTCCATTTCCTCATTTAAGTCCTTTGAACTGATTAGATGCCAACACTTTAGTATGAGACTTGGGTTACCTCCTCCTCGCTATCAGTTTAGGTGTCATGTTGGCTCGCTCGTCAGGGGTTGAGGCTGTGTGTGTGTGTGTGTGGGGGGGGGGGGGGGGTCAGGTAGGTTCATGTTGGATTCCCAGATGTACCTGCACTGAGGCAGTAATGTGCTATACGCTACAGTTAAGGGAAAGAGCAACAAAAAGATCCTGAGAATATGCGAGGTGTAAATTGATCGTAAGTGAAGCAATTTATATATTCACCTTCATTATTCATCTCGTTTAATGACTGTGTAATTACTTTAATGAAATTATTCAACTACGTAACTTGATCACGTAGAAAAGATGATTGCAATGGTTAGTCATACGCGTCCTTAATGGTCAATCTAACGAGTTCTTACCAAGACAGTCAGTAGCTGAATTGTGAAGCAACTGTTTGTAATAGACGTATAAATTACTCCAAGGAACTCAAATGTTTAAATACATTTTAAACTTATCATTGTTCTTTTCATACCGGCATTATGTCTTTTTCAATTCACTTCAAGGATGCTAACGACAAGCTTCTGGCAACGTTATCGGTAATCACCACTAAAACTAGATTGTTCACGTTTTGCCGCTCAAGAAGTTTGAGTTAAATACACAAGAATGTTTAGTTAGATGCTTTTGAGTGTATATAATGCAACTGGAAATGTGTACTAATACAAATTATATAAAAAAAAATGTAAGGGAGATAAAGAACACTACCTTATATATTAATAAAATTATCAGTTCTGTTTACATAGTTTAGGCATTCGTGATTATGTTGGTAGCCCTGCATTATTCTTATAAAGTAACAAAATAAGGTACTAATATTGTTCTTTCAAGACTAAAATAGATTCTGTTTTACATATGAAAAGTTGATGCACTCCACAGCATTGTATGTTGAAAAATTATGTCGCGTTCAATATGAGCTGTTTGAACGGATTTGGCGCAATTGTCCATGTTCGAAAGCCTGTAATAATAGTTTTTCACGAAAATAAAAATGTATCAATCGTCATCAAGTATTTTCCCAAGTATGACACTCAGTACTGCCTTAAATGCCTTGTACTTTTAGAGGAACGTAATCAATATTTGGATAAAAACAAAGACAAAAATTGTCATTCAAGTCATGACAGGACAATGAAACAATGCTTCAAGATGGACTTAATCTTGATTCGGTTTATAAACGGATAAGTTCAAAGTACAGGATTGTGCCTACATTTGGTTAAGCAATTCTGAATGCATCAGTTGATAATAGAAATTATCTTTTAGTGTAAAACAATACCACTTGTATCTAAACTTGACTTTTTTGAAAGTATGAATAAAAAGCGGGGCAGACAAATGACGTCATGCTTAGCGGAAAAGTTGGCGAGCATGTGTCACGTGACGTCGGTCGCCCGGTCATTCCGGCTCTGACGTCTTTTTGATGCAGGTGTGCGGGATGACATGTGTCGACAAATGTGCGTTATGATGTGCTGTAGGTCTTTATGAAGAAAGAAGAGGTAAGCGTATGACATCACTTGTATATCTCTGTAAGATTATTGCTTAGAAATTAAAATTTATTAAGAGATTAAGTGGGAATTACGATGATTTGGTTTGCCGGTTTCATCTTTGCTACATTTTTCAGCTAGGTAACCAGTAGTAAGAACTTTGTTAACCATCATCAGTTGTAAGCGTAAATATATTGATGAAACTAAAGAGAAAATGTGACAAGATGATGCTTGTACTGTAGTAGCGGATTGGTAGGCCGGGTGCTTTTTTCATTTTGAGCTGAAATCAGTCGATCGGATATTTCATACAGAAGTACTTTGTCATTCAAGATATGTTCCAAGATTTTGTAAATTTCCCTTTGAACAGTAAAGTCCATTTTGATATAGATTACCTTAAGTGGTTGTTATACCTTTCGGCAAAATTACCTCTGATCCACTGGTGCTGATCACAATTTCGATAGTTTGTCGGCATCAGGGAATTAACGTTGTTGCCGACTAGGCACCAGTTGGTCAAACGCCTTTATGCTGGCAGGTGGACGGACACCAGTGAGTTATCTCGTGAAACACGCAGTAAGGCAGTCATGTAATCAAACTGGACACATTTGCTGAGGAGTTGGCGGCATTTGTTCACTTTTTGAAGTTCATCCTTTGTCTTTGCATGTACGTTTACGTAACTTGTTTAACATGTTACTAGAATGTTCCAGACATGTTCTAGAATGACGCAGATCTGAGGAGGAAGAGGCAAGTGTAAGGCCTTAACGATAAACGTAAGAATATTGCTTACAGATTGTAGTGAATTAAGATTTGACAGGGATTAGACTAATTTAGTAAAAATACGTGCATCCTTTCATTAGCATAAAACTCTTAATGTAAATTTACGGATATAGGAAACTAAGTATTCTTCAGGTTTTGGGAGAATTGGTTCAGTACCTTCGTGGTGTTGCGGTTAGCGTTACTGACTGCGAGTGCACGGTTCGCCTGGGATCAAACCTGGGTCAGGTCGTGGCAGCTGGTCCGCAGTACACCCAGCTGTTCATCCTCCTCTAGGTGGTAGTCGGTAGCACGGGTATCTGACATAAGTTGGTGTGTGTGTGTGTATAGGCATACATTCATAGCAATAAAGACATCGCACATATAAAGGTTAAGAAGACGGGGCAACACTGTGTAAAACTTCCTGTAACGAAGAAAAGTTTTCGGACGCGGCAAAGAAGGCGTATGCCGAAATGTTACTTTTATAACGACATAGCGATAACGATGTGAAATGTTACCACCACACAAGTTATTTATCCACTTAAGAAGGGTAACGTTTATGGCGAGTGAGTTCCTAGTACTCACTGAATTTCTAGTTTTAGCTTGTTTCATGGCTTTGTAGTAAATGTCAAAATGCTTTCTATATATTCTTATAACCGTGCGCATGTTTTGAAATGTTGTGTTGATGGTTTGCTCTTAATTTTCCAGGCAGTGCGGACCGCCCCTGCTACAGGACCCCCGGGTGGACCTGGGCAGGAGTGTCGGACGCCCACGCATCATCTTCCTTCAGGTTAAGGTGAGTTGACATGTTGGTCCTTCCATCCCCACCTTACCTGCTGTTGTTGGTGCTTTCTTCACCACCTGGCCTGCTGTTGGTGCTCCCTCAACCATCACCATCTGACACCCCCACTGTTTACTCATGACACCAGACACCACCACCGTTTCCTCTTGACACCTGATGCCACCACCGCCATCACCTTTTGACATCTGACACAACAATATCACATCTTGACACCAGGCACCACCACAGTATATTGACACACTAGTATCACATCTGACCACTTTAACCCACCAGCACCACCTTGATGCTAGAAACTACCACAGTCATGTCTCGCCACCAGACCACCTTCACTTCATGACACCGACCACCACCCTGCGCACTTGATATCGCTACCACCTTATGACGTCTTACATCACCACGAAATCAGCCCACAATCTCATGAGACACTCGCCGTGTCTTTATACATGGCACCACCCTTGAGTTATCACCACCACTCGACACATGACACTGCCGCCTATTAGCATTTGACACCACCACTACTATTACTTGACACCTTACACAGCACCAGTATTATGTGACACCTGACACAGCACCACTGCTTTTTGATACATGACACTACCATCACCTTGTTGAAACAGTCATGACACCACAACCACCACTTCTTAACACTGCCTCTGTGAACGTTTCACAACCGCTCTGGTGTTGAAGATGTGTAAATAATTATGGCATTTAACATTATTGTTGAATTGTATGTATGAATATTAACCCTTTAAGAACGACTGACCTTGAACGACGCTTATGACGCTTGAGCGTAACTGTACCGCCCTTGAGCATAAGAGTACGACCATCGAGCACGACGAGACAATTTTTGGGGACGATTTCGTTTTGCCTTTGGCCTGACCCTTGAGCTCAGCCGGTGCCATCATACCTAAGGGTTGTACTTTCGTGCTCAGGACTCGTGCCATATTGCTCAGGGGGTAAGAAATGTACACCAGTGTTGGGGAATTGTAAGTCTCATGTTCGTCTTTGTATTACAGGTAAGTGATGTTTAACAGCTCGTCGTGGGACACCATCGCCACACACCGCTTCACTACGCTCCACAAAAGGTACGTTCATTATTTTTTTTTTTCGTTTCGTTCTTATGAGGATGGACACCAGTCTCATGTTACCTATAACCAGTTATAGGTCAGTGTCCAGGTGAAAGTCAGACTCTTATCCAGAATGGTTTCCATTGGAAAGTCAAAAACCTAAAGAGGTGAAACTTAAAAATTTTAATTTTATATGTTATTTTTTGCCAAAACTTTCCCTTCGTTAAACGCTTCAGTCCCCTTACTTGAAGGTGTTATAACCCTCAATTAATGGGCGTCAAAGTGTTGCTGTTATTGGGCGTCATTGCCTTCATATTGATTAATGGGCGTCAGAACCTTGTAGGCGTGGGAACAAACCGTCTAACGTTCCTGTAGGCGTGGGAACATACCGTCTAACGTTCCTGAAGGCGTGGGAACATACCGTCTAACGTTCCTGAAGGCGTGGGAACATACCGTCTAACGTTCCTGAAGGCGTGGGAACAAACCGTCTAGCATTTCTTTAGGCGTGGGAACAAACCCCGTCTAGCATTTCTTAAGGCGTGGGAACAAACCGTCTAACGATTCTGTAGGCGTGGGAACAAACCGTCTAACGTTCCTGTAGGCGTGGGAACAAACCGTCTAACGTTCCTGAAGGCGTGGGAACAAACCGTCTAGCATTTCTTTAGGCGTGGGAACAAACCCCGTCTAGCATTTCTTAAGGCGTGGGAACAAACCGTCTAACGATTCTGTAGGCGTGGGAACAAACCGTCTAACGATTCTGTAGGCGTGGGAACAAACCGTCTAACGTTCCTGTAGGCGTGGAAACAAACCGTCAAACGTTCCTGTAGGCGTGGAAACAAACCGTCTAACGTTCCTGTAGGCGTGGAAACAAACCGTCTAACGTTCCTGTAGGCGTGGGAACAAGCCCCGTCTAACATTTCTTTAGGCGTGGGAAGAAACCGTTTGATTATGTAAGCGTGGGAACAAACCGTCTAACGTTCCTGTAGGCGTGGGAACGAACCCCGTTTAACGATTCTGTAGACGTGGGAACAAAACCTGTCTAACGTTCCTGTAGGCGTGGGAGTAATCTCCATCTAACGTTCCTTTAGGCGTTGGAACATAGTCTAACGTTCTTGTAGACGTGGGGACAAACCGCGTCCAACATTCCAGGAGGCGTGGGAACAAACCCCGTCTAACGTTACTGTAGGAGTTAGAATAAACCGTATAACCTGTAGGCTTGGGAACAAAGTCTCGCGTGTCTGTAGGCGTGGGAACAAACGCTGTAACGATCCTGTAGGCGTGGGAACTAACCCCGTCTAACGTTACTGTAGGCGTGGGAACAAACCTCGTCTAACCATTCTGTAGGCGTTTGAATAAGCCGTTTGACGTCCCTGTAGGCGTAGGAACAAACCCCGTCTATCGTTCCTGTAGGCATGGGATGAAATGGTCTACAGTCCCCATAGGCGTGGGAACAAACCCCGTTTAACGCATTTATAGAGGTGGGTACAATCCCCGTCTAACGTCCTTGTAGGCGTGGGAACAATCCGTCTAACGTCCTATGTAGGCGTGGGAACAATCCGTCTAACGTCCATGTAGACATGAGAACAAACCGTTTAGTATACCTTTAGGCGTAGGAACAAACCCCGTTGAACGTTCATGTAGGCGTGGTAACAAAGTGTGACGTAACTGTAGGCGTGGGAACAACCCCGTCTAACGTTCCTGTAGGCGTGGGAACAACCCCGTCTAACGTTCTTGTAGGTGTAGTAACACAGTCTGACGTAACTGTAGGCGTGGGAACAAACCCCGTCTAACGTTCCTGTAGGCGTGGTAACAGACTAACGTTCCTGTAGGCATGGGAACAAACTCCGTTTAACGTTGCTGTAGGCGTGGGAACAAAGCCAGTCTAACGTTCCAGTAGGCGTGGGAAGATCGGTCTAACGTGCCTGTAGGCGTGGAAGAAAACCGTCTAACGTTCTTGTTGGCGTGGAAACAAACCACTTATAACGTTCATGTAAGCATGGGAACAAACCCCATCTAACGTTCTAGTAGGCGTGGGAACAAACCCCATCTAACGTTCTAGTAGGCGTGGGAACAAACCCCATCTAACGTTCTAGTAGGCGTGGGAACAAACCCCATCTAACGTTCAAGTAGGCGTGGGAACAAACCCCATCTAACGTTCTAGTAGGCGTGGGAACAAACCCCATCTAACGTTCCCGTAGGTATGGAAACAAACCGTGTGACTTCCCTGTAGGCGTGGGAACAAACCCCGTCTAGCGTTCATGTAGACGTGGGAACCATCCCTGTGTGGGTTGGGTGTCTTGGAGACTTGGGAACCATCCCTGTGTGGGTTGGGTGTCTTGGAGACGTGGGAACCATCCCTGTGTGGGTTGGGTGTCTTGGAGACATGGGAACCATCCCTGTGTGGGTTGGGTGTCTTGGAGACATGGGAACCATCCCTGTGTGGGTTGGGTGTCTTGGAGACATGGGAACCATCCCTGTGTGGGTTGGGTGTCTTGGAGACATGGGAACCATCCCTGTGTGGGTTGGGTGTCTTGGAGACTTGGGAACCATCCCTGTGTGGGTTGGGTGTCTTGGAGACTTGGGAACCATCCCCGTCTGGGTTGGGTGTCTTGGAGACATGGGAACCATCCCTGTGTGGGTTGGGTGTCTTGGAGACATGGGAACCATCCCTGTGTGGGTTGGGTGTCTTGGAGACTTGGGAACCATCCCCGTCTGGGTTGGGTGTCTTGGAGACATGGGAACCATCCCTGTGTGGGTTGGGTGTCTTGGAGACATGGGAACCATCCCTGTGTGGGTTGGGTGTCTTGGAGACGTGGGAACCATCCCTGTCTGGGTTGGGTGTCTTGGAGACTTGGGAACCATCCCTGTGTGGGTTGGGTGTCTTGGAGACGTGGGAACCATCCCTGTGTGGGTTGGGTGTCTTGGAGACTTGGGAACCATCCCTGTGTGGGTTGGGTGTCTTGGAGACGTGGGAACCATCCCTGTGTGGGTTGGGTGTCTTGGAGACATGGGAACCATCCCTGTGTGGGTTGGGTGTCTTGGAGACATGGGAACCATCCCTGTGTGGGTTGGGTGTCTTGGAGACGTGGGAACCATCCCTGTCTGGGTTGGGTGTCTTGGAGACTTGGGAACCATCCCTGTGTGGGTTGGGTGTCTTGGAGACGTGGGAACCATCCCTGTGTGGGTTGGGTGTCTTGGAGACGTGGGAACCATCCCTGTGTGGGTTGGGTGTCTTGGAGACTTGGGAACCATCCCTGTGTGGGTTGGGTGTCTTGGAGACGTGGGAACCATCCCTGTGTGGGTTGGGTGTCTTGGAGACTTGGGAACCATCCCTGTGTGGGTTGGGTGTCTTGGAGACTTGGGAACCATCCCTGTGTGGGTTGGGTGTCTTGGAGACGTGGGAACCATCCCTGTGTGGGTTGGGTGTCTTGGAGACTTGGGAACCATCCCTGTGTGGGTTGGGTGTCTTGGAGACTTGGGAACCATCCCTGTGTGGGTTGGGTGTCTTGGAGACATGGGAACCATCCCTGTGTGGGTTGGGTGTCTTGGAGACTTGGGAACCATCCCTGTGTGGGTTGGGTGTCTTGGAGACATGGGAACCATCCCTGTGTGGGTTGGGTGTCTTGGAGACATGGGAACCATCCCTGTGTGGGTTGGGTGTCTTGGAGACATGGGAACCATCCCTGTGTGGGTTGGGTGTCTTGGAGACATGGGAACCATCCCTGTGTGGGTTGGGTGTCTTGGAGACATGGGAACCATCCCTGTGTGGGTTGGGTGTCTTGGAGACATGGGAACCATCCCTGTGTGGGTTGGGTGTCTTGGAGACGTGGGAACCATCCCTGTGTGGGTTGGGTGTCTTGGAGACTTGGGAACCATCCCTGTGTGGGTTGGGTGTCTTGGAGACTTGGGAACCATCCCTGTGTGGGTTGGGTGTCTTGGAGACGTGGGAACCATCCCTGTGTGGGTTGGGTGTCTTGGAGACGTGGGAACCATCCCTGTGTGGGTTGGGTGTCTTGGAGACGTGGGAACCATCCCTGTGTGGGTTGGGTGTCTTGGAGACGTGGGAACCATCCCCGTCTGGGTTGGGTGTCTTGGAGACGTGGGAACCATCCCCGTCTGGGTTGGGTGTCTTGGAGACGTGGGAACCATCCCTGTGTGGGTTGGGTGTCTTGGAGACGTGGGAACCATCCCTGTGTGGGTTGGGTGTCTTGGAGACGTGGGAACCATCCCGTCTGGGTTGGGTGTCTTGGAGACGTGGGAACCATCCCCGTCTGGGTTGGGTGTCTTGGAGACGTGGGAACCATCCCTGTGTGGGTTGGGTGTCTTGGAGACGTGAGAACCATCCCCGTCTGGGTTGGGTGTCTTGGAGACGTGGGAACCATCCCTGTGTGGGTTGGGTGTCTTGGAGACGTGGGAACCATCCCCGTCTGGGTTGGGTGTCTTGGAGACATGGGAACCATCCCTGTGTGGGTTGGGTGTCTTGGAGACGTGGGAACCATCCCTGTGTGGGTTGGGTGTCTTGGAGACGTGGGAACCATCCCCGTCTGGGTTGGGTGTCTTGGAGACGTGGGAACCATCCCCGTCTGGGTTGGGTGTCTTGGAGACGTGAGAACCATCCCCGTCTGGGTTGGGTGTCTTGGAGACGTGGGAACCATCCCCGTCTGGGTTGGGTGTCTTGGAGACGTGGGAACCATCCCTGTGTGGGTTGGGTGTCTTGGAGACTTGGGAACCATCCCTGTGTGGGTTGGGTGTCTTGGAGACTTGGGAACCATCCCTGTGTGGGTTGGGTGTCTTGGAGACATGGGATGCCCCACATCTTTGTGTGTGTTGGAACCATGTTGCTGTATTTTTTTTCTTGGATGTGTTGGAACCACGTTCCATTTTTAGGATGGAACCACGTCCCCTTCTTTGTGATGTTGGAACCACGTCCTTTTTTTGTTGAAACTACGGTGTCCCTTTTTTGGGATGTTGGGGCCACGTCCCATTCTTTTGGATGTTGGAACCACGTCCCCATTTTTCTTGGAATCGCACTTTTTTTTTTTTTTTACCACATCCCCTTCTTTTTGGATGTTGGAACCACATCCTCGTTTTTTCTGGATGTTGGAACCACATCCTCGTTTTTATCTGGATGTTGGAACCACATCCCGTCTTTGTTCTGGATGTTGGAACCACATTCCTGTCTTTGTTCTGGATGTTGGAACCACATCCCCGTCTTTGTTCTGGATGTTGGAACCACACCCCTGTCTTTGTTCTGGATGTTGTGACCACATCCCCGTCTTTTTTTTGTTGTTGTTGTTGTTGGAATCGGATCCTCGTCTTTTTTCTGGATGTTGGAACCACATCCCCGTCTTTTTTATGGATGTTGGAACCACATCCCCGTCTTTTTTATGGATGTTGGAACCACATCCCCGTCTTTTTTATGGATGTTGGAACCACATCCCGTCTTTTTTTCTGGATGTTGGAACCACATCCCCGTCTTTTTTTCTGGATGTTGGAACCACATCCCCGTCTTTTTTTCTGGATGTTGGAACCACATCCCCGTCTTTTTTATGGATGTTGGAACCACATCCCCGTCTTTTTTTCTGGATGTTGGAACCACATCCCCGTCTTTTTTTTCTGGATGTTGGAACCACATCCCCGTCTTTTTTTCTGGATGTTGGAACCACATCCCCGTCTTTTTTTCTGGATGTTGGAACCACATCCCCGTCTTTTTTATGGATGTTGGAACCACATCCCCGTCTTTTTTTCTGGATGTTGGAACCACATCCCCGTCTTTTTTTCTGGATGTTGGAACCACATCCCCGTCTTTTTTTCTGGATGTTGAAACCACATCCCCGTCTTTTTTTCTGGATGTTGGAACCACATCCCCGTCTTTTTTTCTGGATGTTGGAACCACATCCCCGTCTTTTTTTCTGGATGTTGGAACCACATCCCCGTCTTTTTTCTGGATGTTGGAACCACATTCCCATAGTTTTTGGATGCGTTGAAACCACCTCCCCGTCTTTTTGATTGTGTTGAAACCACTCCTGTTTTTTTTTTTTAGATGTTTTGGAATAAACTCTCCCTCATTTGATTGGTGCAATGGAAGCCCCATGTCCTTTTTTTTGGGGGGTGGGCTTTTTTATGGATGAGTTGGAACCACCTCCCCATCTTTTATTGGATGAGTTGGAACCACTTTCGTCTTTTATTGATGCTTTGGAATCACCCCAATGTCTTTTAGTTGTGGTGGAACATCCGAGGGTTTTTTTTTTTTGTTCCTGACATGTGTACGCCTTTCAGCTATTCACTTGGCGTCGGAACATCCCTTTTGTTGTGGGTATTCTGGCATCAGAAACGCCTTACATCAGTTCGGGTCTGGTAATCCTCTTACTCCTTAGATTTCTTAGGGCACCCCTACCCAGCTTGTGTTTCATAGGGCGCCAGGGTGGTCCTCCTCTCGTTCCCTTTCCTCTGTCTTGTGGCAGAGCCCTTCCCTCTCCCCTATATATTGCCAGAGCCCCCTCTGCATAAGGCGTCAGACTCCTTCCTTCGATATTTTTTAGGCATTTAGAGGCACCCTCCTCTTCCTCCAATCTTTGTCATCAAAAGCCAGCCTTCATCTTTCAAATCGAAGGGCGTCAGAGCCCTCCCTCCCATCTCCTGGGGTGTCGGAGCCCTCCCTCCCATATGTATCCTGGGACGTTAAGGCCCTCCATCCCGTCTACCGGGCATCATAGCCCTCCCTCCGTCCCTCCCGTCTCCTGGGGCGTCAGTGCCCTCCCTCCCTCCCATCTCTCGGGCATCAGAGCCCTCCCTCCCCTTCCCCCCCTGCCAACGGGGGAGCACCTTGACGTGGTGGCAGGGCTAGAAACGTCGTCGGCGGAGTCACCCCCTGCATTAGTGGTTTGCACTTCCTGTGGGAGTGGCTGCTGGGGGCACAACCTGCAGGACTGGATGTTCTATTCACCCCCTGCAAGAGTGGCTGTTATGGCGGCACCTGCAGGGGTGTTTTTGTGGGAGTATCTCCTCCAGGAGTGGCTGCTGGGGGGACAGAGTGCAGGAGGGTCAGACGACGACCGACGACGTGGACCAAGACTCCCCCACCCTGGTAGCTATGCGAGGCATCCGGCCAAAACCCTCCACATTGTAGGGAACACAGTGATGTTTTCCAACAACTCCGTCTTGGTTGGGGACCTGGAACCTCGTACATGTGAGTTGAACTATATAGCTAGATTTATCGCCCTTTTAGCTTTGCAACTAACGGTACAATTAGGGAACAACCTGGCGAAACAGACCGTTTGTAAATATTGTTGTTGCCACATTGATGAACAGTTTAGCCAGAGGATATGTATTAAATGTTATATTTTAACCAAAGGATGTGAATTGGATATATTTGATTAACAGGACTGTATTCTTTAAACAAGCGATCGGTAGCAGATGTACACTTGTGCGAGGTCATGATGTGCGTAATGTCAAAGTTCTTCAGAGTAAAGTAGTAAATGTTGAGAAATGGCATTGTTCTCGTAGTAAGATGACGTCCAGCACTCGTAGATGCTGCCGTTGTCTCCGTTATATCTGACGCTGCTTACTTATATAATGGGAAATACTACTTAGAGTTTTGAAATTGATGTATGATAAAGTAAGAACATCGATAATTGTAAGAATAGTCGAAGACGGAAAAAATTTAAGAATTTTTCAAGAGTTGGGAAGTTGAAAATAATTAGAATCCTAAAGATGCTATTTAATCAAATATTCGGGACGCCTGGAGAATGTCAAATACAAGGCGATGCACAATACAACGTTAAAACTGACCGTAATAGAAATTTAGGTAACAGGCATGTGTAAACTTGATGTAAACTTTGTAGAAATTGTGTATTTATTTGAAAAGTAAGCTTAGTGGATCAACCTTGAACATTTTCGTAAATTCACACTCAGAAATGCAAAGGAATTTGAAATGTGTATTTAATAGTTTACTGTGGCTCATTACTATTTTTGAAAATCGGGAAAGTGTGCAACTTGATTATGGAAGTTTATAGTTAAATGTACAGCATTTTATTGAAGTTTATAGTTTAGTGTGCTGCATTTTAAACTTGCAGAGAGAACTTTATTCGAAGATATTTTACTTTGTCATTACTTGTCTTTCTCCATGATTTCCGTTTCATTATGTAATCATAATAATTCATAATTTTTGCCCACTTCTACCGCGACCCCGGGAACATCCTTGCGACCATCATATGGGTCGCAACCCTGGGTTTGGGAACCACCGCTTTAGGTATTGACTTTAACAGTGCCCAGTATAGTTGAGGACTCTGACTCTGTATATATTGGTTTAGATGCGTTAGTCCCGTGTTAGCCATGGCGAGGTTGTAGTTAGTACGTTCGCCACCCACCATTGATTGTCCTGTAATATTAGTCCATGGTTCGATTTCACTGAAAAAAAATTTCTCATTGCCTAGTGTAGGTCCTCTGTTGAAGTTTAAAGGTATCCAAGTTGTAACAGGACATTTTCTCCAGCCCAGGGTCTCTGTCTTTACAGGTCTGGGGAGCCAACATCCACATTCATTTGCCCAGGAGGCTGACGAATCATCAGCCAGCCTTGTAATTTCCTGCTTGTTGATTATTCTCGTCTGTCTTGACGTTGGCCTCACAGTCCTCGCGTCCGTCCAGTTGACGTTAGGGTCTCTCGCCTCGAGACACTACCTCACTAGTTTGGTCCCCCTTCTGAACCTCCACTTTAAGAGGGAGGTATTTTGTGTGTGTGTCTGTTTATCTTGTATGATGACTGCCTGTGGTTGTTCTGTACAACCGTATGCGACGACATGCTTCTCCTGTTTGTCTGAAGCGAATCGTGTCTGATCTTTCATGTGAACTATTTATTGCGTGTTAAGCTATTCTGATAACCTCGGCCAGATTCTTGCCCGTGAATTCCTCGCATCTCTAAAATTTAATTTCTAGTGAAGCCATCGTTAATCAGGCGAGTACGAAGTACAGACCCGTTTTGGTAAGCTTTGACCTTAACGACCCCAATGATCACTGACCAGGAAGGCTAACTTGGACCTTTCTGTGCTTGTATCTGTAAGCTGGGTTTCGGTTGATTTTCATAGTGCCTCCTACATGGAATGTACCGATTGGTAGAAACAATAGATGTATTCAAAATACTTGAATTCGTAGATTATCATGGTGCAAACTTAAGTGATATACAATGAATGTTTTCATGTCTTCGCATCTTAACTTTATTGAAACTTAAGATCCTATTCCGACGCCCACGTATCGGACGGACACCTTGCTGGCATAAGAAGCAAGAGTAGAGTTGCTTTGTCGTAGCTCCGTGGTACTGTTGACTCTTGAGTGATGAAGGTACTATACCCTTGCCTGAGATGGTCGTTATGTTACATGCACTGTTACTGTTGCCCTACCTGTATACAATGTGGGCCCGTGAAAGTCTTTTCATTTTGGATTAATGTTTGTACCAGTCGGTAAGATTCATACAATGTGGGGGGCTGACCAGGAAGAAAATCGACTGAATACCCAATTATCGAAATGCAATAGAGAGATCTGTCAGTCTTCCTGAAGAGTAAAGGGCCATGCTCAAAGCTTTCTGCTTCGCCCTCCTGTATTAGCACAAAGGAACTCAAATAGCAACAAAGTTAGATCTTTATGAGGCTGTTGGTCATTAAAGAATCAGAAGATAGGTGTTCGTTAAGACAGAGCAGAAGAGGAAATGCAAGATAAAGGAGAAATCTTTCCTAACTACAGAGGCGCAGATTACGTTAAGCTTGGGAGTCTGCGATGTGCCAGTCCAGACTCATTAAAACCTGTTGATATTGATGTGTGTAACTGTCTTTCCGTCACATATTACAGACTCCTGTCCATCTGTACTTCAGGCGCAAACCTCGGGGATGTCGTCGTTCCTGCCTACCTGCCTCCATCGCTGGACCCACACCCAGCCCCACCATTACGGACTCGTGTTTCGCCATCATACATTATTGTTGGTTGGACGGTGGGCCACAGCAAGCCCTGCCACGCCTGTACTCTGCGTTTCCCGTTCATTGTTAACATGTCAGACCACCAGTAATGTGCTTACCGTTCAAAGGTCGGATGTCTTATTCTCGATGCATCATCCCTGTAAAACGTTTACTGTTGTAGAAAATAAACTCGTACTCACACCAATTTAGTATATTTTTTTAAAACTGCCTGAATGTTTTTATAATTTTTGATTTTTTCGTATCGTCTTACCTCTGTTATACAAAGATCATTGAACGTTATACCATTTATATTATGCTGTAGGCTGTCTCCTACTGCCCATACGCTGTCATGCTACGCTTCCTGGAGGAATATTGAGAATCATGAAGTAATGCGTCTGTCTAACCTCAACTTTAACCTTGGACAGTCATAGGGATGTGGCCGGCTTTGCAGTCACTCCACTCCCTTCAGAGCATGGCTCCATTAACTCGGAACGCTTGTGGCCCACCTTACCTCGAGCACGGTGGTGCGATTAGTGGGTACGATGGCATAACCTTTGACCTGACCCTTAAGGTTCTGGTTAAAAGCCAGCCCATCCTAACCAAAGGTGGTACCGTTGTGTTCAAGCGTCTCGTAGATCGTACCATCGTGCTCAAAGGATGGGACAGGATACCTTCACACATGATCTAAAGCAAAACGTGTGCCGAGAAAACCTGGAAAATAACCATTAGATATTGATTAGACTGGTTTTTAACCACGTGCAATAGAGATTCTCTTTACGAGTAAAAGAATCATTCCTATTTGTACGTAGTTTCCCGCGTTATTGCCAGGAATGTTGAAAACGCATCATGGCCGCATAACCATTCTCTTTACTGCCATGTATAATGCACACAGACCACAGGGGAAGGAACACTTCCCACCACGTATTTCCTGCGTGTCGTAGAAGGCGACTTAAGAGGGGTAGTGGCTGGATACCCTACACTTTGTATGTTTAATATATATATATATATATATATATATATATATATATATATATATATATATATATATATATATATATATAATTTCACTGGACGCAGATAGTTTCAGTATTTGGCCTTCCTGTCAATCTCTAGGGCATGCACCAGACATTGACCATATTTCCGACCTCCATCGTTCGTTCATATGAAGATCTGAAACGAGCGACCTTTGCATTTAGAGCGGGTGGTCCTGGGATCCACACTGCCACCTAGATTGGCATTCCAGCTGCTGCCTCTAGTGAGCTGGTATCTAGAACTTATGCTTGATACCCCATGAAACTTCAAAGCAGGGCCCCTCCATACTGGCCCAGGCCTCGCCATTGCTGAAGCAAAGTAATGCTCTCATTACGGAAGGCTCGCCTATTAACTGTAAGGTTCCCCCTCTTCGTAGGCGTTTACCTGCTATCACAATCCTTCCCTCGGCACTCGTATTGGTTAAGCCCTTCGCCTTGTTGCCCCCATCTGCTCAGAACACCGGTGTAACTGGTACAGAAATGGCTGATGAGTAAGCTTAACATGCAGCGACGTATGAGTTCTGTTGAACTTTACCGTCAGGCACAATGACATCACTTCTAGAAGACTATGCAAACTATACTGATGGAAGAGAACTGCAGCTCCTCGTGTATTGGAAGTGGTAACTGGGCTAACGGAGTAATACCTTGTGAGTGTTGAGATGGTTGTTGTAGGTCTACACCTTGGTAAACATTTGAAGGCCTCGTGAATTTAAAATGGTGCTGCAGATGTAAGGGCACAGCGAAAGCGAAGTACTGAGGTCCTGGGGCTGCGGATGCAGTTTTGTTTCAGTTGGTATGGAGACTCCGGGAACTTGAGGAAAGAATTCCCTCCCCGGTGGCCTTGGATGCCGGCTGATCGAATCGAATAAGGATGAGAGAGCAGCCAGCATCGCACATTGACGCCTAAGTATAGCTACCCAGCGGGAGTACGCAAGTAGCAGTAGGTTTACCTTCACTTTTCGAGGGCCTGGAGGGGCTCTGAGTGTAATCTAAATCTTCATGTTAAAGGCTTCTCATAGACTGAGACCTCGTAAACCAGATCGTGTGTGCGCGAGAAAAAAAAAAAAATGGTGTGGTACGGAAGAAAATATGTGACAGTCATGGGAAGAGAAGTACCTGCATGAGCTCCATTTATTCTCTTGCCAGGTGGTACACTCTCACTATATATATATATATATATATATATATATATATATATATATATATATATATATATATATATATATATATATATATTCCTTTCTCCATCCACATATTTTTAATGAGATGCATGGTACATAATTCTCTATACTCTACTGATGACTTGCACCTTTCAGTATGTAACGCTCGAAGACACTTCAGTTCTGTGTCGGTGAGCCACCACACTTGTCGCCCCAGCAAAGCACATCATTATTCCCGCCACTGTGTCGTGAACTCCGTCCCAGGTTCTCCCTCAACATGGGCTACTGTCTCGTGTTCTAATAACGTTCTTCGTGTTGTAATCATATTCACAATTGGACTTTCATTGCCGTTATTCCATGCATTTGCCTGTTTTTTTGTTTTTTTTTCAATACAAATGTTTCTTTACTCCTCAGTTGACAACTATTAAACCACACACTTCCGCTGCTCAGTCTCTAATCTGAATTGTTTGTTTGTATAAGTTTCTCGTGTTATCCAGGTCTGCGCTGAATACTACTTTTGCTCTCCTTATTTAACAAGTCTTCAATGAAAACTACATAAAACCACCATACTAAGTGTCTTCATTTAGATTTTCCAAAGACTCTACCTGTTTCCCGTTACATCAGTGGGCATTCGTCAACCTTATGTAAGGTAAAGTTACCTCTGATGACACTTTAATTCCAGTTATCCTGATACAGCGAGTATTTCACCGTGCGGGTCATGTTCATCATGAGAGCGCCAGTGCAAAAGTGTTACAGAGGTCACAAAGGGTCTGTTAGACCCCTGTGGCCACTTGATTGTAAGCGAGATATTACAGGTCTGGTTTATTATATAACCTTATTGTCTTAGCATTTAGTACACATCTTACTTATTTATTGGATATAGAATGTTATGATCGATCTTAACATCTAAAATGTTACAGTAACGAAGATCATAGACAGCAAACTTCCCCTCAAATGTAACATAAACTGTGATGGTGCTTCTGTTGTTGATTCCCTCTTCATACTTAGTTTTTTTTTTAAGTAACTTCAAGCGTTTGAAGTTCATGTTGCCTTTCTATCGAGAATGTTGTGGTTCCGACAGTTTTTATCGACCTTTAGCACGACAGTATGATCCTGGCCTTTGTCCCGACCTCAATGGGTCAGGTCAAAGGCCTTGGATTTTACAGTCATGTTGAAGTGGTTATATTTTTACAAGTAATTATATTTTGATGGATTGAGAGACTGCTGTATTCACCAACAATAATTATCGGCTTCATATAGCTAGGGATTTATTAGAATACTTGGTGATCTTTGTAGATTTATTCATAAATCAGGCATATATATTGTACACGGTCAGAACAGAAACATTCCTGTGTCAGGATAAATCAGACTGGCTAAAAGTTAACACTTCAGTTATTTGACTAGTTCATTACTTCCAGACTACGAGAAGTAAGAAATATTCTACACACACAAATTATTGATAATGACATCCGGAGAAAAGTAGACATTAAGGAAGATAGAAACAATATTTCGGGGGAAAACTAATGAAAATGAAATCTTGAAACTAAGATTATTGGGAAACATGATTTTTCTGATGCAGACAAGAAATCGATTAAGAATTAAGCAGACTAATATCAGAGAAGTGAAACATACGCGAGGAGAACATTTCTACATTGTTCGAGGCTGGAAATGAAATTCCTTATATAAATAGATTTGTATGAGGCAATGATACTCGCCATGAGAGTTAGAACAAATCAACAGACCTTACACTCTATCACAGCATTTAGCTCGTCATTCATTGAATGGAAAGGTATGTATATAATATTAATCATGGATTAACATTGTGCTCTGTCACTATCCGTAAAGTTACTGTAGCAGTTTGCAAGAATAAACAGTTGTTAACTTTATATAATACACTGCGTTTCGGGTATTCTATAGAAACTACATGAAGAACGATGCGGGTTGATTTTTTTTTTTCTGAGAATCCAACTTTTCCTGCGACATTTACGACACAGAATAGATCAGAACTCTGTAACCCGGCAGGAAGTTATAACCCGGCAGGAAGAATGTTTTAGATACTTTAAAACGTCTTCGACTTTGCTTAATGTATATGGACGTGCATTTCTAGTACATGAAGAGCATCAACAGTGGATAAAGTTCATAATGGTTGGGTGTGGTGGGACGTGGCCGCTCGGCCACTGTAGCTAGACTTCGCCTGGTTAACCACCCCACACCACACCGCACATGCCTATATCTACGTCGTTGCATGAAGGTTGCCAGGTGGGTCACGAGGTAAGGCACTTTACTATAGGGCAGGAAGGAGGCGGACCGTCGCGTCCATGTCATCCTCCTCTTCCGTCGCTAATGGTTCTCCTGATGAGGACATCAACGAAGTCTTCGTTGTACCCACGCAGGAGGTGATCGTGGAAATTACGTATAGTGTTTGGAAACTCGTCGAGAAGCAGATATTGTCAGGGACCTGTTGCAATAGTTTGCATGATACGTCAGCAGACATTAGAATGAACAGTGTAATTTGAAAGCGGTGAGGGAGGACCAGTGTATGTTTGGTGCCCGGGTGTGGAGGCCACGCTTATTATTCTCTTTGTCAGGTCCTCGTGTGTGTGTGTGTGCTCAGCTGTTAGTGATCCCGAATTCTGAAGGGGAAGGGCGTGATCAGGTCTGCATCGTATTCTGTCCTCCACGTAGATTTCAAATTCTATTCACTGGAGGTGGTGTTCGGGTCGGCGCCAGTCTCGTTAAGCTTGCGAGGCGGGGCGTCGGACCCACGTCCCACGACACCGTGGCGCAGAATACCGCTCACTAGTGTCATGATATTGTCTTGACACAAGGCATGGAGGCAGCTCACGAGACCCATTGTTATTGAAGGGAAACATACACACAAAAGGCTGCCTTGATGAAGGTGGTGTGGACAGGGAGGGACAATGGCCACAGCTATAAACCCTTAGGTGCGCCGGTCACCAGTGTGGTGACCCCGGGTATAACAGTGTGGCCGAGAGTCTGTCTAGTTACCTCGAGCACCACCTTATGACTCTGTGTTAAACGTCATCACTGGCCTGTACAGAGCCGTCCTGGCCCTCGCCTCCGGCTCACACTGCTGAGGAGATCATGACAGGCGCTTCCTATATCACGGTCACGGACCGAAGAAAACTGACGTATGGTATCACGGCAGTATCCTGGCTAACACACTTGTGGTCTGTCATGCTCGGAAACTAAAATGTTTAGGTACTAAGATGTGTTAGTCTCGTGTGAACTTCCGCAAGAATGAGTATGATTCTTTTAGGAAAAAGATATCTTCGTAAACGAATCGCTGATAAAACATTAAAATTGATTCTGATGCGAAGATCGCTGATGTGGCTGGACTTGCTGACATTAGTGATGAGTGTTGAGATATGATAGTCAGCCTTGGGTACTGAACAATCTTTTCTCGTGTATTCTTGTCCTTTTGTAAGTAAATCGTGAAGTCCTGAAGAAAGATTTCGTATTTCTTTTTACGGTCATTAGTTATGATTTGAGTAAACCTGGTACAGGTGGTGATTGATGGTGGTTGGTCCAGCGAGGGTTGGGATGTGGGCGGCCTCCCTCAGGAGAAGCCAGAGCGCTTGGTGATGGCCAGGTGGGTGGTCTGCCACTGACCCAGCTTCCTGTCTCCTCGCTCGAGTGACCCGGTCATGTGGTAACCCCGCTGCTGGTCAGCCGGGGTCAAGGTGGAGGTCAGCACCAGGCGGAAATCTCCGTCGGTTATCCCGCGGAAGGTCCCCTCGACCACCACCTCGCCTTCCCGCGTCGGCATCACTCGACCCACCGTCTTGTGTCTGCCAGAACAAACAACAATACATTAATCACTGAGCCTCACACCTTGCTATACAACATCATAACTACAGATACCTACCTCTGAAACTTATCTATGTGATGATCTATCATCAGTATTATACATTAGGTACAGAACCAACCTGTAATGGTGAATGTGTCGTTTGGAATACATAACACCGCCCCACCTCTGTGACTTACCTCACGTTCACCTGTACGTGGCTGTACACTCGAGTACATGTGATGTTTATCCTTCGCCTGAGTATTTAGGTTGGGGCATAAAGTAGTTAAGTGAAATCTATCATGTGGGCGGTGGCACGAGAGTACATACTGGTAGAGTGTAACAAAGGTCCAGGAACCGGGTCACATTGAGTTATACAACGAGATACTTAGTATGTGTGAACTGTTGACACTAGGCGAAGTTAGTGCTTCCCAGCTGTATGGGGTTAAATGACATTGTGGGTGAAATGCTCTCAATCTGGCATTCCAGCTACAACGCTGACCATACAGGCATAGAAAGCTCCGTGTGCTCACCACATAATCAATATATAGGTGATATAATGCTTTAGCTTCAGTCTTGCAAGTGACTCATAATGTGTAAATCACGGAAACTTTTTTTTTTTTTAAGAAATTTAATATGTTGAGGAAATTATTCTGTGGGAGTCTTGAGCTGCCGTCATGTGATGAAGCGACAGGCACTGCATATAGAATACGCCACCAGCGCATTCGGTATGCACAGTGTGCCGCGCATTTGTATTTGCATGAGCGTGGGTGAGGGGTTTCTAGCCTGGCACTTATTAACCTGATGGCTGTCTGTCCCATGCCCTTGTTACTCTGTGAAATATATACTCATAAAGTATGTATTTCTTTTCAAGGGTGAATGTGACATGAATGTACATAGACTTTAACAGGACACAGCCACACACACGTAAGATATAAGATATACTTGTTCCTCCATCTATACATGTCTTGATAGAGTGCACATGTATTAATCCTTTCATACATCACTCCTTACATACACCCATGATATATGCTCGCATGATGAAGGTATTAGAAAGACGTGAGAGGGCAGGGGAGGTAGTATTGAGCACATGGGGTATATAACCAGGTTAGGTTAGGGCCTGCGCCCTATCCCGTCTCCTCTTATTCCGTCTCAGTTCGTCTTCTGCAGCCTCTCCAGGGGATTGCTCCCCAGCCTCACGCCTTCTTCTGAACCCCTCCGTAAATATCCTCTATTTATTTTCCTTTTATCCCAGTGGTCCTGTTTTCTAATTATGGAGTTGCTTAAATAATCACGTTTTTGAAATGTTAGGGACAAAGAGCTTTGTTTATCACTTGATAACCGGATGAGTTTGTGAACGTTAGTCTCATAATTATCTTTAATGAAGTTATCCAAGTCTTTGCTACTTGGTCTTAAGGACAATTTTTGTATCTATGGCTTTCAGAAAGATTTTCTGTTACATTAACTCATTCTTACATGTCTCAACCCTCCCAGTATTCTGCCCCGCCTCTCTATACCTTACTAACTTTCACATTTTTCACTACCCTTCATCTCTCAGCATTGCTCACAGGCGCCATATACCCTTCCCCCAGATCTGTGTTAGCCTGGGATTCTGAATTATATCTCATACCTCCCTTCATCTGGGATCCTTTAATGTCTGTCATCTCTAGTTCCACCTTGGTCAGCGCTTGTGGTCTGCATATGGTCGATCAACCTTACTCAACCACTCGCTATTATGGTGTATTGGCCCACTTGATGACCTACATTCACATACCACAGTCATTCTTCTACTGCAAGGCAGCTTATGACTCAGTCAGCCTTCACTGCATGGCAACCCACGACTCAGTCAGCCTTACTGCATGGCAACGCTAACCCTTGCCCCTTACTGGCGAATACCATCTTGTCATTGGCTGCTCTCCTCGCCAGTGGTAGTGACGCCAGCCTAATTGTTTGGCTTGTCCCGTCTGTCTGAATGTCAGAGCTGATCCCTGATTTAGATTTCCCCAATCTTTACATTAAACTACCCTTTATGACCCCATGCCCAGCATGCTATATATATATATATATATATATATATATATATATATATATATATATATATATATATATATATATATTTTTTTTTTTATTAAAGTTTCTGCTTCCCTCCTACGTAGATTTCTTGAGAATTTCTTGCCATTTTACCTCCTTGTCCCGAGAACTGTAGATATGCGGGTTTCACCCCAGCCCCTCACAACACTGGCCTTTATCTTAGCCCCTCACACTGATGACCACCTCAGTCCCTCACAATAGTGACCTTCACTTAAGCCCCTCATATACGTGGTCCTTACTCCAGCCCCTTATAATGATAGTCTTCTTTCTAACCCCTTACAATAATGACATCACCCCCGCCTTTCTCGACAGAAGCCTCTCCTGGGATTATAGTAGTGACCTTCACCCCAGCCCCTGGCAATAGTGGTCCTCGTCCCAGCTCCTCACAGCTTTAGTCTTCACCCCAGCCCCTGACAAGTGTGGTCCTCACCCAAGCCCCTCACAACAGTGGCCATCACCTCAGCCCCTCGGAATACAGACCCTTGCCCTCGTTTCTATGATCGACGCTTCTTGTTTGTCTTTTTCTTGTTTCTTATGGATGTTGTTGCCTCTTGCATCCTGTCTTGCTTTACCCTACGTTAGGCTGACACCCTTCCCATACCGGTCTTGCTCTTCACCTTACTGACCTCTCTACCCTAATACTCTCACCTTGAACCTACTTCTGGCACTGCCCTCTCTTGCCTGACACTCTCCTCTTGCTCTCTCTCCTTTCTGACAGTCTCCCCTTTCACCCTACTTCCTGACATCTTGTCCATTCCTACCTGATCGTCTCCTCTTGCTCCCTCCTGACAGACACTCACTCTATAATCCTCATACAGCAGAGCCTCTAATTGGTTTCATTAATGTCAGGAGGTTGGGGAGGACTCCTCCTCCTAGACGTCAGCAAGGGAAATGAGCGCTTCCCCTTGGGCGTCACCAGTGGAGGTAGGTAGGGGTCCTTCCCTTGGCTGTCAGTAGGTGGAATGTCTTTCCCCTGGCTGGCGGGAGGTGTTGCTGGTTCCGTACCCCATGCAAGCAGTCGGCCCATGTTGGGTCCTGCAGTGTTAAACTACCATGTACCTAGTGACCTCCACACTCAACTTGTAAACTAATAAAAAAGAATGTAATTAGGCCCCGTGTAGAATATAGTGTCTTATAGCATTCAGGTGTTCAGTTATTTATCACCGATACAGCCTTTTTGTTATTAGGTTCCATAAAAGTGTCCAACTTGTGTAGTGTCGAGAGTTGGAAGAGCCTCCCTCCCAGAGTCCACAAAAGGAGGGCTCTTGTTACAGCTCTGCTTCCCGTTGTGTTGGTGGCCGCCCAGAGCCATGATAGGTCGGTGACGAAGCCCCACCTAGTCCCAAAGCTCACCAGGCTCACCATAAGTGTGGCTAAATTCTTGCTTTTCAGAGTTCATAATACTTCAAGCCTCCTTATGAAACTTCCCACTCCTTCCTAAAACCTTTCCATCGCTCTCCATTTTCCCTGCCCTCCTCCTCCTCCTTCCCCGTCACTGTCCAGCAACCACAGTTCGTCCTTCACCACTCAAACGTTTCCAGTCAAACATTACCCTTGCGTCATCGTTGGGAACCCTGGTATTATATGCATGCGAGCCATCGACCCCGCTGTTGTGGGGCTCCACAGATGATCACCGCTGGGTAAGCTCCTACCAGCCGAAAAGGAGGAAAACTTCATATGATTTTGGAGCTTATGATAATTGCAGCCCTTATTAAGTTACGGTTTAATCTGTGTCAGTCAATCACCCACTTCGTTAGCCATTTCATTTATACTGAATACTGAAACTGTGGCCGCATAAGCCATAATTTCATTCGCTGAACTAGCCCTGTTCCTTCGTAATTCACCTAAAATTAAACGTGTGAACCAAGGTCTTGAGTTTTCGGATATTATTAATCGTAGGTTTGGCCTAGACCGCCATGGGTCCAAACTTCAGCTTTACAGCTCTTCTGAAACTTGCCCGCCCCACTCACTGTACAAGACATATTGGTTATTATATACCAGAGAGGACGTCCATCAGTCATTAAGAGCAGCACTTCACTATCCTCCAACACTTCACCATCACAAACTCAAGTCCACAACTACTGCTTATATCACATAACACTTTTCACATCACACCGACCTAGGCATTAACGCTTTGACACAGTACTCATAATATCACGTCCTTCACATTACAGAGCTACATTATACACACCACATCATGCCTACCAAATCACATTCACATCATAACTTTCATATGTTTGCATGTATAATGTCACCACACATTGTACCCCCTATCTCATCTCTCACACATCACGCTCATTATGTATCACATTATGACGATACTGTGGTGTTACGTCAGGCCTACTACATCACATAGCATAATCACATCCATATGCATATTGTTATCACATGCATCACACAACACCTACCACATCACACCCACCACATTCTACACCACAAGCCCTGTGGGCTGGTCTAAACCCCATAAACAGCTGGTGGGAGATCTGCGCCACACTGTCCCTGGCAGATCAGGCTGAGCCAACTCCTGGAGATACGTTTGTTAACCTTCACTCTGCGTTCCACAATACTTCATCCCAGAATTCTTCTCCCACGTACTTGCATTCGTGATCAATGTTAGTGACGCTCTCTTACCCCCTCAGAGTTCACCTTGAGCCATATATAGAGGCTTGAGAGGATTTCACAGCTCGTGAATCTCCAGTGACACTCCCCACACTGACGTCAGTCGCATTGTGCCCTTCTTTCCACCCCATGTATAACCTGGACACACGTGAAATGTATGTAGCAGAGTCATGACTGTGTTTTAAAACCCAGTGTCGAGACGTCATCACTAGAGTGGTAGTGACGCACACCACAATGCCTCTTGTCTGACCAACTTTCACGGTAGTAAATCAACGTTGTAGCAACCGGTTCAGACGCTTGTTTTCCCGAGCAGGGGGCCTCCCTCGCTGCCTACATGATACGTCTATATCGCTGGCCTTGATACCTGAAACCATTACGTTCTTGAAGTAACTGGCTGTTAAGTGATGGCCGGAGTGTTACGTCTTGGGTGGGCAAGACCGTCCGTCACCCTGGCCGGTAGCAGTGCACGAGCCGGGAACTTTTTGTCCGAGGTTTTCACAACACCGAAAAAGGCTCGCTGGAACCCAGGTCATGACCCAGATTATTACGCCTTCATTATAATGGCTTCTGAGGAAAATGTTGCCAGTATGTTAACTGGTATATTGTCACAGTAATGTTGCATGACCATGTTGCATGACCGGTACACATCAGGGTTTCGCAAGTGTGGTTATGGTGCGGTTGACGAACGTATTGTTGTGGTATGCTGTAGGGGTCGGGCGAGGCCTCCAACCCGGCCTTTTGTGTTTGGCCATTCCTCTGCCTCCCTTACACCCCCTCCCACCTCCTCCCTCTCATATATGTGGTTGATATCTACGCACCACCGTCTATCTTCCTCGCCTCTTCCATGTTACTTACTTCCTGTTTATATTCTTTACTAACAAGACAGCGAGGCACCATCTTTCGGACGCACCATCTTCTTTCGTCCCCCTCCCTCCCCGTCCCCATTTTGCTCTCCGTCACACATACTGTAACGTAGGCAAGATATTACAAGTACACGAGGAACTTCAGTGTGTACGTAGGTTACAGAGATGTAGTTGATTATATACGGCAAGTTATAGAGGTGCACTGAGGGCCTCATTTACTTAGTATAAAGGTACGTCTGACAGGTCAGGTCAGAAGGTGTGCACAGGGATGGTATGATGATGTATGACACACGGGACAGATCATAACACTCACTGCCTGCTAGACAACATGGTTCCTAGACAACAACACGTTGTCGTATCTGTCTGGGACGCGGGGCAGTTGACATCTTGGAAGACTTGCGACGGGAGACTACCAGACATAATGTCTAGTCAGACAGCGTGTCTGCAGAGTGGTGTGGTAAGTTTACTGGGGAAATCTTGACTGTGGACTTGCCACGTAGTCCCTTCACTGATTTACTCGAATACATTAGATTGCGGAATGTTGAAACATTAGCATTTACGAATATCTCACGATTATGGCGATGTAGATGGTGTGCTCATGATCACTGAAGGTTGAGGGAGCCACTACAGTGTGCTGGGCCACCAACCCGGCCAGGAAACGCTACTCACCCTCACACAGGACCTACGGCTCCTCTTTGATATCTGAATAAATCAATAACAACCCCTTACTTGCTGCAAGACTGTGATGATGGCCGCAGACGACAGTTACTATATGTCGCCATACATGGAGAGGATTATCTCGCTTCTTGTAATGGTTAGTTGTAGGTTTTCACCAGTGATGTGACGTCACCCCAGGTACGGGTTAAGACTTACTGGGTTGTCCAGCACCTGGTGGTACGTCACGGGCACCCGAGGTCTTGACGCTGACCCTGACCCATCCACCAGGCCTCACCCACAGTGGGCGCGTCCACACCACCACTGACCCATCCACTAGGCCTCACCCACAGTGGGCGCGTCCACACCACCACTGACCCATCCACTAGGCCTCACCCACAGTGGGCGCGTCCACACCACCACTGACCCATCCACCAGGCCTCACCCACAGTGGGCGCGTCCACACCACCACTGACCCATCCACTAGGCCTCACCCACAGTGGGCGCGTCCACACCACCACTGACCCATCCACCATGCCTCACCCACAGTGGGCGCGTCCACACCACCACTGACCCATCCTCACGGGAAGTGACCCACCCGCCACCCTACAGGATGCCGGGCCTACGATGACAGACGCTTCCCACCACACTCTGTCTTACCATGCCCTCACACCACCACCACCCTCCCTCCCTCGCCACAACCACCCTGCCCTCACCCTCATCTTTTCCACCAAGCGTGACTCAGTAGTGGATGGTAATGTGATGAGATAAACTTAAGTCATGTCGGCACCCATACAAAAACATGTGGTCATCATATGTTGATGGAGGTACCCTATGTAGTCCAGGCATCATATGTTGATGATGTAGGACTCCTGCCAGTTTTTCCATTTTCAATGTTTTAGTTGTTATGAGCCATTAACGGAATGGACCGTTGCCTTTCCAATCCCAGTGCTCCAGCTATATTGTGTCCCACAGTGAGGAAAAAAAAGAATATATATATATATATATATATATATATATATATATATATATATATATATATATATATATATATAATGATAGAACGTTTCATTTATTATAGTTTAACAGTCTTATGAGTATACAATTTTCGGTAGTTTTAGTGATTTCACCAGTTTGCTAAATATATGGACTGGGCTTGATGTCATTATTATGGATTTGAATTCTGTTATCTCCAAATTGACCTAATTGATTTATCTTATATATAGATCACGAGACAGTTTCGTGGGATATGTAAACATCTCACATAAAATATAGAACTATTGGGCACCATTGAATATGTAGCAGCGCAGATGGGATAGGCTGGAGCATGGTTCTTGGAGCACCTGTCATGGTGGCGTGAGATAAGAAAAAGTCGTTACTGTGTTCATAACTACCTAACCTTTCCATCTCTTCGAACCATAACTCTGCCATCATATCCCTTCCTTCCCTCCCTCCCTGTTACAAGCTCCTCCCGTAGCCTCACGTGTCATCTTCATACCGTCACCTCGTTAAAAGATTGGATCCAATTTCCTCCGGCTGATTCCCTGGTATAATCCAATTTCCACGTTTGGTCGTCTGAAAAAGCAATCGAATCCTATATCCTGGGAGGAGGAGGAGCTTGACAACGGCAAGCGGTGCGTGGCAGCCATCGCTCATGGCACGTACGTCTATACCGCCGGCCGCCTGGGTCACACAACGCTAGTATTGCCCGCGCATCTCATGATATATGGTATGTGGTCTGAGGAGATACTACACCGGGATAGTGCCTCGCCTCTCTCTCTGATCTGCTGAACTTGCCGATAAATATCTTATTTTTTTCTAGTTTATTTCGGTGTTTTTGAGTTGATCATTAGCAGTTTAAAGTTGATGGCTCAAATATTGACATCTCTCTCGGTACTCTAAACAGTACAGAAAATGTTTAGAAACAAATAAAAGCAGCAGTACACCACAGTTTGCAAATTGACTGATTTAAACTGCAGTTATTGAGTATGACATTTACCATTAATTCTTGTTTTACGGAGGTAAATGTATCATAAAGTGGAATTTTCTCATAAAATTGATGGACATTGGAAACGGGAACTTTTACTCATTGTATATGTATAGCCATTTTACATGAATGTACGATTTTTTCTCTATATCTATCTATCTATCTATCTATCTATCTATCTATCTATCTATCTATATATATATATATATATATATATATATATATATATATATATATATATATATATCATTTAGATTTCAATTAACCCTTGAGTTTACATGTTGTTCAGTAAAGCTATGAGATATTCGAGTCAGTATTGGAGCTGACCGACATGAATGAATTTCTTGAAAAAAATTACGAAACTTAATTGGAAAATGAATCCACGAACACTATTAAAGGCAAATCCACTTTGACCTGCATGGCTGTAGTTAATGGAAACCTGGGGATATGATTATGACAGAACAACTCGAGATATATATATATATATATATATATATATATATATATATATATATATATATAGTATGTGTGTGTGTGTGTATATATGCGTGTGTAAATGGTCATGGCAGAGGTCAATACGAGTTATGTTTTAACGCAGTAATGAATAATTACATTACCTGGGCGTAAGCCATGAATAAATTTGACAGGTTTAAACCTAGGTGGAAGGATGGGGTTAGGTGAAGTGTGGGGGTGTGGGATTAGGTGAAGTATGAGGGTGTGGGAGTTACGTGAAGTGTAGGGGTGGGTTTGATGAAGTGTGGGGGTGTGGGAGTTAGGTGAAATGTGGATGAAGGAAGGTGTAGATGAGGTGAGCTGCAGATTAGGGGTCAGAGACCAGGTGAAGGTAATGGTGGCTACAGAGGTAGATACTATTCTTCACCTGGTCTAGACACCTTAGTCTACATGTATACACACAGCTCTACACAAGTATATATATATATATATATATATATATATATATATATATATATATATATATATATATATATATATATATTCACACATTACATACTGGCCTATACGTACACTCATTCCCCTACACCCTCCACACTTGTTTACTGAGAAACACATCCAACATCAAGCCATAATTAGAACATGCTTATTGAGTTTGGCCACCACACCTAGAGAAGCACATAGAAGTAATAGAGATGGTTCACAGGAGGGCAACAAAGAAGGTACCAGAAGTATGATAGCTGGGTTTAAGGGATAGATGAGAGGCCTTAAGTATTCCCATCATGGAAGAAAGAGCAAGGGGGACTTGATCACAACCTTTAACTTCTTAAACCAGCTTAAACCAGTGAAGTGTCCTTTAAATGACACAAGGATAGAACATCCATAGGCCATAAAGAAGTTCTTTTATAGTACAAGATAATTGGATGAATGACATAAACCGAGTTAGGAGACCGGAGACCGTCAGTGTGGACACCATACAGAAGTTTAAGTAGATGTATGATGGAGCAAGTTCAAGAGACAGGACCCACGTATGTAGACTCCCTCCCAATACAGTACAGATAAGTCATTACACACACACATATACTGGTCTTCATACATACACATACGATCAGATTTCCCTTTATGGTATTGGCAGTATCTGGTATGAGCTTGTGTGTTGGTTTATGATAGTCCACTTGTCTTCGCTCAATGAACACACCCATATGGAACGAGACTGTGCTGCTGTTGAGTGATCACCTTCAGGTCATGTGATAACAAAAGAACATTATGAAGAAAGCATGTCTGGCAGAATGATGAATGGGTATCGACTGTTGGATGAATATGAGAAATATATCGAGTTTAGATTACTACCAAATAAACAGAAGGAGTAAACGAAACAAATTGAAACTAAAGTGTGTGTAGGTAATGTTCAGAAGACAACGTCAGTTAGTGTGTAAGCAGGAGGAACCCATGCCAAGTTTGTCACTCACGATGAGGGAAGGTGGATGAAATTATGAAATACAAATTAGTCGTATCTATTATGATGATTACCATGAAATATGAATGTGATTTATTATTACGATATATAAGTTAACTGTAATATGAATTTAGTGTGATCACCTAATTGGAAAGATCTTTTAAATCGGTGTGTATCCTTGTATACACACTGTTAATGCCAATCATAAAGGATTTGTTTCATATGTTTGTGTGGTTTGTTGTAGAAAGTAAACACATTCATTCTTTCATTCTCAGATATTATTTCTCTGGTTATATTGCTTTGTCACCAAGATTGAAACCTGTCTGCTGGAGAGAATGTATCTCCCACGATGGCTCGGATGAAGTTCGACGTGATCAGTACACACACGCGTTACGGTCGTGGTGGTTAGCGTGAATGTGACAGATTTCTGGATAATTATGATAGCCACACTTTATGATTATTTCCATTTGAGATATGAAATCAATGTAACGTTTTTGTTATGGGAACTGACAGGAAATGTCGCTAGCAATAGATATTTCGCAATATCATGAGAGCAGGGCTACCGGTGCCAGGCCAAACCA
The DNA here is from genome assembly GCF_036320965.1 of Panulirus ornatus. NCBI lineage: Eukaryota > Metazoa > Arthropoda > Malacostraca > Decapoda > Palinuridae > Panulirus > Panulirus ornatus. The sequence continues at coordinate 26,254,213 of NC_092255.1, read as the reverse complement.
GTGGGCATTTCTCAAAATCCTTCGTCCGTCATGTCACATTGTTTCACACAAAAAGTGTTCAGATACTTTTTTTTTTACCGTGTGTACAGCTTGTAATTACTTGTCGTGCTATTTATTTATCTATGGTTGATCATCAGCTGCGTCGTTCCCTGGGGATTGTTGAACACAAAGCATGGAGGAGACAAATCGACAGCTGTTCCCAGTCGACTTGGGAGGTACAGTAAGAGAACTGAGCTTGCCCTTCCCTCAGTCCCCGACTTAACCCAATATGTCATTTATTTTCGCTCTGTTGTAATGGTTGTGTTATTACACGAGTTACTGTCTCGTACTTCACGATCTCCGATACTCTGTATATCCTACGTTACCTTGCTTTGTGTTGTGTGAATGCCATTAACGCTGTTCCTCATTTTCTGTGTCCACTCGGGGCCCACTTGTGTCACTCTTCTTTGTCAATGTATTTCACCTTCTGTACTCTTTACCCTTACCCTTACCTCCCCTGACATGAACCCTTCACCCAAACTGTCGCTGAAATGACTTGCGTATGTCTGTGTAGAGGAAATGTTCAAAACTAACCCTGAGATTGAAGATAAACTCAGTATATAGAATGCTCCAGCATATCCAATGGCAGTACAAAGGTTATGATTCAAATCCTCTTTTTAGACCCGCAACCATCATTTCGCGCCACAGTCGCAGGTGGGCGAGGTGTCAGGTGTTAGGTCATGCCGGGTCACTGCTGGGAGGGTTGGTGTGGGTCAGGCATGTCATGCCCAGTTGGCATGGATAGTGGGCTCCTTGAATGTGGGTGGGTGCAGGATACAAGGTGTGAGGGGGGGGGGGAAGATGATGTGGGATGAGTAGGGATCAAGAGGTGTTGGGAGAGTGACGTGTAGGGAGAGGCTGAAGGCAGATGGGAAAGGCTGAAGGCAGATGGGAAGAGGAGAGACCTGTGAAGAAGGAAGGCAGACGTACAGCTCAGCCATTTAAAGGTCAAAAGAAGTGTGGGTAAAGGAGTGGCATGGGCAGTGATGATATGTATGAACAAATATGTTGACATATGGATGTTATTGTGTGTCTGTGTACATAGGAATATATATTGCTGTTTACTGGAATATATATTACTTGATGAATAACAAGAGCCATATTAACCCCTGTACCAATGGTCGTATATTACTAAAAAGAATAATTGTATGGCGCAGGAGTGTGTGAGTGCGTGTGTATGCATGAGCTGAGACTTGACTACACGTGATGAGTGTTTAAACTGTAGTGGCTGAGGGCTCCCCACCTGGCGTCCTACTACCCGACCTTTTCATATATAAGCCTCTTGTCTTCCCCTCGTCCTGCCCATTCACCCAACAACCCCTTTCCCCCTCTCTGCCCATTCACCTGGAGACCCCCTGGCCCCCACACTACCCCCCCGCAGCACCGCCGTTACTACCAATTATCGGGTTAGCTCCACCACTTCAGCATCTCGCTCGTTCTAATGATTCCTCTTAAGGCCAGTTTACTGAGAATTTCTTGCTCATAAAATCCACTTCTGTCTACCTTCCTGTTTATCTTTCTGTCTAACCGTCTGTCTCCGGCTTTGTACGATCTTTCCTTTTTCAACTAAATGCCGGTAATCTTATATTGACTGGTGTGACCCCTGGTGGTGACTGGTGTGACCCCTGGTGGTGACTGGTGTGACCCTGGTGGTGACTGGTGTGACCCCTGGTGGTGACTGGTGTGACCCCTGGTGGTGACTGGTGTGACCCTGGTGGTGACTGGTGTGACCCCTGGTGGTGACTGGTGTGACCCCTGGTGGTGACTGGTGTGACCCCTGGTGGTGACTGGTGTGACCCCTGGTGGTGACTGGTGTGACCCCTGGTGGTGACTGGTGTGACCCCTGGTGGTGACTGGTGTGACCCTGGTGGTGACTGGTGTGACCCCTGGTGGTGACTGGTGTGACCCCTGGTGGTGACTGGTGTGACCCTGGTGGTGACTGGTGTGACCCCTGGTGGTGACTGGTGTGACCCCTGGTGTGACCCCTGGTGTGACCCCTGGTGGTGACTGGTGTGACCCTGGTGGTGACTGGTGTGACCCTGGTGGTGACTGGTGTGACCCCTGGTGGTGACTGGTGTGACCCCTGGTGGTGACTGGTGTGACCCCTGGTGTGACCCCTGGTGTGACCCCTGGTGGTGACTGGTGTGACCCCTGGTGGTGACTGGTGTGACCCTGGTGGTGACTGGTGTGACCCCTGGTGGTGACTGGTGTGACCCCTGGTGGTGACTGGTGTGACCCCTGGTGGTGACTGGTGTGACCCCTGGTGTGACCCCTGGTGGTGACTGGTGTGACCCTGGTGGTGACTGGTGTGACCCTGGTGGTGACTGGTGTGACCCCTGGTGGTGACTGGTGTGACCCCTGGTGGTGACTGGTGTGACCCTGGTGGTGACTGGTGTGACCCCTGGTGGTGACTGGTGTGACCCTGGTGGTGACTGGTGTGACCCTGGTGGTGACTGGTGTGACCCCTGGTGGTGACTGGTGTGACCCCTGGTGGTGACTGGTGTGACCCCTGGTGGTGACTGGTGTGACCCCTGGTGGTGACTGGTGTGACCCCTGGTGGTGACTGGTGTGACCCTGGTGGTGACTGGTGTGACCCCTGGTGGTGACTGGTGTGACCCCTGGTGGTGACTGGTGTGACCCCTGGTGGTGACTGGTGTGACCCCTGGTGGTGACTGGTGTGACCCTGGTGGTGACTGGTGTGACCCTGGTGGTGACTGGTGTGACCCTGGTGGTGACTGGTGTGACCCCTGGTGGTGACTGGTGTGACCCCTGGTGTGACCCCTGGTGTGACCCCTGGTGGTGACTGGTGTGACCCTGGTGGTGACTGGTGTGACCCTGGTGGTGACTGGTGTGACCCCTGGTGGTGACTGGTGTGACCCCTGGTGGTGACTGGTGTGACCCTGGTGGTGACTGGTGTGACCCCTGGTGGTGACTGGTGTGACCCCTGGTGGTGACTGGTGTGACCCCTGGTGGTGACTGGTGTGACCCCTGGTGGTGACTGGTGTGACCCCTGGTGGTGACTGGTGTGACCCCTGGTGGTGACTGGTGTGACCCCTGGTGGTGACTGGTGTGACCCCTGGTGGTGACTGGTGTGACCCTGGTGGTGACTGGTGTGACCCCTGGTGGTGACTGGTGTGACCCCTGGTGGTGACTGGTGTGACCCCTGGTGGTGACTGGTGTGACCCCTGGTGGTGACTGGTGTGACCCTGGTGGTGACTGGTGTGACCCCTGGTGGTGACTGGTGTGACCCCTGGTGGTGACTGGTGTGACCCTGGTGGTGACTGGTGTGACCCTGGTGGTGACTGGTGTGACCCCTGGTGGTGACTGGTGTGACCCCTGGTGGTGACTGGTGTGACCCTGGTGGTGACTGGTGTGACCCTGGTGGTGACTGGTGTGACCCCTGGTGGTGACTGGTGTGACCCCTGGTGTGACCCCTGGTGTGACCCCTGGTGGTGACTGGTGTGACCCCTGGTGGTGACTGGTGTGACCCCTGGTGGTGACTGGTGTGACCCCTGGTGGTGACTGGTCTATACAAACATTATTGTTCTCTCTGTCTGACCCCCTCCCACTCCGTGAGAATCACCCATCATTCTTTCCCATGGTTTTCTTTACCTTCTCTCCTCTCTCCCTTCCGCCTCTACCTCTCCTTCTCACTCCCTGCCTCCGTCTGTGCCCCATGTCTCCTCTCTCCTCCCGTGGCTGCTAGGATCACTCCCAACCGGTTGGCTGGAGTAGCGTCAGCAGACAGGTGCCCCATGTCTCCTCTCTCCTCCCGTGGCTGCTAGGATCACTCCCAACCGGTTGGCTGGAGTAGCGTCAGCAGACAGGCCTCTACTGCCACCGGCCCGTACTTCTCTCTCTCTCTCTCTCTCTCTCTCTCTCTCTCTCTCTCTCTCTCTCTCTCTCTCTCTCTGGGAGCCAGTTTAATCTATTTTCATAAAGCTTTGTGTTGAATGTGTGTAATGAAAGTATAACTGAATTTCTCTTACTTATTAAGTTGTAACAAAATACAGTCACGACAGTGGCATATATTTTTGTGTAAATGTTCTTGTATATATTATACCATTGTCTGCAGTTAAGGTACTTAATAAAATGTATGTCTTTAGTATATTAGATTCAAAGCAAGTGTTCTGTGCTTTCGTTTATTACAGTCACTTGGTCGTTCTGAAATAACGTTTATATGGTCTCAGGTAACTTATATTTTAAAGGTTATCGAGAATATATATATATATATATATATATATATATATATATATATATATATATATATATATATATATATATATATATATATAATCACTGAACATGATCTGTTTTGGAAGTGTATGAGTATATTTGATTGTATCTCCCAAGTGTTAGGTGAAGCGGATGCAGGTTAACAGTGTATGGACTGCAGTAACCTGGGAGTCTCAACTGCTGACGAACCCTCACTAGAGGGAACCCTGCTGGTGGTCCTACTTGTGGGGACCTTCTGCTGACGTCCCTGGTAGTGGGGACCCTCCCCTGGTGTGCCCACTAGTGTGGACCCACTGCTGGTGGTCCCCACTGGTGTGGGCCCACCGCTGGTGGTCCCCACTGGTGTGGACCCACTGCTGGTGGTCCCCACTAGTGTGGGCCCACCGCTGGTGGTCCCCACTGGTGTGGACCCACTGCTGGTGGTCCCCACTAGTGTGGACCCACCGCTGGTGGTGCCTGTAACATGGTCTGACTGGCCTCAGATCGACTGACGGTATCGCTTGTGATTCCTTTTTTAGATTAAACATTTTCTGAGAAGGTTTCTGTCACTCTTGCCGACGTTGTCATCAGTCAGACTTTTATCTACTCAGTCACGTCTTTATCAGACGGGGATATTTATAATGACTGTTAGTGGCATGTCTTTGTTTCACTAACTTTACATAGTTGAGTTGACACGTTGTGCAACAGGAACTTTCATTGTATGGTACATCTTTGATTATATCAAAATCTGATCATCAAGATCTTCAAGTCTCTAACTACTCTCAAAATGTTACCATGTTTCCCAACGAGTTTTGGTTGTGGGATCATGTCTGTGTCGCCTCACGTCACCCAGTCCAAAGTGGAATTATTGGTCACCACGAGGTCGTCCCGTCTGCTGGTGGCTGACCCATGACCACTGCCTTCCCTCCTGCTTCACCCCAGCCTTCCCTCCCCAGTCCTGCTCCTGCTGGCCGGGACGGGTGAAGACTGTGATGTTTGTGTCACATGAGCCAAGCACCTGCACCAACACCACCAGTCTCGACCAGGTCTGTGTGTTGCATGTGGCAGTGTTGTAGTGTTCGTAGCCATCATGCTGCTGTATTGCTACGTTTGAAACCTTTTTGTTCTGGTCTGTGGCGTAAAAGGTGACGATGAATGTATGTGAGAGAGAGAGTACCTTGTTTAAGACGAGATTTTGTCACGAGGCAGGGCTAGTGAGTAGCGCTCCCCGCAGGAAAGTCTAGAGTTACGAAGAACGAATCGTGTCAGTTGTGTCAGAGAGAGAGAGAGAGAGAGAGAGAGGTAGGGAAAATTTGCCGACGTCGTTAAGACTGGCACGTTGCACCGCGCACCACACGTTACGCCCTCACCACACTCATCACACAAGCCGCATTAAAGCACAGACGTGTTTACTGTGATGCTGAACCTCCTTGATCACGACGGCATGACCCTTGGGTAAGATAACCTGGCCTTTAACATAAAACTTAAGGATAAGGTCAGAAGCCAGGCCATCTTACCCAAGGGTCGTACAGTCGTGGTCAAGGGTCGTATCGTCCAGCTGAAGTGATTAACGGTATGATTTGTGTGTGACATGAACCTAGTATCCAGTCCTTATTTCAGCTTCTCTGGTTTCGATATGAAAGTAACTTTATTAACTTGTTATCACTTGCATTACTTGTGTGGTGTTGTTCCATGCATATGTATGTAATGGTTGTGCCAGACTGTGGCATCAAGCGAGCAGTCCTGTAGTTGGAAACTTGTGCTTGCTTGTCTCATCACTCGCTCCACCGTAGCAGGGACCTCCCAGAAGCTGCAGGATGGCTATATGCTCAACCCTTGTGTGTGTGTGTGTGTTGCTTGCCGTCCCCGCTCCTGACCCTCGCTATAATAGTTCGTCACATTGTTATTATTACCACGACCAACTTCAGTTGCTCTTTGTCAGTGGCTATTTTTTGACACAGTTGATTCTGAACGTGGACAAAAAGAGGTTAGAAATAGATTTCATCTTTATGAAGAGTCAGATAATGGTAAGATATGTCTCGTTGTAATTACACAGACAGCTACTTTAATTATTCTTTTAATTAGGAAAGATATATACACGAGCGCACGGGTGTGTGTGTGTGTGTGTGTGTGTGTGTGTTGGAGTGAGACAGTGCATCATGTTACTCAGCACCGCCACTAACAGGCAGAGGGAACACTCAACACCAGCCACACTCCAGACCACCAGTAACTCATGCATTCCACCTAATCATGCAGTAGCTGCCCAGCTGATCTGAGTATCGTGAAATAAACATTGTGTTGAAGGATGTGTCTGGGAGAGGTATACTTCTCACCAGTCCCAGGGGTGATGTTCTGGGTGTTGGGGACACACACACACACACACACACACACACACACACACACACACACACACACACACCCAATGGTCATGTAACACTTGTGTGTGTCGGTACGAAACGCTGGCAAACCTGCTGACCTAACACACTCATGCTGAACTTGCAGGGTGGCTTCCCTTCACTTGCACCAGCTTCTAGTGCCCTCCACTGTACCACCTTCCCTCCACTTCCACCCAGACCAGGGAGTGACTCATCTCCCGGTCCCAGGAGTGAGGCAAGGACTAACCTGCTGGTGCCCTTCATCCCTGTCCTGCCTTTTCAGTAACTCATATCCTGGTGTCCTCCACCTCGAGGATGACCTCCTAGTGGTACTTCTTGGTGTCTTCCAACTTGAGGATGACTTGTGGACTTACCTTTTGTTTCCCATAACTCCGAGGATGACCTCCTAGTGGTGTGGATCTATGTGCCTCCAACTCGAGGATAACCTAGTGACTCAGCACATAGTGCCCTTCAACTTGAGGGGTAAGCTCTTAGTGAATCACCTCTTGATGCTCGTCTTAGTTAGGATAACCTATAGTGACATACCTCTTGGTTTCCTCCACCTCAAGGATGACCTACTAACTCATTTTTTGGTGCTTCACCTTGAGAATAACCTAGAGACTCACCTCTTGGTTCCCTCCACCTCGAGGATTACCTAGAGACTCACCTCATGGTTCCCTTCACCTCGAGGATTACTTAGAGACTCACCTCATGGTTCCCTCCACCTCGAGGATTACCTAGAGACTCACCTCATGGTTCCCTCCACCTCGAGGATTACCTAGAGACTCACCTCATGGTTCCCTCCACCTCGAGGATTACCTAGAGACTCACCTCATGGTTCCCTCCACCTCGAGGATTACCTAGAGACTCACCTCTTGGTTCCCTCCACCTCGAGGATTACCTAGAGACTCACCTCTTGGTTCCCTCCACCTCGAGGATTACCTAGAGACTCACCTCTTGGTTCCCTCCACCTCGAGGATTACCTAGAGACTCACCTCTTGGTTCCCTCCACCTCGAGGATTACCTAGAGACTCACCTCATGGTTCCCTCCACCTCGAGGATTACCTAGAGACTCACCTCTTGGTTCCCTCCACCTCGAGGATGCAGCAGTGCCGGCGGGACCACCATGGAGTCTTGAGGAGCCAGTGACTGTTGCAGGAAGCTCTCGCCCACCCCTCCTCCGGGTATAGCCACACCTGCAACACAACACACCTGGTCTTACTACCACACTTACCTCAACACACCTGCTCTTGCTACCATAACACAGCGCTTATTCACATGTAACCAGAGTCACATCACTAGATTGGTTTTTTTCATACATATTCGCCATTTCCCTCGTTAGCGAGGTAGCGTTAAAAACAAAGTACTGAGCCTTAAAGGGAAAATCCTCACTTGGCCCCCTTTTCTGTTCCTTCTTTCGGAAAAGTAGAAACTGGAGAGGGGCTCGCCCTGTGTTGCTCTGGATTACATGACAGAAAATACAAACTCCATCCTTCTGTTGAACATGAAAATTATATTAGGTAAATTGTTCTCTTGCTATTTTGCTTCGAATGAAAGAGAAAAGAAGAATTCCGTGTGGATTGAAATGATCGAAGGAAGAGAAGCTATCAAACCAGTTTTTACTTTCGTTTTTACTAAAATCTATCAGAGAGACGGGGGCATGTCTGCCCCATCCCCCCGCCACCGGCCGCTCCCTCCATTTGTTAGGCTTCCGATATTACTCCAGAAATCATATCATATATTCTCGTCAGTTCCTCTCCTTGTCTGACTGCTTAATATTCAATTTTTTATAAATGTTAATAAAACTAGAAATATGAATTAGATCATCATATTCCTGGATTTTACTTTGATGAAGTGAAGATATATGACAAATGTAATTTCAGAAGAACTAATCATCTTCAAGACTTGGCCTGGACCAGCAGACCATCTGGCCTGGACCAGCAGACCATCTGGCCTGGACCAGCAGGCCATGTGGCCTGGACCAGCAGACCATCTGGCCTGGACGCAGTATTTCATTTTAACTCTACATGTTTTATCTTCCTTCACCATAACTTTAAGTTGAAGTAATGTCTTCTCTCGCGTGTATAGTATGTAACCCATTATCTTTTATGTTTAAAGTTGCTTTCATATGAGAGTTTAGGTAAAATGTGTGCGTTTTTTTTTATTTTCATAAGTTTTCCTTTGTTTTCCTGTATAATCTTTACCTTCATCACATCTGTGATTTACTATGGTAGGTAGGTAGGGGAAGAAGGTATGGTAAGTAGGTGGGAAAGTAACTGAATTCAAGTGTAAAAGTAATGGTTAGAAAATATCAACACACGTTTCGTCCCTCTGAAGAACAGAAAATGGAAAGAGAAATCAATTTCAGTATGACAAAACTGGCAGACATCAGACATACGGTGGACGGTATTAGGTAAGTATTTCGGTAGGTTGGTTGTTATATAGTGAGGTTGGTCAGGTGAGAAGACAGGTAATATAGGACACCAGACGCCTATTTAAGGATGGAGTAGACCCGCCCGCCACACTATGAAACATGGGATAACGTGGTAAACACTGTGATACACATCTGTTGACGGTGTGTTTTGAAGTGGGGCAAGGAGGCCCAAGTACGAAATATAACAACTTCAGCAGTACTTTTACAGAGTAGAATGTTGACAGTGTGTTGATGGTGGTGCTAACGAACAGTTAGTGGAGTATTGCACACCATCCTTGCCTCTTAATAGTAATAATGACGGCATGTGAATGGCAGCTTCCTTGCCAGCCTCTTACCTTCACGTCATATAATTACTGTTAATGGTATGGACACGTTCTGCGCCCGGGAACACTGGCTATAGATCTTGGGTGACATGTAATGTGCGTCAGGCGGGAAGGGAGGCTCTGTAATTACCTGCTTGTATTGCACGGCAAGGGAGTCCGACACACATGGGGCCCCATCTCTTGAACTTTCTTTACTTTCTTACAACATTTTAAACTTCGTAGTTTGTCAGTATCCACAATTTCATCTCTTAGCTTATTCCATCCATCTCTTCACATGTTTCTCGCTCGATTTTATGTTGTGGCTTAAACCTGTTTTATCTTCTGTATGGTCACAAACTTTTTATTGTTGACGTCATTTAACAAGAAACTTGAGGATTGTCGTCAAGTCACCCCTTAATCTTTTCTCTTCTACGATGGACAAAATTAGAGCTTCTAACTCCTCACTGTAATTTAGCTCTTAATTCTGGACCCAGCTTTGTTGCCCTCCCCCTGGACCTTTTCTATTTAATTTTGTGTTTCTGGAAGTGTAGTGACCAGACGTAAGGAACATATTCTAGTGTCCGCCAAATATACGCCGGCAATAGTTTGCTGAATATTTTTGTATCCATGAAGTTCGATGTGATTGTAATATTTATCATACAGTTTGTCTCCTTCATAACTCTTCTTACATGGGGCACTGACGTCTGATGAGATACACAGTCTACCGTTATATCCCTCTCACACAGAGATTCCTGCAGCTTATATCTTGCTGGATATCCATTCTGTGTATGGGAAATATATTTACTGTAACATGGTCTCACTCAAACTACGAACTGACAGCTGGTCGGCGACCGACTAGTGCATATCCGGCTACACAATGGACGAGTGATTGAAGAAACAACTATATGGATATATACACTGTATACATACAATATTTTGTCTTGATATTCCTGACTCGCTTTGAATGATCCCAGCTAAAGTGTACGGTGCACGTCACTTGGTGACTGAGATCGAGAAAAACTAGGAATTAAAGGGGGAAAAAAAGCTGAAGTGGTTTATATATAGATGATGGTGAGTGGGGTGGAGCGGGCAGTGTCGGGAGGGAGGAGATCTACACGTGTAGAGGAACAACGAAGCCACTTAGGTCTGACTGACTGGGTGTGTGCTGGCCTTGCGTGGCACAGCTTCTTGGCAACGCCGCCGCCTGCCTGCCACCTGGTTGGCCGCCGCACCACCTGGCCTCTCGTCACATTATCACATAAGTATCAGTCAGCTGCGTCATCTGAGGCGGGGTAAAAACTGGCTGGAAAACTAGAGGGACCCAACACCTGCGCCAGGACAATATGCTCTGTGTTCCTCTCACGACGGCTGCTGCTGCTATTGCCCTTGTTACCTCTGCTGCTTGGCTTGGCCGGCCATACCTTTTGATGTTTTTGCTGCTGCTGCTGTCTTTGTCCTTATGGATGTTGATGCTGCTCTCCTCCCTTGTTACCCCCTTTGGTTGCTGCTACTCTCTTCTGCCTTTGTTACCCCCTACTGTTCTTACTGCTCTCCTCCCTTGTTACCCCTGCTGTTTGTGCTGCTATCTTCTGCCTTTGTGACTGCTGCTTCTCCTGCTCACGACTCCTGCTTATGTTTCACACACTTCCTGCTGCTGGCTGCTGCTGCCTTTTATGTCTCCTGCTGACCCTAATTTTGCTTCTGCCGCCACCCACGTCCCGTACCTGTTCTTGCTGCTGCTGCTACCCACTCTGTCTGTCCTTTTCCGGGATGGGAGTGAAGAGGGGCGGAGGACCAGGCATAGGTGTGCCAACAAGGAAGAAGAATATTGCAAGAGCTGGTGGGAGGAGACCAGACGAGGGAGGGAAGGGGAAAGTAACAGAAACTAGAAACTCCAAGATTCATGAGCGACTGCAGTACGTCTCCTCCCACACTATCACTCGCCATCATGCTCATTGTGGAGGGAGACACCGCCAAGCGCATCTTCACTACATCCGCCACGATAAACATAAGTTCACTACGCCCTTAACGAACGCATCTTCACCATCGAAACTGATGGTCTTTGACATGAACCCGCAAGGGTTAGGTCAAAGGCCAGCTTTAGGATGTTGATTGTCACCAAAAGTAAGTAGAGGAAGATGACTGAGGACAATATATTCTTTCTTGCGGAGGAAGACATAAATCGCGAGGAGAAGGTGTAGAAAACAGACGAGACTCAGAAGGACGAAGAAGACTTAAAACAGATGGAAGAGGAGGTGTGGAGGAGAGCTATAGGGAAGCAAACATTTTAACCAGTGAACACAATATCATCTCTGACTTACATCCCTACTGAAGGCCAGCCAGGTAAACACCAGTGATGTAAGCACCCGCCTAATATGGTGGAGCTGCCGGGCCAGTCACTACCACCACAACCACCGCCACCACACCAGCCGCGGGCAACCAGTGAATGAATCAGCGTGGCCATGAATGAGGAAGGTGTGGCGGACGTGGGAGCCCAGGTTGATGGTACACACGACCATCTGAGCGGCAGGCAGCCACTGGTCGGACCAGCTTGCCACCACGACACATGGACACAACACACCACACTGCTCACACGTATACCTTATGCATTAACAAGGTTAAACAAAAACACGCAGGCCGAACACCTGAGCCAGGTGCTAGCTCCGGCCGTGTCCGGGAGGCTCTCCTGCTGTAGTTGTTGTTGTTGATAGTGATGGTGTTGTTGCAAGTGTTGTAGGTAGTATTGTTGTGGCGGTGTTGATGTCGGCAGTGACGATATGTTTTTGGAAATCCTAAACATATTTAGTAACGATGATGTGGTTGTTGGTAGTGTTGCTGCTGGTGCTGGTCGTGTTGAAGTTGGCCAGGTCATTGTTGCCACTGTTGATGTCGGAAATGTAGTTGTTGTTGGTAGTGTTGATTTAGGTATGGTTGTTGTTGTTGTTGGTAGTGTTGATCTGGGTCAGGTTGTTTACTGTTGCTGATAGTCGTGTTTAGAGAGTTAGTGATGTGGTTTCTTGTTAAGTTACTGTTTATATTGTTGTAGCAGTTAAGTATATTGTTCTGGTCTTTGATGTCACAGTTAATTTGTTTAATGAGTGATGTTAATGTTGTTAAGGATGGTGTTCATGATGGTGGTAAGTGTGCTTGTATCACCATAGTCTCTGTGACCGGAATATAGTGGGTAACAAATGTTGTGTAACAAGCAATGTTATGGTAACCAGCCACGACCTCAGAGACCGAGAAATGACTACTGTTAGGAAATGCCATTGTTGCCTGAGGCACCAGACCAACGGAGTCCACGATGGCTGGTCTCTGGATACAAAGGAACACACGATCACAAACAGTAAGAGACCACTGGGGACTTTGGTGACTGTTTATGATAGTGGAGGAGATCAGAAGCTTGGAGAGCGGTGTGGTATGAGTAGAAAAGAAAACAAGTAACTTAGAAAAAGAACTAACTGTAAATTTTATATGTAACAACAGAGGAAATGATGATGTTAGTCGTGGAATTGAAACGAAGTATTGGTTATGTCTGTTGAAGGTGTCTCAAGGAACTATGACGGGTAAATCATTCCATATTTCTGTTGAAAGAAAAAACCTTTGACTCATTCGAGGTAAAAACGCTAACCTACAGTATCCATTACCATGCGTGAAGTGTGACAAATCTAGCTTTTAGTAACGACTTAGATCGAGATGATCATAACCTTAGATGATTATGAGTAACTGTATCAACCAACGTTTCATCTTCTCTTTCCTAAGCTTCAGGTCGTGTGGCCAGCTCTCATAGGATTTTCTTCCCAGTCGAGGGAGTCATCTTGGCAGCTGGCCGCTCTGCTCTGCCCATTAAATTGTAAAGTGTGAGGATTAGTTCCCTCGACGTAGATACGAAAACCCCGCTGCTTTAATGCACTGCTTACTTGGCTTTTGATCATAAGAGATTAATACAGCTTTTTTAACTCATTTGCCTTTCAATGTCTCTTTGACCTTCCATAATGCTATCACTGTTAACTAGTGCACGCTACGCTGTGTCCTGTTTCAAGTACACGCCTCAGTGGATATGTAATTTGTTTGTGATTATAATGTAATTGTAAAGGTAACAAGATGATCTGTGTTTGTATGACTTATTTAAAACTTGCTTTGAACAACACACATGTTACCTATGTTGCTATCAGCACCACTCACTATCATGTAATTATATATCATGTATGTGATGTGTCCTATACCCCCCTCCCCTTCTGACGGCAGGGGGACCCCATAGGTCCATGGTCCCCACTCTGGCCCACCTGTCACCCTCCCATGCAGAAATATTGTACCCACTGTACACTAGACTTGCCTCCACCCACCCCTGAATAGGTGCCCTTCACCCATACTCTCATTGAGGTGCTTTGTCTGTGTATATCTACGTAATAACATCAGAATTCATCTCTAGCTTGTCCACTGATTTTAATCTCCGATGTGTAAAGTTTTATACAGTTATCGATATCAAAATTCATTTACCACTTGAGACTCCAGGCCATCGGTTCGTCTGTGTCAGCTTACAGCTGTAAACGTTCAGTTTCTGTTGTAGCTTCATTTCCTGCAAATTTTGATATCTTGCACCGCAGGCCATTACTAGTGTCATTAATATGTATGAGAAAGAGAACCGGTCCCAAGACCAAACCCTGCGGTACACCACTTATTGCACTTAGCCATTCTGAGGCTTAACCGTTAATCACTAGTATTTGTTTATGGCCACAACCAATTTTCTAACCACTGAAGCAAAACCACATCTATGCCAAGTGACTGAACTTAAGATTGTAATCTTTAACGTGTGATTTTATCGAATGTTTTCTGAAATCAAATTGACATCAGTTGTTTCACATTCATCATACATGTTGATTACATCATGATACAAATTAAGCAGATTTGTCGGACATGAACAGTACGTGGGAAAACCAAGCTGAGAATTGTTGATGAAATGATACACCTCTAAATGCTTTACAGTCTTGTCTCGAATGATGGTTTCCACAAGTTTACGGACTACGGACATTAAGCTTATTGGGCAATAATTCCTGAGCAGGGTCTTAAAACCTTTTTTTGATTATCGGTATTCCATTGGCAAATCTCTAGTCCTCTATAACTTTCCCCTGTAGTAAGTGACTTACTGAAAAGAGTAGTCAAATACTATTTCACTGTTGACCTGTAGTATTTCTTAATGAATATGTACGTCAATATATTGCAGAATGTTCTCTCCGAGCGATGGGACTTGTTCTAGGAATGAGCTGTGTTTTCACTGGTGAATACGGGTGGAAAAAAGAATAATTAAGACATATCTTTGGCTTCATTGTCTTGAACCAACTCACCGTTTTCCGTAATTAATGGACCAATTAACTGGATGTTAGTTACTGCATGGAGGAACCTGCAGTTTTGTAGCTGGTGGCTTGCGAAGTGGTGTTGGAGTGGGTAGTGATGGTGGCGGTGTGATTGGGTTGGTGAATAGGTGGATGGGTGGTGGTATGGTGTTGTAGGTGGGTGTAGTGGTCGGGTAGGTGGCGGTATTAGGGTAGGTGGTGGCAGCAAGAGTGGTGGTGGAACTCGGATGGGGACCAGTCGCAGTACTGCACGTGTAGTATAACACAATGCCAGTTTATACACCTTGTGCGTTCTTCCCTGGCTCAGGGAACCATCTCACAACCGCTCATGATGTCCTGGGAGGAGTCGAGGTGAGGAGGAAGGTGGTACTGTGCTTGGGACTGACGACAGTCGTGGCACTCGGGCAATGGACGCAGTCAGTTCTTGTGGGAACAGTAGTGATACTTGAGGAGGACACACCAGTGGTGATCGAAGTGGGAGGAGGACGTTGTGGGAATGGAGAAAACCAATGGTGTTCTGCTGGGATGGTTGTGGTGCTCGAGGGGAAGAGGCAGTGGAAGGGGAGGACATGATGGGGGAGGAGGGGTAGCAGTGACAGTACTCAAGGTACGTATGCAGGGATAGTGTCTGGAAGATCAAGGGTCGTGTTGGTAGGTACTGGGGGAAACGATGGAGACACATGGAGTAGTGGTGTTGTACTGACGATGATAACGGTGCTGTTAGGTAGTGAAGCAGTTTGTGGTGTGGTGTGGTACTTGGTAGGAGGGGCACACTAGTGGGTAATGAGGAAAGACATACTCGAGGCTGTAATGTCGGGAGTCGAACCCGAGGTGTAAAGTGGTGATGGTTAGTGAGGGATGGTACTGGTACCCGAGGTTGGTGCAGGGCAGTAGAGCACAGTGATGCTGGTCTGGTGTGTCTGGCATACCTCCCTCCCAGCAGGTAACACACCATGGTTAACGTATGGACGTACTCGATAAATGATCCTCGTCTGATTCTATAGTCGATAAGACAAGGAGTTGTTATAACTATTATATCATTACATTATAACCTGACACTAGAAGTATGTCACTGGAGCCACTGTGGCGTGTGCAGTGTGGAGGGCAGAGAGCAGGCAATAATTAGAAGTTATAAAGGGGTGATTATGTAGGGGTGAGGGTTGGTGTACGGTTGGTAGTGTGCCGCAGGAAGGGTCGCCACGCTCGGACACACTGCAGGCGCCGTGTGGGGTCAAGCCCTCACCTCATAACGTCACCTCACACTTGAGTTTCCTTCATGGCAGACTTGCTGACGTGGTAGAGCAGCGTCAGGCCAGTAGCGCCCTGGACGATGGTCAAGCACATGTTATTTATGGTGTGGTCTGGGCAGGAGGCACCTCCTCACGCCGACTCTTTGTTTTCAGCAAGACACCAACTTTCCATTCTGCCCAGCCACCGGACAACGCTTGTTACACACACACACACACACACACACACACACACACACACACACACATATCACAAACCTTCATTGGCGGAGAATCCATTAATGCAGTAGTGTCGAAACAAGTTCCATTCATTGTCGTTTTCAAGTTACTTCCTGCAGGAGGCGCAGCAGTAGTGTGTAGTGCGTGGGGCGTCGGGGCCAGCCAGCCCGGACACCTCGCACACTGACGTAGCCACAGCACCGCCTGGGATCATAAAGATCTGAGCCAGTTATGAAAGGGTTAGCCACAGTTCAGGTTTCCACCGAGAGGTTCAGTGGGTGACTGAGGTGTTGGAGGAGGTTGGTGGTGGTGGTGGTGGTGGAGGATATGGGTGGTGGAGGTTGGCTCACATGTGAGGACCTCCCTTCATCCTACCTGCAAGATTGCCACCATGGCGCCCGGAGTCTGTGTCCTTCTTTAACGTTTTTTCGACGCCGGACGAAGACCTGGGCTGCCTGATGCCCTGTTGGCCTCACTGCCAACCTTGTTGACGAACTTTGGTCATATTTAACGATATAAGACAAGTGAATCACATTACTTTATCACGGGACAATTTCGCCGATCGATATCCAGAGACTCTTACCTGACAGGTCCCGTATGTTATCTTACCACAACTTTGTATTGTTTTTCTCTCTGTGTAAACTTCATCGTTGAGCTGATGATGCAGGAAACACCGTCAGAATACTGTTATTCCGTGAATTATACAGTACAGCAGCGAGCCGTAATTACGTATGAAGGAAGAGTGTATCAACGTTCACACAGATGTTGACATTCAGTATTCATTCACAAACTGGCTCCAGTTGCTGCGGGTTTTTTTTTTTTTTTTTTCCTATTGCTTCTGCTGGGGTTGACCTCTCGAACACCCCGGCACCGTCCTTCAGTACGATGGTACGGCCCTTGAGCACGACGGTACGATCTGTAAGCACAACGGTGCGTCCTCTTAGCACGACGGCACGGTCTTTGGGTACGATATAGCCAGTCCTACGATCGGGTCGTTGGTCAGGCTATTATACGTCAGGATCGTACCGTCGTGATCAAGAGTCAAAGCGACGTGCTGGAGGGGTCACTAGGTCAGACCGCTTTCGGTCCAGTGCAGGAAACTGCCGGCGCAAATCATAGGTCGGTCCAGGTATCAGAGCTTGGTCTGGGTCCTGGTCCAGGTATCGGACCTTGGTCCAGGTACAGTTATCAGAGCTTGGTCTGGGTCCTGGTACAGTTATCAGAGCTTGGTCTGGGTCCACGTACAGT